>NC_142504.1:114021634-114327745 GCF_057876585.1 Rhinolophus sinicus | reverse complement strand
CAATGCATACTTAGGAATTTTCTCACTTCCTGTAAGATCTCAACTGTTGGGAGCTATTGGTTTCATTAATTTGATCATACGTTCTTAAAAGCAAAGGAGGCCTGGTATAGATTATTAAAACAAGTTCCCAGATTTTTAAAAATTACAACAGCTCTTTCTGATTTTGGGGGGCAGATGTGAAAACCTAACACTTACATGTGTACCACTTTTCCTTGTTAGCCTTGTTTAAATGAGTCCAGGCCTCCATAGGGGGGTTGTTGTTATTTGTGATGGCAGTCGTGAAACATGTCAGAGCAGAAATGGCAGTGGGAAACCTAAGTGGTCTCTATTACTTTCGTGAATTTGCCACGATCTGAAATCGATCTTAATCTCACAGTCTCAGAAACTTGATGTCAGTCCTCATAGGAATGAATCACATTAACCGAGCTGAAAAGGTTGAATAAACATATATACATATGTACATTTATGCACATATCTATACATACATACACACACTTAAACATATGTATGTTATCAATAAGAATTATTAGAATTACGCAGCTCAATTGTTCTTATAAGCCAGCGTTCACAGGTACCCGGCTTATAAGCAGGACTGATAGCAAACGTGAAATCCAAATGTGGAAGCTTAGATGCTGTGCATTTTAGCACCATCCAGCTATGATGCTTGATGACTCAGTTCCATAACATGGATCTTTTCTCCCAATGAGGCTCTAGGTCTCAAGCTGCCATGGGCCAGATCCCCTGTCCAGTCTTCAGCTTCCACCCTGCCTGGCCAGAGCACTAATTTGTGTCAGCTCTTATCTGAACGTGTTTCTATTTCTTCATATCCAAGTCTCTTTGACTTCTTTTTCTACTCAACTGAAAAAACAAAACCCTTCAGTGCCTGGCTGCTGGGAAGCTGGTAACGGTACTTTGGAACTGGTGGTAGGTGGGAACTAGCCAAGTGGACGTCAGGCATGGGTTTGGAGGGTAGGAGGGCAAAGCCAGACAAGACACCATGAAAATGCTCTTCACAGGGGTTTTCCAGTATCTCCTGATTCATTTGGATGATTCCTCATTATTTCAAGGATCGTGGTTATTTTTGGATACTATGTCATTTCCAGGGTCCACAGTGCAGTGATGACTCACCCAGGATTATAGTCTAGTATGCGTAAGGACAGTGAGATTGAGCGATAGTCAGGAGTCAGCTGGTTCACATCCTGGGATTTGCAGAACTGAAGGACGAGGGTGAGGCTTAAGGAAGGGCGAAGGGGCCCAGAGCCCTAGCTGGATGGTTTTGGATGATGCCTCCAGGGGAAACCTCTCCTCTTCCTGTGCAAACAGAGTTGTGTCGTGATGTCTCCCAAACAGTACACTCTCCCACCTCTGGGAAGAGAGAGAAATTCAGAATCACTGAAAATGTTGAGTTGCGTGATAGAAAATTTGATAACCCACATGTAATTTAACAAGAAAACATATAAAAGTGCTCACTGTAATAGAATGATACTGTTTTCTCATCTTCACAAGATAATCTTTTTCTTAAAAAAGATGGAAACCACAGTTACTATAAAAAATGAATAATGAGAAAATATTTGTGATAAAAGTACTTTAATAATATTGGAATAATATTTACCAAACTTAAAACAATGTCGTCAGGGGGTCATGGTGTACTTGAAGGTGCCAAGATGTAAACATTTACCAACATTGTCAGCAATGGTTTAATTTTTGAAAAATACTGGGGTTTTTTTTGTTTGTTTTTTTTTGTATTATTTGTATAAATAAAATTATTTAAGATAAAAGCATCTAAAAAGAAAAATACCATAGTTGGTAATTTTTCAATGAATTTTTAGAAGGGGGAATACCATTTCTCTATATTCTGTAATTTCTTTTAATCAGACTAAGAATGCCTTTTGAGTAGAAAATAAGTTTCCACTCTAGCCAGCAGCCTTTATGCCTCAATTTTTGCCAGTGAAAATATAAACTAAAGAAAAAACATGGAACAGTGTCTGCTGTATTCCCAGTCCAGTGGCATCACGGGGGTTTTGTTCAATTTTATCAAGAAAAACATCCAGGATGCTGTGTAATCTTGGGGAGAGTAACCCTTTCGATGTCTTTAGGAACAAGTATTGTTTATTCACCTTCTCTTCCACTTCCTGATAGAGAGATTTTCTGCTGTTTACAGTCACAGAGTGGGAAACTTATGGCCTCTTCCTCTGGATAGTTGATTCTGAACTAGTCTTATGAAGCAACGTTACACACACCCTCTTGGAGACATTTGATTGAAGGGTTCTGCCTCGGCCTACCAAATAGGTGAGGGGGAGTTAGGCGCTGGCATGGCAGTGAGTGGAGTTGTTAAATAAGTTGAATTGATGAGGATACTTTGTACTGAAATAGCACCTTTGGTCTGAGGAACTCCAAGTGGTTTAGAGTGTTGGGCCAAGTTCCGAGCCGCCTCTCAAGTGCCATGCTGATGGGCTTCAACGCAATGGGAAGAATGCACCGCATTGCAGCCATTTTGGCTGAGTGTTTTAAAAAGATGCCTATGAGGGTAAATCAAATATGTTATTTAGGTAAAATATCGTCATGGAGTCAATGTTATTTCAATTATTCAGTGCAATATCTCTCCTTTTTATCTAAAATATGAATGCATGTGTGCGTACTAACCATGTTGAAAGTTCCTAAATTTTCCTGTCTAATCAGAGTTATGTTATATGCTTTGGTTTAAGAAAAAAAGGAAAAAACAACATAATCTATATCATTTTCTCAACAACTAAAGTTTAAGTTGGATTTTGCACTAAAAGATGAAAGAATAAAAGGTTTGAGAAGCTATGGTTACAAGGACTTTATTTGATTACTTCGTTTTTCACATAGAAATAATATGGAATAAATTTAGGTCAGATAGTTTGTTTTTGTTTCTATTATATTTACACTGTGAGCCCAAAATATTTTAATTTCAGCCCCAGCAAAGGCCGTCAAATAGAAAATATATGGAACAAAACCACATGTGTTCTTTTTATATATATATATATATATAACTTTTTTTATTAGTTTCAGGTGCACAAAACAATGTAATAGTTAGACATTTATCATTTATATCCCTCACACAGTGACAACCCCCCAGCCCCCCATCCACTACCCCTCTGACATCGCACACAGCCATTGCATTTCCACTGTCTCTTTTCCTAATGCTGTACTCCGCTTCTTGTAACTATATGTATATATAAAATTGCAGTTGACGTTCATTATTGTTCAGCTTCAGCTTCCAGTGTACAGTGTAGTGACCAGACATGTAAAGATTTTGTAGGGTATCCGATGGTCACATGTGTTATTGAGGCACATTTTTCAAGAAATGAAGTTAAAAACTTGACAGTCCCAGAGGAACAAATTTATCAACATCTAATAGGCACCACAGATATTCATGTGAGGGTGAGTTCATCGATCCCTTATTCTCATCCACCCAGCTGTGACTTGGGTGAGCTGATCTGTACAATACAGGGCTCAGAGAGAGAGGAGGAGAGAGGGAAAGGGGGAGAGAGGGCGAGAGGGAAAGAGGGCGAGAGAAAGGGCCAGGGAGAGGGCGAGAGAGAGGGAGAGAGAGAGAGAGAGAGAGAGAGAGAGAGAGAGAGAGAGAGAGAGAGAGAGAGAGAGAGAGAGAATATGCTGTTTGGTCTAGGTGGGTGTTCAGGAGAGAAGTTGAGAGTGGGAGAGAAAATTCCAGGATTAGCTCCCATCTGTGCAGACAATATTGAAAGCTGTAGCAAAGGATAAAGAGAAAAGAGATTTTTAAGAAGTTTCCTGTACAGAAAGAATGCCTTCCTCACCTTGTGTCCTGGAGAGGTGGAGAAAAGTGTTCAGGGGTGTTTATACTTATTTAGTGGGGTTACTCGCTGGACCTGCACGTTTTTGTATATGGTGTATAGGGTCCCAGGTATATTTCCATTGCAGATGTGTATTTTCTTTAGATCTGGAAGAGACCATGGAGTTCATCTCTTTGAAACTTTTCATTGTAAAGATAGAGAACTAAAGGTCTAGAGAAAATACGTTGCCCAGGCTCGTGAATTTTGTGTAGAAGTTAAGCTACTGCTTGCACATCCGTTATGTAACCACCATGCTGATCCACCTTCTATAAAGGGTAGAGATTACAACCTTAATTACATCACACATTGCAAGTACTTTCAGTACAGTTATATTAAGGAATTTAATTAAGGGATAATACTGTTTCACCCACATTTCACCATTAACTGGTGTATGAATTTAAAAATTCACCTCTCCCATGTTGTCTGAAATGTCTTTCAATTCACAATGACCAAAGAGGAAGTGATTTGTCCCCCCTCCCTCTACCTCTATTATAAAATTTTGCATTGGCAACACACCTAAGCCTGACGGTACAGTTCATTTCCTGTGCTTCTCAAGTATCTGCTGTTAGTGACATGGCCAGTGTCTGACTGTCTCATGACTTGAAACCTGTGGCTCATCTGCTAAGTACTCAAGGGGAAACTCTAATTCCCTCCTCCTATATCTCCCACAATTTCTCCTCCTTTGTAACACATGTCTCTAATGTTTTTTGTGATGCCAGGCGCTTGCAGTCAGCACTACCATTCCTCCCTCCAGGGCTGCTGGTAGAGTCTGTGCATCAATGACACTCGGTTGACGGGGAAAGACGGGCTAATTGCATTCCTATTCAGACACCCTGGAGCAGAGCCACATCCATACCCATTTAGGGGACTGGGGACTCGTTACTAATTTACATGAAGGTGACTTTTGGACTCACCGAGGCCATGCCTCAATCGATCATAATGTCACCTCTGCATCCAAACACACAATAGTCCCAACATCCAATGACAGACATCTACCTTTCACTTAAATTGTTCTAAAGAGAAGTTGTAGCATTCGAGCAAGAGGAATATTCAAGAAACAAAGCAAAAGAGAGAAATAATGCATACACCCTGTCTCCATTTAGCATTCTCAGGTTTTTTCTGGGTGTCTTTAGTTACTAGACTTCTTGGTAAAATTGTCGCCTAGAAAACGCTAACGTTTAACTTATTGTATATTCAAGAAGTACGCTTTTCAAATTATAAACGTCCTACATATTTTGCCTTGGAAAATATTATCTAGCATTTTATTTTTTTAAAACATTTCTTTTCATAATGATTTACAGATACTTTAAAGCTTATTGTTATTTTGTATGTGTACAAAATATATCAAGGAATTATCAGGAAAACTACTCACACTGTTATTTTCTTGACCAGAAATGTTTTCCTATTTTGGAATTTGTATGCCATTAGAGGTATTTAAGTATAGCTCATGTAACTATATTTAAAGCAAATGCAATGAATAACTTAATTCCCACTAGGGAGTGTTTACCACTTACATTTATTCAACAAATATTTATTGATTCACTATGCTAACTCTGTAGAAATACAGTATGTACAAGACCCTATCTTCCTTATAATAACTTCATAATCTATAAAAAAAGAAATCATGTGAAAAAGGATGTCTTTGACGTAATCCCTGGGACTCTGAATATGTTAGGTTACATGGCGATGGGAAATTAAGGTAATTGGATAAAGGGTGCCAATCAGCTGACTTTAACACCAGGAGATTAATTTGGATTATTCCAGGGGAGGAGGCAATGTAATCACAGAAGTCCTTCAGTGTGGAAGAGGGAGGCAGAAAGTCAGTGTGAGAGTGATGTGATGTAAGAAAGATGCCAATGGCCATTTCTAGCTTTGAAAATGGAGGAAGAGTCCCCAAGCCAAGGAATACATGATATTTCTAGAACCTTGAAAAGGCAAGGAATAGGTTCTCCCTTAGAGCCTCCAGAAAGGAACACAGCCTTATCATCAAATTGGTTTTAACCCAGTGAAACCCATCGCAGACTTCTGACATCCAAAACTGTCAGATAATACATTTGTGTTGTTTAAAGCCTCTAAGTTTGTAGTAATTTGTTATGGCAGCAATAGGAGACAAACACAAAAGTTGTGCCTGAATGTGGAATGCTGCTGTAAAAGCTTACCTGAAAAAATGTGAACAGAGAAGTTGAAATGAAAGAAAGTTGTCAGACAACTCAAATATCTACAGGCAAGAAACATGCTGATAAAACTACTCAGCAGCAGACACCCTCTCTTTCACGGAAAATGAGAGCTGGTTCAGAGGGTACAAGCCAGTGGGTGGGGCTGTGAGCCCAGAAGGAAGAGCTAAGAAACACAAAGGATTATCCCAGGCCTGGAAACCCAGGGGAATTTTCCAGCTGGATTTCACATTGCTTGGGAATGGTAGATTTTTTTTTTCTTTCCATTTGCTCCTGTTTTGAACAGAAATGTCTATAAATGTTATCATATGCCTGCCCCATTATGGTTTTGGAACAGCGGAGCATTTCTTGAGTTACACAGGTTTACAGATGGCGAGTATTTGTGCCCCAGAATGGATTATACCCAGTGCCTCATCGATACCTGATTTAGAAGCTATAGGTGTTGAGATGTGAGACTGTTGAGCCGATGGCATTTAGACTTTGAGTTGATGCTGTTGAGACTTCTGGGGATCCTGGAATGAGGTGAATATACTTTCCATGTGGCAGAGACTTGCATCTCTGTGGGCCCCAGATTGGACTGTGGTGGGAAGAATAATGGTCCATGCAGGTGTCTACATCTGAGAGTCTGGAACCTGTGAATACATTATGATACATGACAAAGGAAAATTAAGGCTATGGATGGAATTGATATTGCTAATCTGCTGATTCAAAAATAAGGATGTTATTCTGGATGGTCTCGGTGGGCCCAGTGCAATCACAGGGGTCTTGTAATGTGGAAGAGGGAGGCGAAAGAGTCAGTGTCAGATTGGTGCAGTATGAGAAAGACTCAAATGGTCATGGTTGTCTTTGAAGATGGAAGGGGCCCATGAGCCAAGAAATATAGGTGGGCTCCAGAACTCAGAAAAGCAAAGAGATGGATTCTCTCCTAGAGCCTCCAGGAAAGGAACACAACCCTAACCAACCTTGATTTTAACTCAGACCCATTTCAGACTTGACATCCAGAAGTGAAAACGCCTTTGTTCCAAATGTACAATATCCGAACCTCTTAGCTGGACTTTCCTACACACAGATGGCTCCCTTATATCTATATGGACATTTTATTTTATGCGAGTGTCATCTTTATGCACAAATGTGGCCACAACCCCAACACAATAACAACTTGCAATTCTTCCCAAAGACCTGCATGGGGTGGTGGCATTTTTGCTCGTGGCAATAATAGCTATTTGTGGAACCTGGCACTCAAAGGCTCTGCCCCTTCACGGCACATTTGCCTGATGCCTTTGCTTCAAAAGAGCTGTGCTGTGTGTTCTTGCTTGTTTGGCTGGCTTCCCACCTCTCCACAGCTATGCTGACTCGCTTGAAATTCGGCTTCAGTACATCCCAATGGCATTTTCCCATTCTCTTACTTTGAGACACCTCACTTCAACTAGACTACCAGAAGAATCCCAGAGTGATTATAATACAGCAGGACTCTTCACAATGGGCAGGGCATGTACCCACAAAAGACTTAAACTTGACTTGTTTAAGCAGGAGGACATATTAATCATAAATATGTCACTTCTATTCTGTTCCCTATCGATCATTACCCGAATCGGAAGACTGTTCTAGTCCCTGGACACTTTTCTTCTGAAATTTGCACTTCAAAGCCCCAAGCAGTTCCCCTAAGTGATTCTGAGAGAAACCGGATACAGAAATCAGTGCTACTGCAACACATCCCCAGACTCTATTATGCTGGCTGGTACCCACTGGAAGGAACGTGTATTTCCTTTAGCAGATTCGGGGGTGATCAGAGTAGGAGTTGGAGAATGGTCAGTGGCTGTGGTGATGAGCTAGGAAAGAGCAGATGAGGGTTGTCATGGCAATGAGAAGTGAAGGCTGAAATAGAGGGTTTCCATGGGTTTAAAATGAATCAGCCTTGCAGAGATCAGCTGGCGTGGGTAATTGCTTAACTGGTAAGAAAATTATTCCTAGCTTTTTGTATTTGCGTATTACTTTAATAATCATCTTAAAATAACATTTGCATCACAATTTTAAATTCCAGGAAAGCGATCATTTAAAGTCTGTACAAGTATGCTCGTGTTTGTTTACAACGGTTTTCCCTTTTATGTCATTTCCATTCTCTCCATTGCATTTGTTATCCTGCTGGGGTCTTGCTCTGCTTTCCACCTGCCACCCCTTCTTCCTCAGCCCCTTTCACTTCCCTGAGCAGGGGATGCATAACTTCCCTTGAAGACTCCTCGGCGGTGTATCTCCCACTTCCTCCTGCCTACACTCTGCTTCTCAGGGCTGCTGTATCTTGAGGGTCTACATTGCACCTGTTGACTCTATCAGCCTCATTTTTGGGGTTGTCTGTTCTCTCATTTTCTAGAAAATAAATACAGATACCATTTCCAGCTGAACTATTTATAAGCCCTTAAAATAGGAGAAATGTAGCAATTAGTAAACAGGGTGTTTAATTTCGGGCACAAAATATCAGTGTTGGCATTTATGTTCATTGCACTACGCTTTTCACGGTCTAGCTTGAATTGGACGTCATTTTTTCTTCTAACAACAACTTACATGTTCTATTCTAGATCATAAAGTAATCCACAATAAAGCTCAAGTTTCTGTTCACCTTAGGTAAAATGGTTCTAAGCCTGTGTTTCGGCATGTTCTTCTCGTTATCTGTGGATGAAATGTTCTTATATGCCTGCAAGTGTTCTAGAAAAGTTCCTCAATAATTTCAAGTTATTTTCAACGTATCCTATATTTCTTCATCAGAGAAAAAAAAATCACTAATCATTTGAGGTCATAATTTATAATGCACATTCAACTAAAAAGAATTTATTTTAGGCGTTTCCTTTAAAACATGCTAGTAGACACTGGGTTCCTTTCAGAGGATATTGGCAATAAGCCCAATCATTGAATGGTCTATTTGTACAGGACTTCTGTTTTTTTTGTGTGTGTTTTTTTTTATATATCTGCATCAACCTATTTTTTTGTCAGAGTTTCATATAATATGTGTGTATGTGTGCTTGTGTAACACACATAGTTTCATGAAACATGGGCCATAGTGCCAGATTTTCTAAGTTCAAATTCTGGCTTCAAAACATTATTATTATGTGACTTTTGGCAACAGCGATTTACTTAATCTCTTAGAGTTTCAGTTTCCTCATGAGAGCAGCACTTGACACATTATCATTATGAATTTTGCTACCTAATGATACAGCCAAAATACTGCCATTATTTTACATGTGACACGATATTCCCTGAGATCATGTCTGAACCTCTGATTCATTATTTCATATGTTCATTGAACAACAATAAAAGATTTTGACCCGTAATTGGTCTAGATGCTACACTGTATGCTGAAATACGAAAATAACTGAGACGCAAAATCTACTGTGTGTTTGATTCCTGCTTTCTGCAATCTCATAATAAGACATCCATTTTAATGAAAGCAATTAATTACTGAATTCTTATTACATGGCAGGCACTGTTCTAAGCACTTTGCATACATTATCTCACATGATGTTTACAGTCCACCTCTGAGGTGTATCATTGCCAATCTTGTCTTGAATTAAAAAAAAAAAAAAAATAGACTTAAACTGTTTAAATGCTATGCTGAAGGTTATCTCCCTAGCAAAGCTGAGATTTGATCACAGGAAGTATATATATTTAGGTATTATACCCCACTGTCAACAAGTAAATATCTATTTGCTTCAGAGCTTAATATCTCAGAAACATTATTCTTTTCACCCTTTGTGAATTTATTGTTGAGATTTGACATGTTTTTTTTCAGCGATCTTAGAATTGGTCTTATCTTTGCACTCTGACCTCTTTCATATAATACAATGTTTGTCTCTATCGTATTTTAAACAAGAATTTCCTCTGGATTTTTAAGATCTTAATTATAATATTTTACTTTCATCATTAGCATCATATTAGTCATGAATATTAGTCATCAATAATAATGATAATACCACTATTTATAATTTATATCTTATGAATCAATTTTAAACCTATAAAATAATTGTCATATTTGTCAAGTACATTATAATATGCATTTGCCACAGAAAAATGATTAATTTACTCAATCTATATGTTGTCACTAGTAAAAAAAAAGTGAATAACAAATCCGAATGCTGAAATAATAATGGAATTCAACCATCTTCATTTCAAGTAATTCCCCCACGGGCACCACTTTACGTTTTTGTGGACTTCAAAAAAAATAATAATAATTTGAAACAATTTTGAACTTTGAGGAAAGTTGCAAGTACAATGAAAACATCTTCCCTCCCACCTCCGAACCCTTTTCTCTACACATTTTATTTAATCATTTTACTCAGCAGAAAAATAGCATCAATCAGCTCTACCTTTTCATTAAATTTCAGAAAGAACTCAATATCTTCTCTTAACAACATTTTCTTGACCATGAGTGTCAACATGGTACAGCCCCTCGTTTTAGTTGGTGGTGACAGGTGAGAGTGCCATGTGACACAGTGCAAAGAACACAGCTGTACAGCCAGCCAGCTGCACTAACACTTTAAGTTTGGGAAACCTTGAAATATGGGCTAAAAGAACACAGATTTGGGAAGTCAGGCAGGCCTGCATTCAAGCTGCACTTTCAGGACACCGTCCAGCTGTTAATTAAAACAAACCAGTTGGCCTTTCTGAGTTCTAGATTTCTGCTCTGCCAAGTCCTTGTATTAACTCTTCGATCCAATTTTGTGAGGATTAAGGAAGACAATATTTGTGTAACCTGTTCCACAGGATCCTTTGCACGTCTTCTCTTTCTTTGGGCCTGTGTATAGACTGATCTCAGAAACCATTTCATCCCACCATATCAAACCACAAATATAATAGTGAAGTCATTGATGGCAATGCAGATTTGCTAAAGGCTTCTCAAGGAGCTGGATTAGTTAATTAAATATATAATAATTCAAATATATAAAAGAGAATGTCCCATACACTTTAGTCAAGTATTTGCTTTCCCGCCAAGTATTCTTTTCATCTCCCTTAGCTCAAACTCTTCTCAGCCTTTCTATAGACCTGGATTCAGCCTCTGCCTCTCAAACACCCCTCTTCTCCATGCCCTTGATAACCAGCTGAAAGAACTGTCACCAAAACAGAAGCCTACCAACAGTTACATGACAAATAATGGTCGTTCCCCAAATTGATGCTGCTGATAAGAGAGAGGAAAGGACTCCATCCTTTGAAACATACTTGGACTATGGGTTAGTGGACACCCTACAAACAGCCTTCTATGCACTGATTTTGGTAGCCACCAATCATCTGTGCTATTTAGTGTCTACAGAGCTCTTCCGTACTATACTTTTGTGATTATATCTAGTGTCGGTTATTCTATCTTGAATACCTAAAACAAACACTGGCCTCACCAGGAAGATTAAAAATTATCTTCCTTTAAACTTAAATTATCCAGTCTTCTATCTGTATTATTGGTTTAATGCCAGAGCATGATTTTTAAGCCTCTCTCTCTCTCTCCCCCTCCCTCCCTCCCTCCTTTCCTCCCTCCCTCCCTCCCTCCTTCCCTTACCTCTGAATTTGCTGTTGGAGCAAACTCACTTCCTATTGGGTTATATAATGCGTATATGTGGAAAATTTCTCTAGGCCTTTAATAGACTTTCTGAGATCTTTATAAATCACTCTCAATAATTATTCCCCTACTGCTTGTATCATTGGAAGATTGATCCTTCAAGTATGAAATGCTTGACCGGCGCCCAAAGTGCCTTTGTTTGTTGGAGTGATTGTTTGCTTTTAATTAGCACTCAGGTAATACGTATGATGGCTTCTAAGTCTCGGTCGCATAACTGCCTACGTGCAGCAATTGAATGTTGTCAGACCAAGAATGCGTACGTGATAGACAGTCTGGCTTCCAGTGGGAATAAAAGGCAAACTAGTCTAGGCAAATGTGGCGAGGGGAAATTAGGTTTAGTCTATTAATAGCCACCATTTTTTCATTTCCACACTTCCACCTACCATGCTTCCCTCCCTTCCTCCATCTTCAGTGCTCACCTTAGAATCCTACCTGGTGTCTCTTTTGTGAAGATGTTTATTCTGAGCTAGTGTCCTGGCTGGACAATGGTCCTATAGACCTGCCTCTACTGAGGAGGGATTCTACCTGATGAGGAAGGTTATTCCCTCCAGCTAGAGCAATCTGCATTCTAAATGACATACAAGGACTGAAAAACGTGCTATGCTCAAAGGAATGAACTTCTAGGCAATGGGGCCAACTGTGGAGTGATAGAAGCACCTTCGGATTGTGAGGACTTTGCACAATCCTTCACTCACAGACTCCATGCTTTCATTACCTGGATGTTCACTGAGCACCTGCTGTGTATTAGGCACAAAGTGATAGACACACAGACTACTCCAGGAGAAGGAGACAAACAAATGCAGTAACCATAAATACAAAGGGCTATGGCAGAATGAAAAACAAAAACAACTTAATAATATCTTTCTTAAGTAAGTCTGAACCTTGGAGCCTAAGAAAAAAATAGCCTTTTCCCCTTCTCTGTTTCTTTAATATGGATGATATCTTTCTGGCTACACTCTCTCTATACCTTCGGGAGAGTCTGTCCTTTTTTTTTTTTTTTTTTTTTTTTTTGGTGACAAGAAATAGAAGTAGTCATTTTAAAGGCATTTGAGGTGTTCACCTGAAATGAGGGAAAGTTATCTCACCTTGACAGCACTTACATAACACCACAGTCTGATGGGTCCTGAATTAAGAATTGGTCATGTGGCCTTGGGCAGGTCCTTCACCCAGTTAGGCCTCCATTTGCTCATTTATAAAAGGACCTCAAAGAACTTGATGTCATCCAAGCTTATAGGAACTCTAACAATCTCACATTGTGGAATCACTCACTATTCTATTAAAATGAAAAAATCCATAAAAACATGGATCACTTGATTTTTCAAAACAAAATTGTATTGTTTTCCCTGTTCGCCTGTTTTATAGGAGAGTAATTTTAACTTTGCAGCATGTCTGAGTCTGCTCAGGCGCCTATAACAAAATCCCTAAGACTGGCTTGTAAACAACAGAAATGTCTTTCTTCCAGTTCTGGAGAAACACTAGTCCAAGACCAAGGTACTGGCAGACTGGGGGTCTGGTAAGAGTCTTCTTCCTGGGTCGTAGACGGTGTCTTTTTACTGTGCCCTCACATGGTGGAAGGGAAGGCAGCTGTCTGGGGCCTTTTTCTGATCTGTTCATTAGGACTCTGCCCTTATAACCTAATCACCTCCAAATACCATCATCTTGGGGATCAGGTTTGCAACTCATGAATTTTCAAGGACACAAACATTCAATTCTAGCAGCGCGAAGTGCCTTGTACCCAGCATCATGGCTAATAACTGGGGGAGCTACTAACCGTACCTACTCTTTCTAACAATTCCGCAGTGTTTTTTTTTATTATTATTTATTATTCAAATTGGGAGACAACAGATTCAGAATCTTCACTTCCTGTATTCAGCAGCACTTTGCCTTGACGTTCAGTTCTTAAAATAGCTCTGCAATAACAAAATATTGATTCTTTTATTTACATTCGACATTGTAGTAACAGAAGGTGAAATTGGTTACGTGTCATGTGGTTGTCTATGCTTTGTGGACCAGTAGAAAAATAATAACCATAAGCACAATGACTTAGGTTCTTTATGCGTTATTCCTTCAACCTCCACAACAACCCTAAAAACTTAAACATTACTATGAATATAATAGGACATAATTTTTCCTATTGACTGAAAATTTTAGTCAAAACATTACAGTTGAGAAAAAATGGGTAAAACGAACCTTAAATTCTAAAGGCAGAAGTTAGATACATGCATGTGGAACTTGAGATTCACATGCTTGTGAATTCACATGCTTGTGAAGCTTGTGATTCAAAATTTACCCTCAACTTCCCAAGAACCTTTATCAAATAGCAAACTGAAAAGTCACAAAGTTGGAAAATAGGACACTTTTCATTCTGGTTATGGATTCTCTAAGAAAACTAGTCTTTGAACGTGTGGGTTCCTGCCAGAAATGCAGCTAGGAAAGTCCCCCACCAAGATGCACCTGTGCCCTGAGGTTTGGAAGTTTACATAAGCCACAGGAATGGTGCCTGGTTCTTACTCAAAGAATTTCATAGACTAGGGTCTGGAGCAGCTTGTGATGGCAATAGAAGTATCTGGGGAGAAGTAGGTCAAGCCGGCACTCCCATGGCTTGGTGTAGCAAGTGGTCAAGTGGTCACTGCCCAGACAGGTGGTCACTGCCCAGACAGGTGGACTATCAAGGAGATCAAAGCTCATGATGTCACAAGAATTGTCTCAAGACATCAGTCAAAGAGTCTAAACTGCTCACATAACTGTGACCTTTGTGTGGGGACTATTATTTAAATGCCTGCCACTCCCAAGGATTCATCGGCAGTCAAGCCATAAGTACAGGTATCGTCAGCTCAACATGCAAATGTTTGCTTCTTTTCCTTTAAGCTGTTCTTCAAGCAAATAGTTGCCAAAGACGAGAAGGATAAGGGACCTAGAAAGAGGAAAGAGTGACCTGTCTTCCTTTTCCCTCTGCAGGGTGTTCGGAGAGACACTTTTCAGGGGTGGAGATGAGGGAGGGAGAATGTTTTGGAGGTGTGCAACTATTCGATTTCAACAGCTGAAGTATCTGAAAGTGAGTCTTCATGGTTATAATAAGAAGTGTCTAAAAAAATCGGAAAGCTATAGGATCTCCCCAAGCTCTCATTCAAGGACAGGGAAAAGAAATGCTATGTGAGTCAAAGACTATAGATGGAATTAAAGTAAGAGTATTCCTCTTTGAACCCTACAAAGATAAGCCCAGGGAAGCGTCTACGTATAAAACCGTTTTCCTATATTAGAAAGAAGAAAACAGAAGCTTAGAAAAGTTAAAAAAAACATACCCAAGGTCACCCAGTTTGCAAATGACGGCAGGAAAATCAAAATCTCACGCAGCCTGACCCTAAACACTTCCTCTTGAGACCTGTGCAGTACTTCCTATGAAAATTAGAATGATAAACTGAATTTAGTCATAGGTATCTTCACAGTAAGGAAGAACAATACTTTGACTCAATTTTCACTTTGCTGACTAATGCAGTGATCATTTCTTCTTAACCTCCAGCCAGTTGGTACTCTCTCATTCATCTCACTGTACTTTCTTAGGAGACACAGTTCTGTGTTCCGAGGTACTTACTAGGAATCTCCCAGATGTACTCTAGACATTATATTTATGATGCCTGAACTTGAACTCATTAGCTCCACACCCCCAGGTGAACAACACGTGCTGAGCCTTTCCCGAAGCCTGTCTTTTTTTTAATGTTCCCTTTGTTACTGATCAATAGCATCATGATTCACCCACAAATTCAAGTCCAAATCATCTGAGACATTTGATTTTCTCTTTCTTACTCACTTTCCTCATCACTAAGTCCTTGTGACTCTACATCCTTAAAATTTCACCTTTGCTTTTTCTGTTCTCCATTCCTACTCATGTTACACTTGTTCTGGCCAACAGTATGTCTCATCTGGCCAGGTAATAGCCTATCTCCTCTCATTCAGATACATTGTCCCCATTTATCTAACTCATTACTGTCAGTTACATGGAAGAGAAATCAAATTGTATCCGTTTCCCAATAAAACCCACTCAGTAGTTAGTATACCATTTCTTACTGTGGCCATCACAGCCTTCACAATCTGATCCCTGTCTATATGCTCAGCCTTCTTCCAACACTCTCTTTTTGATAAAAGTCTTCCATTCATAAAAAAGTGTCTGCAATTCCAATCTTCTGTGCTTTTGCATATGTTTCTCCTGCCTAGAATGTCTTTCTCAACTCATTCATTTATGTATGCTCTTATTAATTAAGTAAGTATGTGTGCTTGCTGTGAATTGTGTACTGGACACTGGGGATCCAGTGATAATCCAGACAAATATGGATCATAGTGTTAATGACCTTAAATATTTAGTTACAGATATTAACTAGGGGGATGAGAGAGAGCAAGGAATTGAGAACCTACTTGAAGAAATGATGGAAAACTTCACTAATTTGGTGAAGGAAATAGACATACAAGCCCAGGAAGCACAGAGAGTCCCAAACAAGATGAACACAGAGGCCCACATCAAGACACATCATAATTAAAATGACAAAGGTTAAAGGCAGAGAGAGAATCTTAAAAGCAGCAAGAGAAAAACAATTAGTGACCTACAAGGGAATTCCCATAAGACTGTCAACTGATTTCGCAATAGAAATTTGCACACCAGAAGGGATTGGCACAAAACATTCAAAGTGACAACCAAGGTTATTCTCCCCAGCAAAGCTATCATTCAGAATTGAAGGACAGATGAGGAGCTTCCCAGATACACATATATTGACAAGTAATCACCACTGTAATGTCAGCTAACACCATCATCTTCACATAATTACAATTTCTTCATTTCTTAATACTTACACCTACATTATTTTTTCCTTTTATACCTTTTCCCTCTATTTGTCTCAAGGCATAGAAGAACCCTCTCCTCTCCTTTAAGTGCTGTCATTCGTGTGTGTGTGTGTGTGTGTGTGTGTGTGTGTGTGTGTGTGTGAAATGGAATTGGAGCTTGGGCTCAAATATTTTTTGTGTGTTTTATTATCTAGAATAGAACATATTTATGTGGAAATGGTTAGTATTAAATACTAAAGACCTGGCATAAAGTTGCATATATTCAGATCCTTTTAGCTGGTGTTCTAAAGATTTCACTACAGCAAAATATAACCTGTGGCAGAGGGAAGCATCAGACTTCAGAGAGTTTGGTTACAACCCTGTTCCATCACTTTGTCATCATGTGGCTTTTGGGGACTTTTCTATCTTTAGATCTCTCACCAATAAAGTGGGAACAACAATATCAAACTCATTGGGTTACTGTGACAATGTAAAACATAAGGTATGGAAAGTTTTTGGTACATTATTTAGTGCAATCATTATTCTTCTCTACATTCAGTGTAAACATTTTACTCTATTGAACATTTGAGTAAAAAGCATGGTGAGCTCAATCTCCAGGGCAGAAAATATATTTCTAAGTGGGCAATTTTAGTCAAGATAAATGCAACCTCCAAATTCCCTTAACTGAATTGATTATTCAGTTAAATGATTATTTTGTCTTATTTTTCCCTTTTTTAATTTTATATATCAAAATTTACTTGGTGGTTGCCACGGCCAAAGAGAGACCAAAAAAGGGGAGGGAAGTGATACGATAGTAATTTTCTATTTTCTCTTTACTGCCCTTTGCCATATTTTTGTCAGATTCCTCACCATTAATCATCAAAAGTACAGCTCTCCCTGAATTTCACCTCATTGAGGGAAAATGTTCTACTTCAATCAAAAATTGTTCTTCCTCAAATCTTTCTATTGTGGGACTTTAAATTTCTGTAGCATTCACCCTCTAGATTATATCCTCCGATTTGACAGTAGTTGTTAGCATTGTTTTATTCTGTACAGTTTTCTGTTGATGTGTTAAATATTCCTAGGTAGGTCTTAACTTCCCTTGACCTGAGGCTGTATCTTACACAGAATCTACCAAGGGTCTTTTGTAACCAACATATGCATAATGATTATAGATTGATAGTCAGAGGAAATGAAGCAGAATAAAGACTTTGAAAATCTTTAAATTAGTAACACTTCTTTCCATTAAACAATGTTCAAACTATCCAAGGGCATTTCTAACTTTTGCTCATTTTATTTAAGTTTCAAAATACCACCATTATAAATTACACATCATAAAAGAGTATCACTTGCTAGTAAAAATACAGCCATATTAAAAACACCTTTATATTACACCACTGTAAAATACATATATCAGTAAAAATATATATGTAAACACCAACACTATAAAGTTGTAAATGGAAAACTGAATTACAGTAAACCATGCTTTAGCCTATGTGTTACTAAGAGTCTGTATCAGTGAGAGCAGCCAGCAAACTATAGCAGGCTAGTCTAGTCACATACCCATCCCGTGGATGATGCTAAGGAGCCAGATGTTGTATCCTATAATGACTAGGAAACATCAGCTTCCAGATGTTACCCACAGGCTCAAGAGACAGTTATAAGATCTGCTTATTGCAGTGCATGGGTTATTAAGAAGTCTACTTGGCTATTTCTTAATTATTTTGCTGTGTAATTTAGAAGTAGCTCTTCCCGAAGAATAAATGTAAGTAAATAAAATCTGAAGTATTTATATTGCCCCAATAGAAACTGGATCTTTATGACAGCGATGCAAATTACTCTAATTTCAAACCTGAGAATTATTGGCTATTGCAAACAATAATGTTCTTCCTTAGAAATATTTTGAGTCACGCTAAAATTTCTAGTCATTTTAATTTTAATTTAAAAAAATTAAAATGACTAGAGAAATTTGAGTCACACTAAAATTTCTAGGATATTGTGAAATACTGTCTAAGATAAATTTTAGGGACGACATTTCAATTTTCTAAAAATTACAAAATATTTTATACTACATTAAAATTTAAGAATTAGGACACTGGATAGCCAGCAGGAATTTTAAAGGTATAACCTAGCTCATCTACCAGTTGTTCATTTTTCATGTGCTAAGCACTGAAGATAACAAGTGAATAAAACTGAGATCCTGCTCATATCCGACCTGGAAAGACAAGGTGTCTATTACATACATCAATCAATGTGATATATGTCATAATAAAGGTAACATATGGGTCTAAGGAAGTAAGGGAAGGGGCGCTGAACTTAGCTGAGTCCAGGCAATAGAGAAGCACTCTCCAGAGGTGAATCTGATCTCGAAGCTCTCAGAAGAGCGAGCTAGCAGGAAGGTACGAAAGGGCCTTGCAGGCTCTAGGACCCTAATGGCCAAAGACAGAGTGTTGCTATCTCTTTTCCACCAAAGAAATTGCAAGCTGTTTGACTTGGCTGAAATAAAGACTATGCACAAAGATATAAGTGATGTGCTTGAAAAAGTTATCCAAGATGGAAGTCAGTATTTGCTATGCTAACATATTTGAGTTTAGTCTTGAAACAATGGAAACCCCCAAAAGATTTTATGTATAGAAATGATCATGGTTGAAACACAGAAACACCACTGGATCACAAGGTAGTAAATTGGAAAAGGGTGGAATTATTTATGAGTTGGGACACTGTCCAGGTGAACTGATACCAGTACTAGTGGTAGCACTGGGGATGAATGGGAAGATGGAGCTTCAAGAGTGATGCAGTTGTTAAAATGGATGACACGTGTTCTCTGATTACATGCGAGGAGAAAAGATAGTGACTTACCTTGGTATGTCTTTGGTTTGTGGTGCCTTTGAAATATAGACGTGAAGCAACCTAGTGTCTTTTATTATCTGATATACTAGATGGTAATTCTGTGAAGAAATAGATAATTTTTAATTCGTTGTGGTAGCTCTACTTATTGAATAGAATTTTAAATTTTGAGAATGATCTGGTCGGTGGAATCAAATGTGCAGTAGAAACCCTGGGTGTGGATGACAGTGCTCAGCACAGAATTATCAGGAAAGATCAATCCTGCGTAGGTCGTAGGTGGACTGGCCAGGGAATAGACAGGCTGCTATTTGAGACCCTAGAATACTCAGATGGGTGGCTCCTGGGCTTCAGGTGGTGGAGTGGGGGTCCTGGAAACCAAGGGGAAGAGACCTATTCAAGTTAAACTGTTTGTGGTGTATCAAACGGAATAGAAGTATCCATCAAATTTTTGCAATTAGAAGTAAACGATCACTTTTTAAAGTATAATTTTCCTACAGTGGTAAAGGTTGAATTCGGATGGCAGAGAGCTAAGTGATGAACGAAATGGAGCAACTGGAGCCTAACGGTGCAGAATCACCTTTCAGGAACTTTGTGAAATGATATCGCCAGGGGAGGCCAAAGAAAGAGTAGGTGGTTGAATGTGAGGAGCGATGCAGAGTCAAGGGAGGATTTTTAGTTGACCTTTTGTCACTTTATGGAAAACTTTGCCCCATTAGGTGTTAGCCTTAAGACAGGTTTCCTTATGCTTTCAGCTCCCGGCCTCCTCCCCGCACATAACAAAGTCAGCTCCCGAAAACTTCTGGGGGTCCTCAGTAGTATAGCTGCTCACTAAGGAACGCAAGCCCACCCTCAGCCTCTGTGACCTTTGTTATTTTTGTCATTTTTCTTCTTGCTTGGGATCCCTATTTAGATGTCCCAATACCTTCCAGTGTCCAATAGCAGTGATAGGACAATGGTTTTCTGGACAGTGGTCTTACTGATGTTGAAGTTCACACCTGGCTGCCATCCTGTTCCTGGGATGTGAATGCTGTCCAGGGTGCTGAACGTGTGGACCTGTACCTGGTCCAGGAGCTCCATTTCCACTCGCTCCACTCACCACACCAACCCTCGCAATGTGTTATAGCACTGCGGGTCCACGCCCATGTGGGGCTCGTTCCGCACCCACGCTGCCGCTTCCCCAGTTCTGTGCATGACACATATTTCCACACGATGCCCTGATAACGCAGTAAGCCTTCTAGTACTGCATACGTAGCTTTGGGGCCCGGGTTCAGGCAGTCTCCGAGACATGCAGTACGATCTCTTTCAACTCTCTTCTTTATTTGTATGACTGGAACTCATTTTTCTTGGAGTAAGGTTTATTCCTTGCCCCCTATGGATAGACTCCAATTATATTCAAAAGTGTCTTAAGCTGCTTGGGTTGATGCTAGGGCCCTGCAGTTTAGCCTCAAACTAGAGTCAGGCAGTGATCACCCGACACGGGGCCACGTTGCCTTTGGAGCTGAGTGCTGTGAAGGGTCCCCGTACAGCGAGGGCAGGGCCATCTTATGCTCCGGACTGAAGACAGTGGGCTCACTGCTTCCGTTTGACAGATGCTGGCCAAACGTTGTTCTGTTCCCTAGGGTTCCTATCCTGTCCTTATTATTCCATTTATTTTTCAGTCGACTATTTGGCAAAGGAGATAATAATTTGCTTGTATTCCACAAAGTAAATATGTGCTAGAGTAAAACAAACATAGATCTATCTTAACAGTCAAAGCAGAAGCTGGATGTTAAAATATACATTTAAATTTCACAGGTTTTATCATGTCAGGTATGTCAGGAATGCACTAGGACTGTGAAAATACAACAATGATAATAGTAATAAATAATAATAATAAATGCTATTATAATAAGATTTAATAGCTCATTGGAGTGCCTTGGATATTTTTGGCTCTTTATTCTTCCACAAAAAAGAATTAACTTGTCATTTTCCATTAAAGAAAATAACTCTGAGGATTGTGGTTAGTCTGTTGATCAAATTGATGAGGAGAGCTACCATTTTCAGTACATTGCGTGTTATGTTTCATGAACATGGAGTGTGGCGTGACTCATCCTTTTAGGTCTTATCTAATGCCTTTCACTGCCATTCAATTCTAAATCTTTTAAAATTTTTTCTTTGACTCATCCTACTTTTTACAATGATTGTGGTTTTCAATTTCAAAATGAGATTTTCATATTTTTCTGAACTTCTAATTTAAGTTGTATTTTCATAGGAAATGTGAAGCATTTCTTGTTACCATTTCATTTGTTTACTGACTTTCTTGCATTTGAAACTCTTCTCAGATTATTTTTCTCTTGGAACTAATCCTCAAATTTTCCTTTAGAACAGGTCTCTTGGAGATAAAACTCCCTCAGTGTTTGCTTATTCTCTAAATGTTTTCATTTCCCTTTCATCCTTTGCTGACTGACAATTCAAGGTTGACAGGTGTTTTCTCCTGGGTCTTAGTAGGTATTATTTGACTGTTGGCTTGTGTTTTTGCCGTCAGACTGTCTGAAATCATTCTGTCATTTCCTTTAATTGACATGGCCTTTCTTGCTGCCCCTTCAAGATTTTATCTTCTGTGTTTAGTGATTCCATTGCCATCTGTCTAGACACGGATTTCCTTTTATTTTACTTTATTTTTCGTGGAAGATACACTGATCTACTTTCTAGATCAGTGGCTTCATATTTTCATCAGTCCTGAAAAATGTGTAACTTATTTTTTTAAATATTTTCAGTTCTGTTCTTTAACAAACTTACATATGGAAATTCCATTTTCAATTGCTTTGTTTTGTATAATTTCTTACTGTGTATGCATTTTTGCTCATGCCTCCTTTCGAGACACTGCATGTTTATCTAAAGACATACATTCTCTATTGGATGGTTCCAAACTCTAGCATCTATCCTGTTTGTTTCTGCTGTCGTCCTGTAGAGTGATGACCCTTTTCCTTTCATCACCTTTTTTTTTTAACTCCAAGTACAAACTTTATTTATATTACAAGGATGTTATTAATTATAATAATGATGAAATAAAAAGGAGATGGGGGCTGATACTTGGTTTTCAGAGCAAGCCAAGGAGCTTAGACCTCATTTGTCAGCTCTTTATTTGCTCTTTGAATCTCTTGCCATTTGTCAACTCATTTTGGGAAACTTTCCTCCCAAGATGACTCGGTAGAACAGAGTAACACCAGCACTCCTGCAAATTGTAGGTGCAGAAAAGGTCCCCAGTCTAGATTCCAAGTTCTTCCCGAAGTTCAAAGCCCCCACAGAAGTGTTGCCCTAGGAATCATGCATGCGAGAAACTCTCCCTTCTCACATGTGAAACATTCAGACCAATTTCCTGCACTCCTACCGCCCCGCATTCCCTCTTCCTGTGGGCTTGTCCATATGCCCTGGGTTCCAGGTGTTTCTGTCCCAGATACTGCCGGTCACTCCAGCCCAAGCTCCACCAACGCAGCAGGGGCTCAGCTTATGTTTATGGGATTGTTTGAGCCTAAGTGTCATCCTGAGGCTGGTGAGACCTGTGAGGTGTCTGTGAGCATGACCCTCACAGGAGTATCCGTGGGCAAGTGTGTGCATGTGCCTGCGTGTGCCTGCATGTGCCTGCGTGTGCGTGCATGTGCGTGCATGTGCCTGCGTGTGTGTGCATGTGCGTGCGTGTGCCTGCGTGTGCGTGCGTGTGCCTGGTGCTCCTCAGAGCTCCTAGTCATTCAATGACAAGAAAGAAATCCTGAGTCATTTTCAAAGAATTATTTTGCAATGAATGCTTTAAACATCAAACAAATATAGGGAACATATTTAAAATTCTGCAAACTCATTGCTAAGCCCTTAAAAATATGGGAAGGTTACCATTAAATAGGTAACTTATAAATTTGAGAACAACCACTAGATATATAGCAATACAGTATATAGTTTCCAAGCCATCAGAGAACTAAACGGGAATAAAGAAATCTTATAAATCAAAGGGAAGGCAGGAAAATAGGAAGAGAGGAAATGTGGAGGAAAAGAAGCATTTAGAAAACACAAAATATTGTAAAAGTAAACCCAGATATGTTACTAATCAGTATAAATATAAACAGATAAATTACCAATTAAACTGTGAGAAGTAAATTAGACTAAGCAAAAAAAAAAAAAATCCGGCAACATAACACTTGTAAGAAACACACCTGAAATTAAAATATACATATACACAAGCAGGAAGGTTGAAAATTAGAAATATAAAAAGAGAAGCACTACGCAAAAGAAAGACGACCTGTTTCTGATCTTTTCCCATGGCTCTTATGGTTGGCTTATGAGTCCACGGCTGGCAGTTCCTTACTTTATTAGATCTTCCACAAGAATATTTGACAACTGCCCTTGTTCTATTATTCTAAAATGAAGGTGTTAATGTTATATTTAAACCCAAATCTCTTTGGTGGTAATTTAAGTCGCTTTTCCAGTCTCAACATATGAAATATTTGGGAACTATTCTCATCTGGTGATGTCCTAGGTAGTTAATGAGTATTTCCCAGAACATTTTTCATTGTTCAAAAGGAACACCTAATTCATTTGTATCAAGTATACACAGCCAGATAATAATAAATTCAATCTGAGATTGAAGTCTGAGATTGAGTTTCACAAAAATTTTATGAGAAGAGAAACATATTCATAGTAGAATGCCATGACAATATAATTTAAAATAAAGTTACCTTCTGCCAATTTTCAGGGCATGATTCGAGTGCATTCCTTCTTTAAAAAAAACATTTCATGAGTACCCACTAAATGGTAGGAATTCTCAGAAATATATGTACTGAGATGAAAACAAACCAGGAAACTCTACTGACTTTCAAAGTGCGTATGGACTCTGTTGGGATTTGTGGATGAGTAAACATTGTGACTGGACAGCAAAATGCTACAGCCATAAAATTGTATGATAAAGTCAAGCCCTTGCTCCCAACAAATATTGACCACAAAGCAGCCAGAGTGATCTTTGAAAACCATGGTCAACGTCACTCCTGCAACAGCCACCCACGGGTTGTTCTTTTTCATCAGAGTCATCGCTAAACCTCTCTTCCGGAAAGGACCGCATAGTAAATATTTGGGGCCACAGCACCTCCGTGGCATTTGCACAGCTCACAGGAAAGCAGCCTCAGGCAATGAGTGGCATGGATGTGTCTTTGGAATATATATATATATATATTTTTTTTTTTTTTGAGTGGGGAGAGGTTGGAGAATTTATTGCTATTGTTGCTTTTGTTGTTCTTGTTTTTCCAGAAATCTGATTATATATACAAATTTAATCATTCATAAAGCAAAGCTTACAGAACAGTGTCTGCCACGAGTTAAGTCTTCAGCTTTTATTCGTACCACAAGCCATCTTGTTCTGATAACAGCTGCACCATTATTATTTATGTCACCATTACGAGGTGCGCACATCTCAGGCATAGACAAATGTGACTCTCAAAACTAAACTACTTTTCTTGACTCCCAGCTCCTAGTTTTGCTTGGCAGTAGATAACTCCATTTTATCGAGGTATTTCTTTTACATAAGCCGTATTCAAGATTCAGCTCAATTCTTTTTGACACCCTGTCTGCAAATGGTGCTCCTGCTGCTTCCACATGTCCCCACGTTCTGCCAGGGAACCTCAGGGTGGCAGTGTTCCTGACACCATCTTCTTTGTTACCTGTGCTGCTGCCATTGCAGTCTGACGGGTGGCATGGGTTGTGCCCTGTGCTACCTCATCCACATGGCACATTGGGTAATCTGCAGCTTCCTGGCATCCTGAGCCAAGGGAGTGGGGCTCCCCAACCCCATCCACCTGCTCACCTCATGACCAGCCATCCCTCTGGTACCCACCTCTCTCTGCCCCCTCCAGCTTCTAGGGACGGGAGCCCCAGTCAAGCTCTTCAGCTCCCCGCCTGCCAGTCACTTCATAGCCATCTAAGTTATCAGATCAGCTCTGGGGGTATTGCAGGGATTGTATTCAAGTAACTCATTTTATTATTATAATTGTTCTGTTGTGTTATTAATTATTGTTGTTAATCTCTTACTGTGCCTCATTTATAAATTAAACTTTATCACAGGTATGTATGGATAGTCTATACAGGGTTCAATACTATGGTGCAGTTTCAGGCATCCACTGGGGGTCTTGGAACGTGTCCCCCACAAGTCAGGGGAGACTACTGAACCTGCATGCAAATTCCCGCTTTGCCCTGTGTACTGCATGACCTTCATCAATTATCTCAGTCACCACAAGTCTAGCTTTCTTCAACTTGGAAATTTAGAATGATAACCCCCCTGTGAGTTAGGTATTATTTTGAGGAGTAAGGAGACCATCAGTGGTACACAGGGCTGGGCATATATAAATAGTGCCTGATTCTTCTGGGGTTGATTCCCACACTTTTATTGACTTACATCAAGAGAAGAACATAAAGGGCCAAGAGAGCTCAGCTCCAGGTGACAACAGACCGAAAGAAGCTAAGGAATGGAGGAGACGTGATATGTCAGTCAGGACAAGCTAGCTGCTTCAGGGTTGGGAAGCTGAAGGGGATTGGTGGCTGTTTCCCAGGCAGGGGATGGGCAAGAAAGATGTGGAGGGCCCCGTGCCATCCAAATTAGTCCGGGTTCTTCAGGGAAACAGAATCAATTCCACATGAGACTTAGTATAAGGAGCTGGGTCACATGATTCCGGAGGCTTGGAGGACCACATACCTACGGTCAGGAAGCTGGAGACCCAGGAGAGCGGGTGGTGTGCTTCCAGCCTGCATGCAAAGGCTTGACAAGCAGGAGAGCCAGGCTGCAGTTACCGTTGGGAAACGGGCAGGCTCCAGACCCAGGAAGAGCCAAGTTTTCAGTCTGAGTCCAAGGACAGAAAACTGCTGATGTCTCAGCTCAACAGTCAGGCAGGAGGCCTTCCTCTTAGTCTGGTTCCCTTTTTGTTCTATTCAAGTCTTCAACGCACGCGTGGATGAGGCCCCCGCACTTGGGAGGGCAGCCTTCATCACTCTCCCTGTGACTCAAAGATTAGTCTCATGCAGAAACACCCTCATGGACCCACTGGTAGAATGTTTGGCCACACAGCTGGGCACCACATGGCCCAGTCAAGTTGGACTGTTAACCATCACACCGTCCTATGTGTTATCAAAGCTGCAACAAGGAGACCAGGCATCTGTTGAACAGACAGCACTGCTAGCAGTGAGTGAGTGCGCTGGGCTGGGCAGAGGCAACGTTCCATTGTGTATTTAGGTAAAGAGGAAGGAGGCTGCGTATTCTGTAACTGATGTTCCTTTCCAGTCTGTCTGCTTTCCAACACATTAATCGCTTTGTTCAATGGTTCCACACTGAGGTGCACTGAAATTTTAGAAACAGAAGTTTATAAAATTTAATCCTAACACATTTACAGTCAGTCTTGCCTGAAACACGAAAATTATAAATCATTCATTCTGCTCTAATTTTCTATATATAAGTTAAATGAACATTAATGGAGTATCCATATGTCAAAGGGCCTCTCTCAGAGATTTTAGAGTAGCTTATAAATTTGAGTTTTTCCACTTATGGAGCATTAATGTGAAAAGTATTCTTTACCTCCTTCTAGTACAAAAGCAAATACAACCTTTCAATCTTTCTGGTGCAGGAATAATGTTTGAGTTTTTATTGTATGCCTCTCTCACCAACAAAACACATTTTCAAATAGAGAGTGGAATTTTTTTTTTTCTTTTTAATAGCAGGAACTAAGAGAAATTGGTCTTAATACTTAAATTTAATATCCTGAAATTACATTATTTTCATATCAAGTATAATTCAAAATTCATTTTATGTATTTAAAGACAAAGCATACATTTTGCTTTCAGCATATTTTATTTAGAAATTTCTTTACATTTAACATTGCTTTTTATGCTTAATATTATTTACTTTTGCTTCATGTCTCACTACATGGAAATTTTCATGATAGTTGACAAGAAATTTTAATGTTTAAGGAAAATAATTTTAAACATGAAAATTAAGGATTGAAATTATAATTATATTTTCATGGTTTTAAATATTTCAAGTTAGTTTTTTAAAATCTAGATTTCATTATATATTATAGTGTTGGCATTTTTATGTTTAATTAAAGCTTTATTATGAGGAAAAAACAGGGATGTTATGAAAATATCTCTATGTGAAATAAACCAAATATGTATGTCAAATATTTTAGAAATTATAGCATTAGTTAATCAATTTTTAACATCTCGGAAGTCATACAGCTCCTTAGAAGCTCAACATTTTCTGTGAAGCAAGCGATATCAGACATAAAAATGAACTAAGGGTTGTTGTACACAGATGTACATCACTGGAGTGAAATGTGTCATGATTTTCCCATGGCACAAGTTCATGTGGCAGACCGCTATTATTCCTGCTGACTGGACATGAGTGCCACGTGATTGCCGTGGCCTCACAGCCAAGCTCTCCAGAATAATTCTCAGCATAAATGGGAAAGAAAATTCAGAGACAAAGAGAGAGAGAGAAATGTAAGAAGAAAGGAAAATGAGAAGGAGGAGTTAGAAAATGGAGCGATGATTTAATTCACTATGGCTTTAAAAGTCCGTGGTAGATAAAAAATTAAAGAAAGAAAGGACGACTCTATGGAGTTTACCCACATTTCAATCTAAATCAGTAGAAAAATCGAATTTATAATAAAGACATGTTTGTATGTTTTAGGAATAGAATGTATACACACACACACACACACACACATATATATATATATATATATATATATATATATATATATATATATACACACACACACACACACACACTAGGGGAGCCAGAAAAAGTATGCATATGACTTGTGTTCATCTTTTGTTATCGGTATATATTGAGTATTGCAATTTTAATACAGTTTTTTCCTTTCTTAAAATGTGTACACATTTTTTGGCACCCTGTGTGTGTGTGTGTGTGTGTGTGTGTGTGTATTCATTTTTATATTTTAGGTAATTTTTAATTGTACGTGCTCTTAATATTGGAAAATCATACATATAATAAAACTACAATGCTGTCACGGTAGTTTCAAAAGAATGTATTGCTTGTTTACTTTATTAGACTAATAGATAAACAAGAACATATTTTTATAAAGTTATAATTAGCATGATACTTTATGGTATAGTTTTCCCAAAGGAATATCATAATATAAATACTAATATTATAATATAAATTTTTTTATCCTTCCATCAATCATAACATCTCAATAAGCAATGGATGCTCTGGAATAAAAAATACCTCATATTTAACTTTAAAATCTGAAAATACCAGGCTGAATATAGTCTTGCTTTCCAAAGAATGGGCTTAACTTGATCAAAGGGATATTTTGTTCTGAAAATGAAGTTGCGTATTTTTATTTTGAGGAAGAAGTACATAAGCAACGTGGGCACTTCTTCACCATGCTTGTGCAGCACAGGATGTGAACACTGTGACAGAATGCCCCAAACTGCTCACAGGGCCTCAATCGTGTTTCTTAAATAAAGAAAAGCACGTGGTCAGAGGCAGAGGCCATCGTCTACGATGTTGTAAATATTTTTTTAATATCCTGAAATTGCAAGAGGCAAGTGCATGAGAGAATTTTATGTTTTCTCTTGAAAATTGTATTCGCTTTAGGAGTCTTCTAAATAGGAATAAATGCCATGGTCAACTTCATTTCATGTCATATTCCTGCTGATTTCTAAACAATTATTGCTAAACGGGTAGGTGTCCATTTAGTTTTGTTCTTCATCATCATATGGTATCTTTGATTAATAATAACTACTAAATATCAAGAAGTACAAGGGTTAGATTTTTTTTTATACCATATGCCAACCAAAAGCTAATGTTATTTAAGGTAAAAGAAAAAAGAAAAAAGAAAAAAAAGCTCAGTGTGCAAGATAACTGCAGTCATCTCAAGGCTTAACTGGGCGAGGATGCACTTCCCAGCTCACTCACATCACCCTCAACATGGCTTAGTCCTCAGGGGCCCTTGGTTTGAGATAATATTTCCCTATTCTGTATTCCCTCTGTTGAGTAGTTCGTAGTATAAGAACTAACATTCCTTAGAGCAAACGGAAGAGAAACAGAGAAAGGGATCAAGATGGAAGTCGCTGTCTCTGTAAGAAATCTTAGACGTGACATCCCATCACCGCTGCTGGGCATGAGTTACTATTTGTTGGAAGTGAGTCGCTAGCTCACACTTCAGGGAAAACAATTACAGGAGAGAAAGGGTACTAGGAAGTGGGACCCTGAGAGCCACCTTAGAGGCTCCTTAGTCCATGCTAGTTCCATCTCCGTGTGCATGTTTGTGAATACCAGCAACCTTTTGGTATTTGCATCAACCTTTGTGGAGTTAAAACAAAAACTAAACTTTTGTGGATTGAGCCAGTAACAATGCAGATTACTCACGTTTTTGTTGGCCGACTAGTTGGTTCTTCTGCTTCGTGTGCGGATGAGCACAGGGAGGGTCCAACGCCCTCACTCCATGGTAGGCCATTGTATTTGCCACTAGCCTTTCTGTCACCTTAGCTCAGCAAGTACATGTGAAGCTGTGGAGGAAGGAGGGACTAAGGCAAAGAGACTGCTTAGGATTCTGATGCCCTAAGGTGATGGAGGCTGCGACTAGACCATTGCAGACAGGAAAGGAGGGCTGGTAGTGAGAGATTTTACAAAGAATAACGGAAATCTCTTGTTATCTTTCTCTTGCTATCTCTTCAGCAAAGTGTGAAGATGTCAAGTTAATTTTGCTTTTGAAGTTTTCAGCTCAGCTAATCAGGAGAGGCTAGTGATTGACAAAAATGAAAATTCTACAGGAATACAATTGATAGGAGCCCATCAATCATACTCTGACTAAACAAGAGGGATTTAATTCTCTCTTTCCAACCTAAAAGACATGGTATTGACTTATAATGCTGTAGACCATTACTTTGGGGAAACCTTGGATTATTGTATTTCTTAATGAAATAACTGTAGGTGCTCTTATATTTCACTGAGAGAAAATCGAGCAAAGGGGGTCCAGATTTAGCAAGTGTTTCCGTAAACAGCTGGGTCTTAAACTGCAGCCTAAAGGCACATGAATCATTCAAGGTTTTTATAATGCAACAGCATTTTTACAATTGCACAAAATGTTTAAATGCCAATGATTAAAATGTCAGTGGAGCGCTCACTATTAAAAATCCTAAGACACATTTTAATGAGCACGTTTGAGTTGTATTTGATACAGGCTGGAAATGTGCTGGATTCCTACAATCCTTAGATGATAGATTTGGGGTCCAAGTGAACCATGACAGTCTAGCTCTATCTGAAACTACAGCATCTGTAATTCTCCCCTGCCCACCAGGATGGAGGTTACCCTCTGAGAAGTAATTCTTTCTCAGAGGCGGAGTGGTTTAAGAAGTTCTGGCCTTTCTCAATAACTAGGTACCTGACAATGATGAGTTGCATTCTCAGGTGTAATATTCATCATTCAGATACCTACGTCGCCGTGATATTGGGGAAATGAGTACCAGGGGGATCAAAAGAGATGCAACAAATGGCGATGGAAGCATTCTGAAATTTTCTGTCACTATGAATTCCTCTATGGGAACTACTTAAAATGGGCCCAGGTTATTCACTAAAGGAGAATACAAATAAGTGATAATCCTCTTAGTCCTGAGATAACTACATACACCGAGAAGAACTGCAATTGCCAATTGTGACATTAGACATGATGCTTTTTAAAAATGGCTTCATACATACTTAGAGAAGCTCAGTTTTACCATTATTTAAAAATTGGGCATAATTGCTGAGCTACATTGACCTGAAAAGGCTTTTTTTGTAGCTATTATATGTTGTTACGCATGAAGGGAAAAGTGGGTCGTTGCATATTTGCCAGGATCTGGCATTATTTGGATATTGGTAAACATGAAGTAAGAACTATGTTAGAATTTGCTGTAGGAATTTACCAGCTGATATCAGGCATTGAGGAACTGACATGAAGTCCTCATTTACTGGAAATTAAGTGCTGTCTAGTGGAAATAAGTACGCAGAATAGACGGTGAGGTTACAACAATGATATTTGATTTTGTAAATACGGTTTTAGAGCAACAGTAATATTTTAGGTGTATTTTAAAGATAACATTTTAGATATTTTTTATCCATTTATCACACAGGAGTTAAAATTCTGAATTGCATTTGGATGTGGTAACTTACATCTCTGTAGGACTTTGCACTTTAAGGATCTGCCTTTATTGTATCCGCCATCTCTTCAATATTCACAAGTCCTCTGCTTTGTATCAAACCCAGGTGATATTTTTACCCTAATCCTTTAGAACAGAGGAAATTGCTGCCTTAGAAGGTAGAATTCTGTCCATAATTGTCGTTACATAATACAGGCTTGGCATCATTAAATCTTTCTGGTGAATTCTTTGCGAAATTAATATCTGTCTATGTTTTGGTTATATATTTTGGTTTTGCTTTTAAATGTGTTTTGTTTAACATAATATTGCCATATACTTTTTTTTTTAATTACTTGACATATATCACTGTGTCCCCTCTGAGTCTCAGTCTCTCTGTATCATTCATTACTCATTGCACATGGCTTTTATAAAACAGTGGGTGGCTTGATTTTGTAGATTTGAAGAGCAGAAGGATGGCTAGCACTCAAAGATTCTGACCTTGGTGAAAAGAGATGAGAGTTGTGAGTAAAAAGTAAGGACACACTTTTAAACATAGAATATAATAACTTCAGTCCTGGCTGCTGAAAATTAATCCTCTTCACATCATCCCGTGGGCTTCTGCAGAATTTAGCGGGAGGTGCCTCACACATGCTTCCGTTGCAGTCTGTTGGCAGGGCAGCCCCTTGGCATCTCGGACTTGCCTTTTCTCTCTAGTCCCATGATGGCTCCTGTAGCCCGTGGGCCCTGCTGGTGCCTGGCATATACACTCGGCAAGGCACTGACAGAGAGTTTCCAATCGGAAGCCACGCCAGCTCTATTTAGAACAGGGCAGAGGCTGATCCAATTCCCTGCAGACACAAACGGTCTTGTCCTGAAGCTGCATTTGCATGGCTCGTACAGCTTCCTTGTGTCCACAGTATATTTATTGAGCTGTAATTTATGCTTATAAGGCTTCCTCCTGTTACTTGCATTTATATTTTTAAATGAAATTGAGAGAATACAACTTCTTCTTATAATATGTTTTATTTTTTTTATTTCCAATGACATGATTTATTTAGCAAACAGGGACGTAAGTGGGATGAAAGAGGCTGATGTGAGGACCATGCTACCCCCCACCGTATGCATGCACTCACACACACACACACACACACACTCACACACACACACACACACTCACTCACACACTCACACTCACACACACACACTCACTCACACACTCACACACACTCACACACTCACACACACACTCACACACTCACACACACTCACACACACTCACTCACACACACTCACACACACTCACACACACACACTCACACACTCACACACACACACACACTCACTCACACACACACTCACACACACTCACACACACTCACACACACACACGACTTACGGTGCCCCCCCACGTTCAGTGCTTGGCATGCCACCCTCTGCAGCTGTGTGCCACACTTGCTAGCCCAGCCCCACAGCCATGCAGTAGGTTCCTCCCAGACTTCCACAGGGCCCTCGTGAAAAGTCACTTCTTGCTCCCACTCCTCTAGGCCGAAAAGCTCAGCTACAGCCCCTTACGGCTGCATGTTAGTGCACAATTCTGCCCTTCTCCTCGATTACCAAACAGCACTTTCTGTGCATACAAATAAACATGAGTGGATGTTGGGGAAGGAGCTCCCGTGAAGTTATAGAAAGAGGAGGGCACTGGGGGTGTCTTGTTAACTAACAGTGTTGGCACCACGCTTGCACCAGCAAGATATGCTCCATTAAACCAGTTCTAGTGAGAACGAGTTCAAAAGATTCCTCTGTTTTGGGTTTCATGTGATTTAGGAGGAGCTTACTGGGTAAGTGAAGGAGGGTGTTCTGAGAGAGCTGGGGGGACGTGTGGTTTCTTAATAATCGACCCAGGACGTTCCTGTTTTCTCATGGACAGGAGAAAACGTTCTACGATACCTCATTCAAATATGCAAATGCCAAACACCAGTTTTGGGCAATCTACTTCTTTTTTTTCCAGATTGTCTTTATAACTCTTTTGGTCTTTTGATGAGTTATTCTTCCTTCAAGTTTTTTCCCTCTATTCTGAAGGGTAAATCCATGTTCCCCATAGAGCAATACTATTGCCTTTTGACTATCAATCAAAAACAAATACTGTAAAAGCCTATTTAATGTGAACATAAGTGAAACCCAGCTTCTGTGTAATCATTTGTAACAAAGCATTATCTCCTAGATTTATTTAAAAATGTGAATACAAACATTATGAGGAAACTTCATATATTACAGCTAAGTAAATTAAATAAGGAAGCAAAAATCTGTATAAGCCATGCAAATATCAATAATATTTTAAAGGACTTCCAAACTTCATTCCTGAAATTCTAGTATGTTTTAATTTCTAAAATTCATACATGAGCAAATTTTATGTGAAAAACTAGAAAAAAGAACTAATGATATGTAAGCTGTGAGCTGACATTAAGATACTTAGGAAGGCAAACGATGTGAAGGGTAATCGCCAACCCAATACTTGGTGGTAACAGTAAACCCTCATCAATAGGTTTAAGATATTGCGCTGTGGTTTTATACTAGGGCGATGCTTCTAGACAAGAGTGAAATAAATCAAATTATTAAAATCCGATGATGATGCAAACTATTGTACTACTATGCTGTCAAGATTCTTTTGCAGTTCATTTTCACACAGCACCTTAAATTCAGGTAACTGATTTCAAAAACTATAAAGGCAGTGGTTTTCGATAGTGAGTAGGAAGCAAGGTGTCAACGTTGTGATGGGTTGCAGACAAATAAAGAAGGAGGGGATAGGAAAGTGGCCATTGAAGGTGCAGTTCATTTCAGTACGAGGGCTGATTCAATAAAGATATGGCCACAGATATTAAGGGCTTTCAAAAGTAGGTAGAGGTGAGAAGTGGAGACATTATGGAACTCATGATATAATTCGAGACACGTAAGATTGTGGAAATTTGAGGAAAATGTTGATTAGCTTTCTCTAAGACTAGCCTGTCAGGTAGCTGAGCTGTGTATTGTAAACATATCAAAGGATCAAAGTTGATTTCTATAATCAGAGGGTTTTGTAAGTATACAAGTTACATGGCCAAGTCAGGCAATTAGATTTTTCCATAAACTGTTATTCTGGGAATATCACTGTGTTCTATGATATAATGGCATACTTGAGGTGTAAAAGCCTAAACCAACAACATCCTCCTTTTAGCAAAAAAAAAGAAAAAAAAAAAGAAAAAAAATGTTTCAGAAATATTTCGTGATTTGTTCAAAGTTATAGAGATTATAGGTCAAAACTTGCATTTTTCTAGAGTTGTTGAACCCCCATTTTGTTCATTTGTAATATGAAGATGCATCTGATTTGACTCGGTCATAGTCTAATCAGATAAGTGGTAATTTACTGAAAGTCCATCTACAATATGGCTAGCATTGTGGAAATTTCTTTGAAATATGAAATAAATGCATTGCACAAGCCTAGTTAATATATTATAATTTAGAGTTTTGTTGCAATAAGGCATTTACCCATAATACAAAGACTGGGTTGGTTAGGGCGGAAGTTCTGAACTATTTCAAAACCCTTATCCGCTTTTACAAAATACCAAAGAACTCAGAGTGCTTTGATTTATGTAGCTATTCCATTCAATATTTATTATGGTATGCATTTAAACTGATACAATTTTAAATATCTTGATTAATACATAGAAAAATTACACTAATAAGCCAATTATGTGTTAGCATAAAAAGCATATTTTAAAAACATTGATTAATATTAAATATTAATTAATAAATATTGACATACTGACTAGAGAATTGTTTCACATTTTTGTAAATCTAATGTCTAGCTTATTAGAAGACAACTAGATTCTTGCATCTGCTTCTGCATTAAATCTGTTGTATTGTGTTCTTACGGATGAAGCATATGAAGAAAATTCAGCCTCAGGGCAACATGTAGTTGGAAAAGAGAAAGGTATTTTTGTAGCCTTTTCAGATGGATACTACCTCAAACCTCAACAAGTGATAGTTTCATAAAGGTTAGTTACAATGAGGAATGGGAAACTCTTATCAGTGAATTGTTATATCCTGTTACATTAACGTCTGTCAATACGTTTGGCTCTTCAAATGCCTCTGTTACCCAGGTATGGCTGTTGAACATCATACATTACTAGTTGACAGTTATTGGATCGCTGTTATACATATCTTCCAAATGTTGACACATTTCACTATTTAATATCAAAAATCGTATTTGTTCATATCAACAATCACACTTAAAAATACGTAAGTATTGAGAAGCTGTCAGATACACAGTGATGGATACATTTTTCTTTGCTTGAAGCTTGAATTGTATCATTTGCAGCCAACATTGTATGTCAGTTGTTTTCCTTTAAGTCAACAGATTCACTATGTTCATCCTGAACAAAAAACAGGTACTCAAAATCTTAAATTTTGAAAATTTGGTAAATCTCAGTGCTAGATCAAGGAGACTTTTAAGTAAAATAGTTTTTACCCCCTGCACACGTGGATAAATTATATAAGATTATTAACAGCTAAGGTTTGTGCCATTGTCCCGAGTCTTCACCACCACCTTTGCACCATCGATGCAAATGCCAGCCAGATATGCCAGGATAAGTCATGGGATTCCAATATTACCCGCTGATTTGACTGTTTCATCATTAGTTGCATCTGTTGCCAAGCATCTACACAAGAGAAGGTCTTTGATGATTGGTTCATGTTGAAACTGGATGAATTCAAGCCAAATAAGCAAGCTCGGTCATGCCTGTTCAGGTGCCTGCTTGTTAGACAAAAGTAAAGTTCTGAAGACAAAATACTAACTCTGTCTTTTGGTTAATGGCGAGTTACTGGATGGTTGGAAAGCAGCAGTGTCCTGATTTTTTTTTTTAACTGATTTTCCATGCAGTAGCCATTCAGCAATGACAGCTGTGTGTCACTTGATTAGTTTCTCAGGCCTTGTGTGTGGCTTGTCCAGCCAATGAAATACCAAACCTTTGTAAGATAGTTCAGTGACTTTGTCATTTTACTTTGAGAAGGGCAACAAACCATTTTTAGCTTTATTTATTTTTGTTTTGTTTTTGCAATGTTGTTTTTATAAGACTTTCCTAAATAAAAAATAATAAAAATAGCTATTTTATATCATTATGGAACATGTTATTATATACTTATACAATTATTATATTAACATTTATTATTTCATCATAAACGAAATTAAAAAGTATATATATATATATATATATATATATATATATATATATATATATTTAAAGATGCATTGCAGACTTTTAAAAGGAAAATTGGAAGACTTGTTTTCTTAACCCAACTCCACTGTTTAACATCTAAAGATGCTATAAAGAAACTGGCATAGCAGAGTTCTCTGACTCATGGAAGTGAGGATTTATTCCAAAGAAAATAAACAAAATTCTAAATAAGAAACCAAAGTATAATAAACTCTATTATTCCCCAGGCTTTATGGATATGAAGCATTAACTTTGTGTTATGCAACAGAACACTTTTGAATGCTATTGTCTCACTAGTTCAGTTGTGGAACCATTTTGAGATCAATCATTAAAGAAAAAGAACTAAGCGCTTTAAAATCCAAAAAGTATTTGTTGTATCTTTCAATCTAGAAGTCTAAAAGCTGCTGAAGAATTTTAATGGGTGAGTTATCCTATTGGCTGGAGAAAGCACACACGATAATGGAGAGTTCTTAGCTTTTGAAGAACTAATTATGTCTACATTTAAAATATTCAATAATTTCCAAACAATTATTTGTCTCAAAATACTGTTGCAATAAAACTGTTACAGTAACAATACTAGAAAGTCATTTTTCTGCCTAAATCACAATAAGGCAAACTATTAATACTTATAAAGCTGAAGAAATGGTAGTTTTTGTCATATGTCCATCTCCTGTGTACACCTTTCCCATTTGATTTGGAGTAGATTTCTCACTTCCATAAGTAAGAGACCTCTTTGAAATATCAGTTTCATTCTTTTATCTGACGAGAGCTATAGACAGGTGAATGGTGGTGAAGAAAGTGAGTCTTTCAGTCTAGTGGAGCATGAGGTCAATACAAAGTGAACAAGTAGCAGCATTTGTAATAAAAAGAAACCGTAAAGGGAGAAAAGAAAGTTAGGGACACTATTACTGTAAAGAGGACCATCCAGGAAGAATGAAAATATTGTATTTGAGAATGTAACATCTGAGCCGAGAACTGAGGAATGAGGAGACCCAGCTCTGGAAAGACCTGGGGGAAGACATTGCAGATAGAGTACAGTTCAGGTTCAAAGTGCTGAGGCTGGAACAGCCTGAAATGCTGCAGACAGAGGAAGGGCCAGTGTGTTTTGAGTGTAGAAAGCAGAGCTGAGCAGAGAGAGGAGCTCGGGGCCAGGGGCCAGAACCCACAGGGCGGCATGACCCATGAAAAAGAGTTGTGGTTTGATTCTAAGGGTAATGGAAAGGCAGGTATTAGGATTAGATTTATAGCTTTACAAATTTATTCAGGTTGCTTAGTGGAGAGTAGATTTGGGGAGATCTAGTGTAGAAGACAACTTACTAAGTCAACTTTATTGTGCTTCTGCAAAATAACTTGCCGTTGCCCTTGGACAACCCGGGGCAATACATCGATCTTAATATTTTTAAGGTAGCATAGGCTCTTTTTAAAAATTATTGTGTTGTTCATTTCTGTTTGTTTTTGCAGGTCATCTATTATGGTAATGGCGACATTGCTGGTGGCTAATTCAAATGGAATTGCAGAAACGATTTTTTCCTAAAGTTTTTTTTTTTTTTTTTTTAAACTATCAGCACTCTCACCATTAATACAAAGATAAAAATAAATTTTCAATTCCCAGAACTGGCATTTCTCTCAACGTTGTCTGGCATGAGTTATAAAAATGATGAATGTTAGCCTTCAACTAGAAAATAGAATACCAGCTACATTTCCACAAGAATCAGTAACAGCCGTGCCCGGCTGAAACATTCTAATCAAGAGGGAGATAGTGAGTAGAAGTAATGGCTATTAGTAAGCATTATGCAATATAGTAAAAAGGACGTGATCAATCACAAGGAGTCTGGATAACTGAGGTGGGCAAGCTAGATATAAAAAGAAGGACACGAATGAAATGGGTCTCTTCAATATCAATAAAACTGCCTCGTGGTGACAACCAATCTGAGTAACTCTATACAAAACAGTTATTTTCTTGTCTACAGTAGGTATTAAATATTTATAACTATATAAGCTTTTAAAATTATAACTACCATGGTAGTAAAATGAAACTAAATTTCACAATCATCTTTTAAATTGTATACCATGCCTCTCCAAGACACATCATAGGTCACCCATAAATAAAAGAAAGTCCAATTCAGAGGCACTAAGACTATAAGGACGTGCATTGCTTCAAAAGCAAAAAGCCGAGAAGGGGGCAATGGCAGAATTGGTTAAACCCTCGCCCCCGGGATCATGGAAAGACTCAGATCTCCAGGTTTCCGTTCTGCTCATTACACCAGGTGGCATTTCTCACATCAGCACCAGTCAGCATCCCAAGTGTCCAGTGCAGACATGACACAACACGAGCAGGGGAAACTGCATGCTTTGTCTCCATCTATTATTGCAGGAAGCCCTCCAACAGGATCACCTCTGTATCACATGGGCCGCATGCCTGTCTCAAAATCAATTCCAGGAAATGGAAAGGAGACCATCATTTTTGGACTCTTCTGAGGCTCATTAAAAATCAAGCTTCTTCGGCATTAATGTGCAGAGATGGACAGATGTCAGATTGAGGGGACAGTGTCATCCACCAGGGAGAGGAGATGGCTTTTACATCTTAAATTTGTGCTTCTGATATTTCATTTGAAAATTGTGTGTCAACAACTTACAGGATCTTTTAAATCAAACAAAATAATTGTATCTAGACTAGATGGAGGTTCACTCAAGCCCTGAATTGCCTATGGATATATTTTACAAAAACGTCTATTGTCCAGTTATGGAGATAGAAAATGAATAAGATTCTTATTTGATGATGAGGTGAAAGAACGGCATTAGAAGGTTTTTAAAAAAAATGGCTTATTTTGTAGTGATAAAAACTCTGTAGTCGTAACACTATGCTATATAAATTAACATTTCAGTCTTAACATTATCATGCAGTTTTTACTTAACCATTTGATTACCCCTAATGTGGAGTTGTAGACAGAGTCCTGAATCATCCAATGGTATGTGACTCACCATCACTAAGACTAATTGTCTTTTTCTCAATTTTTAAGATCCTGACTTTAAGGACCTTGGAGTTTTGAAACCATTACCAGGTTGGTAAAATAGATATTTGATCACGTTCAGAAGCCTTTGTTTTCTGCTATGATATATACTTTTGGTTTATTATTCAAGCTCCATTTTTGTGTTTGTTTGGCATTTTGTTATTCAGTGTGTGAGTTTGAGATGGGCGGTCCTGAAGGAATTGTGGAATCTATACAAATCATGAAGGAAGGCAAAGCTTCTGCTAGCGAGGCTGTTGATTGCAAGTGGTACATCCGAGCGCCTCCACGATCCAAGGTCAGTCTTAAGGTGAAACCCAGACTGGACAGTCAAGTGGGGAAGTGTCAGTAGCGTGTATTGCTTTCAAGCACATGGACGTGCTTAGTCCGATAGAGTGCGACCACAAGCTGTCATTTCATTTGGGTTTTGAAATGCAACTTGTCTTCCCCAGTTCAGTGTAACTTTCATGTCATAAATAACATGGAGAAGGTGCTGAAGATCATTTGTGAACTTGCAGAAGAGACTGTAATGCAGCTCTCCTCCTCCGAGGAAAGGATTGAAACGTTACTCGTCAGCTATGGTTCTCAGTATAATTACACAAATGCCTGAGTGTCACCTGCAGTTGCTTTGCTTTTTCTACCTAAAATCATGTGTGGAAGACACTGTGTAGGGCTTCCAACATCATGTATCTCTGGGATGTCAAGTGAAGCTGTGCTAAGGCCGGGGTGGGGGCAGTGGTGAGCTGGACCTGGGAGACCATCAGTGACACGGGCAAGAGTGTGAGGCAGGGCAATGATGGGGACACATCTGCATTCTGGACAATAGTTTTCCCTGTGAATGCGGACAGAGGGGTTAACAGTGCAAGCAGAGGCCCCACTAGGCGGTCCTGGCCATGACCCCGGGGGCTGACGCTCGCTTATGATGGGCCGCAGATGAGGGGAATAGTATTCACAGAAACAGTAGTGTTTGGTGGCTGGAAATTTGGGATGAGGGGAAATAAGAGTCATTGTTGAGGAAGTTGGCGTTTCAGGAAATATGTGTGTCTTCCTTCTCTTGATGTCCATAATTTGGAAGTGTCACACACGTTCTCCGAACTTCTAGTACTAAGGCTCCGAGACCGTCGTCCGGGTCCCAGCTTTACCACTCACAGATCTCCTTGCATCTGAACAGATTTTTGAAAAAAATCAATTGCATGAAAAAGACAATGATTCCTCCTTTCAAAAAAATCAAAGGCTATTGGTGCCGTCCAGCTCAACTCACTGCAGAGATTGTAAGGGAGCCAGTTGCGTTTTATTATGCTCTCTTACGTAATCTGTGGGCATCACATTCAGGTGCTATTACTTTCCTTCTACTCTGTGAATAAAAGTTAAAAAAGAACACAGGAAACATGTGATCCGCACCTTTTTGTCATAGCCCACGTCTTTGTCACTGTCCCTGTTCAAAAAAGAGGGTTTTTATGGGAGTGTAAACACACACAGTTTTCTTCCAGCTGGTCTTTTGTACAATCACAGAACAACGATCCCTAGTGTACCTGTCTGTTACAGAATTTGGCATTCTGTGACCCAATGGGGAAGCCACATGCTGAGCCAAACAAAGACGGCTCTATTGTGACAGGTTTTCTCTGTCAAATGAAAGGTTAGAGGATAGGAACTGGCTTTGAGTAACTGCGGAGAAAAGCAAGAACTGCAGATGACAGCCTATGTGGGCTTTCTATTTTTATGGAGTTCCTAGCAGCTTATGAGAATAGATTATCAAAGCCCAATTTAAACGTCAACTGGCTCCTGGTGAATATTTGGATGATAACTGGTGACTGAAACATATTGCACGGTCAACGTGCTAACCAGCTTATTTGGGTTCTGTTAAAATTTATATCAAGTATGTGCTGCTTCTCAGCCTCTTGACCACTTAAAAATATAATACCTGATATCTGCTTTATTTGAGAATAGCAATACAGATGGTCGTCTTTAATCAGAATGTGAGTAATCCAGATTTCTTAGAATTTGGAATACCAGAGTCAGAAAGAACTGTGGAAATCTGTTACTCATTAGCTCAGATGACAGATGAATGAGCTGGGTGAGGAGAACGTGTTCTCTGAGGGTTCACCATGCGATGGAGGAGCGGGCCTCTGTATGCAGCGACTTGGTATCCAGAGCACGGATGGTGGAAGGGTAGCATCGCATCTAGCTCTGGATCTGATCCAGGAAAGAACCACCAGAAAGGAATGTCGGATGCCCCAATCATGGTAACTACTGGAACGTTAGCTCCGCGAAGCTTGGGTTTATTTATCAGTGCCAAACAAAGTGTTTGCCATTCAGTTAAAACTCATGCAAAATCAAACTGAAGTATATCTAGAGAAAGGGAAGTGGTAGCAAATACTTGAAGGGCTGCCATATGACAGAGGAATAAGAAGATAAGGCGAATCTGCAGGGTTTTAAGAACTGAAATTTATTTGAATGCTTGAAAATGGAGAAATACCTTCTGATTCAATAGAGTTATTTGGTTTTTGGTTTTATAGTGGAGCTGCCCAAAGATCAAAGGAGAGTCCATCAGAGGAGTCCAAGCAGAATTTAGCAGGGGTGTTGTATAATAATTAAAAAGTCAAGTATATTTTTGGCATAGATAATACTAAACCGTTTATAAGATCAAAACTTGATGAGTCTGTAATCAGTGCCTGCCTGAATAGTTGGTCAGTTAGTAGCAATGCTGACGCATGGTCTCCATCTCCTGACTGCCAGGCCGCTATAATTTCACCAACCACGCTATTTGGAGAAATTTTCAAATTTAAAAAAGGAAAAGAGATAAGTCAACAAGACTTACAATTGTGTACAAATGAAGATAATGTAATGATTTTAGGTCTTGGGAGAATAAAACTCTACCTTTTAGTAATTACACGTCTTTTAAAACTTCAAATTAATTTTTAATATGTTTTGAATGTTAAAAATGTTTTGAATAAAATGAGGATAAAAATAAACAGAAACATTGAACAAATATAGTAAATAGCAAAAGTTGTGTTAAAGTTAATTATATGATGAACTTCAATGTTGTAAGCAGAATCTGAAAGCTGAAACCCAAGATTTCCAGCCCAGTCCCTGGGACTGTGAATAAGAGAAAATAGCGCACACTTGATTATGTTAAAGTCCTGGCAAAAGGGATTTTGCTGATGTTATTAAGGTTACCAATCAGTTGACTCTGAGTTAATTAAAAGAGAGTTTATCCCAGGTGAGCCTAATCTCATCGCATACGCTTTTTAAAAGCAGAGTTTGCTCTAGCTGTGGGAAAAGGGGATGTCAGAGTCAGAAGAACTACTAAGAAGGTTTTCTCAGAGCTAAAGTGATCTCTGGGAAACTGTCATCAGGAAAATAGGGACCTTGGTCCTTGTACTGTGAAGAGTTGGATTTTCAGCCTCATATACCTTTAACAGAGAACACAGCCCAGCCTGCAAGTACTTCTAACTCACAAAACTCAGATAAACAAATGGGTGTTGCTTAAAGCTGTTCCATCTGCAGTAATGTGTTATGGAGCGAGGAGAAAACTAATACAATAGACACAGGTTAGTAACTGAAATTGGTTATGATGATAGCTGTCAGAGCTCTAACAGTTGCATCTGCCTCATCATCACCAAATATAAAAATAAAAACTGGGTAAACAAAATGAACAGTTTAACAGGCTAATAACTACCAATGAAAATGCTATAGTTCAACTGTTTTTAAACGGAATCTCAGTTTTGTCCCATCAGAGTTTGGAGGGCTACTCAGATGGACTTTTTAAAAATTTGATACTTGTCTATGCACATCAGAAAATCATTTTGATATTGTGACATCAGGATTTGTTGTAGGGCTGTGTTTTTCCAACATTTCAGAAAAGAGGATGATGTTCTGGTTTTCTTCTCCAAAATAAGAGAATGCTGCTGCTCTCCAATTCATGGGGTATCCTGCCTAAAATGGTAAGGCCTGGCAGTGCCAGGTCCAAATACAACAGCAACCACGCAAGTCATGGGCTACACTCTTTTTGGGACATAGCTCTATTTATCGAAGTGTAATGTTTTGAATGCATGGACAGACAGCCTTTCTCAGACTATGGTGTTCTTAATTTGTGTTTATCACAGAGAAAACTGTTCTGGGAAGTCTTAAATAATTGTCCCAAACAATGTCTGCCTTCCGCATATCATTGCAACAGGAAGGGAGGGACCAGGTGGAATGGCTGGTATTAAATGTTTGTACATCTATTACTTAGTAAATCATTAGCTAGATTTACTTGCTATACATATACAGATGGGATTCTGCCCTCCGTATTAGTGTGATTCGAAGACAGATGTCACTAGAAATCACTTCTATGTTCTGAAGCCTCCTGAGTCTTGCTTAATAGATCATTTTGTCAGCTCAAACTTTGTGATTGATTAGAAAGAAGAATGCATCAAAATGATTCACGGAGAGGAGATTGCAATCTGACTATTTTACTGGAGTTATATATGATTCTGTTGATCATTTTCTCTTTCCTTCAGGAGAGAGACTAAAGAGCTTTCTGTAGTTGTCTACCTTAAATAAAAACATTGTCAGATGGCATCCTTCCCTGGCATGGCACTGGCTTTAAGCCGATGAAATATTATTTCCGTCACAGTGCAGGAGGGCTTCTGTGTGATGTCTGCTCGAGCAAGTATGGAAAAGCTCGATCACTTTTCTGGCTACTGCCATTTGCAGTAACAGCTCTGCACCCAGTAATTCTAAATACCCACTGGCATGTTTTATGTCTTTTTTGAACAATAAAAAAAGATGAGGTTAAAAAATAATTGAATACTTCAGAAGTGAATAACAAAATCGAGTGACCGAAATTGTTCATTTCCTCTATAAATAGCAAGAATGGCCTCTAAATATAGAAGGTACGGAGGGCTCAGTCACCGCACTTCCTGGAAGAATGCAAGTCAGTCATCTCTTAGTGAGAAGATGGAGACGCTCTAGAATCAAATGAGAAAACATGGGTGGATATGCAGATGGGCTCAGTGCAGTGATATTCCTTTAGAGAATCACTTTCTCTTTTGAGAAAATTGAAGGCACCCATTTATTTCAGAGGGACGTACCTATTTTCTATGAATCTCATTTCTGTCTCTATTGCCAACATGTTTCCTCGCCCTTTTAGGAAAATGGTGTTGCTCTGCTTGCTTATTTGTTAATTTTACTGAAGCTTGTTTTCTTGGAGATTATAACTTCCTTTCTGGAATATCAGTCTGAGAATTAAAAAAAAATAACTTTATATGAGACTGTGTAGTGTGATAAGATTTTGCATTTTAAAATGGTCATAACAAGTGTTCCTTATAGTCCCACAGCACACTTTCTTTGGCTTTTATGTCATAGTTTAGAGTTATATTATAAATATGTTGTTTCGAGAATTATCTCATATAGTTTCCTATTGCAAATAACAAAATGTCAACTATTCTGTATAATTGTCATTGTTAGTAACACTTAAAACACTAGTATATAGGTGCTCAATAAATATTTGATGGGTGCTGAACAAATGAAGTCAATAAAAGAATACAGAATTTTTAATCAGTCAGTCATTCAAAGGTACGTCCATTCACATTTCATAGACTGCGTAATATATGTGATACATGGTTTAACACTTAGAATTTAAAAAGTACGCCATTGTCCCAGCTTTTCAGGAACACACAGTTTAGAGAAGGTACATATAACCTGTAACTGAAGCTTAAAATATGTCAAAATAATATTTTAGCATTGAGCATGTAGAGAATAACTCAGCCGTGGTTGGTAGCCGAGAACACTCTTTCCTGGGTATGTAATCATTGAACTGGACCTTGAAAAATCAGGAAGAAGTTGGTAGACAGAGAACGGAGAATGGTAACTTCATGTCAAACTAATGCCATACACATAAAGGATGGCATTTCAAAAGTAAAGGTGCAATGTTCAGCGATAAGAAGGAAAACTTGCCAGTTTATGGTTTGTAAAGTGTTTCATTATAACCATTTTGAAGACAGTTAAAGAGTTTTATTATGATTATCAGATTTGTGTCTTTTTTAAAAATTAAAATTTACTGGGGTGACAATGGTCAGTAAAATTACATAGGTTTCAAGTTTCTATAATACATCATCTGTGTATTGCATTATGTGTTCACCACCCAGAGTCAGTTCTCCTTCCATCACCATATTTCTTAGAAATATAACTTTGACTGGGCCAGATTTGGGGATGAACTGGAAAGTTAGTACCTGTAAAGCACCCAGCATTTGGGAGACTGTTGAAATATCACAAAGGTGTCAGTGGGGGTGGAAAACAACTATTCTGAGCATTAAATTAACAAGGGCTAGTGCCCAGTTCAGTGCGAGCGCTGAGGGCCAAAGAGAAATGTCTTTTACCTGAAATAATAAAACTTCTTAATGCACGACAATCATACTAGATCTGGGGGAAAAAAACTGTTTTATAAGATTCACGGATTATGAAATAATTAAAGAAAAGGAATACAAAGCGATGAATAAGTTGAATTTTTAATTTAATGCAAGTCTTAGTTTATACCTGTGACATTAAATAGAAGGGCTTTTAAGAGGAAATAGCCTATAGGAATTCATGTTTAAAAAAAAAAAGTGAAACGCTTAGAAGAGATCTGTGTGGGAGATGCCTTTTCCATCCCACAACTGGTCCAGACACCCTTCACAGAGTGTGTGGGTTTTGTGCTTCACGTCACTTCTCACCGTTGGACACTGCATCTTTGTGCCATGATTGAATGGATGCATATTTTAAGCACTGGTCCTCAGTCTTTGTTTGCCATTGTCACCACAGAGCCTTGAATGGCGTCTGAGACACAGGAAGAGGCTGGGGTAGATATTGCTGCATTGAGGGATGAATGGACAAATGCCTTCTTCTTAGATTTACCGTTGGTTGAATTAGTGGCTTGGAGTTTTCAATGTGCATTGGGAGAGTCAAACAATAACTGTTGGTAATAAAACAGTATGTGTGCAGCCGTGTCATACAGCGGAAGGATTAGGGGCTAGCGAGGTAGTGGGACCTACTGTCTAACTTACACTGTCTACCATCCGAGTCTGAGTTTTTTCATTTGAGTGTCACAATAAAACTTCATGGAGTTGTTGGGAGTATTTAAAAATGACCTATAAAGTAGATTTGTGTGATAAGTTTTACTCATTGAATGTTAATTTTATTTGTATTTCTGTGGACTTAACTCAACGGTTTGATTCTATATCATGGTGAGAATAATCATAGATTAGCTGCCTTTTTTTTTTTAATAAGCTCTACCCCCAAAGTGAAGCCGTGTAACTATGTGAAATACTTTTAAAAAGTGAAATCAGAGGCTACCTTTTGATACCATTTCTGTTTTCCTTTGGTATCAGGATGGTGAAAAGTAATTGCAGTTGTCTGCCATTATTTTTAACCTTTTAAACTGCAATTACTTTTGCGCAAATTTAACAGTAACACAAATTATTTATATCCGTACTTTTTTGGAAGTAAATGGAGGTCATGGAACTTTAACAGGAATGTATCAAGAATCTTTATGGCACATTTGTGCTGACCAAAATAAAACAGTGTACACATATGAAACTAATACCTGATTCCACATATGTTGTGAGAAGAAATAAGGATCCTTTGGGTAAAAATACTCAGCCGTGGGAAATGGTACATTTACATGTAGAAAGGATAGTAACATTTGAAGGAGAAGAAGGAGAAAACCATTAAGCACAATTGGAAGTCACTCATGCATTTGTCCTTCTTGCCACCCATTGGGGAAAAGAATAAGATTGATTGCAATCAAGACTGTCTTGTGAGACTGAGAAAGAGGAAGCGCCTTCCGTACTTACTGAATTACTTTCCTACTTCCGTTCAGGGAAATCACTGTGTCTTCGTTGTTTTATAGATCTACTTACGGTTCTTGGACTATGAGATGCAGAACTCCAATGAGTGCAAAAGGAACTTCGTGGCGGTGTACGACGGCAGCAGCTCCGTGGAGGACCTGAGAGCCAAGTTCTGCAGCACAGTGGCCAACGACGTCATGCTGCGCACCGGGCTGGGGGTCATCCGCATGTGGGCAGACGAGGGCAGCCGCAACAGCCGGTTCCAGATGCTCTTCACGTCCTTCCAAGAGCGTAAGATGCTTGGCTGTGTCCTCCCGGTGTGTGGCATGACGCACGTCTCACGCTGGTCACTGGGGTTTTCTTCCCGCAGTCTGAGCACAGCAAGGTGTGCCTTCAGACCTGTTGACATCACGGACAGTCCCTTCCCTGGGTTTTGCCCCAGTGACAGGAGTTAGACTTTACATTCTGACTACTTGTTCCTGCATATGCATCGTAGCCTTGCCTACGACAGTTCCCGCTATTCAACTGGGAAATAATGACGTGTATCTGTCTTTGGTTTAGCTCTTGCAGAGCCTTGGTTACTCATGCAGCAGCTTCTGAGGACGTTTGAGCTTAAATCTTAAAAACTGGTATACAAGTATTTGTCAGGTTCTCTTCAGTAAGCTTCTCTTGCTGTCCCGCTTCTTCCCAATAGGTCTGTGACTACAGAGTTCCCGTTATCAGAAAACATTTAAAATGCCACAAAGAGTGGCACCCAGACTTTTGTGCAAAGCACAGCAATTTTAGAAAGTTATGTTCTCACAAATAATGAGTCATATGGATAGGTATATATTTGGAATGTTCTTCGGAAATTCTGAGTAATTCATGTTTAATACATTTAAACCAATAGAAAATAATCCTGAGACATTCTTCTCTCTCTCTTTTTTTTTTTTTTTTTTTTTTTTGACTAGAATCTGAAGACATTCGGGCTATAAGATAGCAGATATTTGTGTTTTCACTCCTGATTGCTCTACCAGATTCCATAGGTTATGTCTTTGAGTGCATTTTTTTTAAATATTCTTATTAGTCTTGGTTAATGATAACAGAGAACTACTATCTAATTTAAATGATGAAAATATGGAAAGGCTAACTAATGTTTTAGGTCATATACTCAATATATTTTAATATTATAAAAAATCTTCAATTTTTATCAAATCTACACCATAAAATGTAGTAGGGATCAATGAAAATATATATTCTTACATTTCAACTATCAAGTAAATAACAGCAGTATAGAGGAATCCAAATTCCTTGTACTTCCTAAGGTTTTATTTCATTAAACTCGATATAAGCCATTTTTCATAATTGACACAAATAGTTTATGCCATATTAGCTTATATTAGGAAAGTACAATAAACAGCGCAAAGAAAATAGTCTCATGGGAAGCTGACTGGGTCAAAATGCAAATCGCGTGGCCTGCTCTTTTCTGGGTATCATTAATGAGGAGGAAAGTAATCAATTGAAGAGGCTGACCAGGAGGCAGAAGTATCTAGAATTGTGAGAAAAGGCCAAAGGAGAAGAAATGCTTATCTCAGAGATTTTATTTTTGTTCAAAATGTGATAACTACCTTAGGCTTATGTTGGGTGATATTGATTCATGTCTGAAAGGTAAGATTAGTACTTGTTAAATTAATGATAGGGAAACAAGTTGGGTCTAATTTAGTAGAAAAGGTCTAGCTCATAGGAGCTGTGAGATTCCAAAACTGCATGTATTCCCAGGGGTGAGTTTGACCTGAAAATGGATGATCATCTGGCATGAATGGTGTAGGGAAAATGTTAGGTGGGGAAGGGACTAGTTAACCTCTCAGATCCCTTTCACTCTAAGGTTGGTTACGGTCTATGAGTCTTTAAAACTTTGCTTATGTAAGAAATGGTGAAAGATATCATACTGTGCATAAATCATTAGAAATATTTCTATTTGAGCTAAATGGTAAGAGTGTCCATGCCTATAATTAAATAATCTCTGGAAATCAGTCAAGTGGGTGGACTTTTCAATAGTTATTCCAGAAGACACGGGGTCTTCTTCCTCCATTGGAAGAAAGCACCCAGCTCTTTATGTTCCTGGAGAATAGATAGATGATGACTCTCATTTGACGAGTATTATAATAGCATTCTCTGGGACAATCTCATACATTTACAATAAGCTTCGATTGAAACAAATTTATCTTGTGTCTTTGTTGTTATATTTATCCAGTGGCAAAGGACATATGTATGGGCACCCCAAAAGAGACTTCAATATAAGAGAAATTATTAAATGTATCTTATATTCTTTAAGAAAGACAACTTACGAGCAATTACCATTTAAATGTTGTGTGAAACAAATAATGAAATGTACTAAACACTGTAACCACATAACCTTTGCTTAACCATCATCAGAAACATCCAAAGATAACAGTGTTGGTAACTAAAAAGTCCTTACCAGAGGTTAAAGTTCTGTCTTATCGAACTAGAGGGCCTGGGAGGAGTAAGGACAATGATCCTCTGCCATCTCAGCAGGAGCCAAGGGGAGAGAAAGGATTATCTGGAACAGATTTATGGGCGTGACTTTGCCTAAGAGCAAAATCCAACGAATTTCAAGCCAGGTCCACGAGGTTCCTGAGAAAAATCATTTCAGCAGAAACGCTGTCAGTTTGGAGTGAAAGGGACAGAGGGAACTAAATAGAAGGAGGTTGTTGGAACCCCAAAATCCTAATGGCATGAAGCAATCTGATAAGACTACTCGGCTGCAAACATATATTACCTTTTACGAGAAAGGAAGGATGACTCAGAGAGTAGAACCAAGAGCCTGGAGGGCAAGGCCTTCAGCTACAGATGATTAGTCCTTGAACCCGAAACATAATCCAGAAAAATCCGCCATTTCCCCTGCTGGGTTTCAAAACTGTGGTGGACCAGTGACTCCATTTACTCTTCATTCTCCCTTTTGTGAACCAGAATCTCCATAGCTACCATCTTAGCCTGTCCCACCATCGTGTGTAGGGAGTGTTAGGGCAGCTCGCTCTCATGAGCACATACATGGAGAGGAGCCAGGCTGGGCCTGATGGGCAGGCCCCTTCCAGGACTGCTCTCAGGAGCCTCATCCACACCCCATAGACGGTGAGAGTTTGGGCTTTGAGCTGATGCTGTACTGGGGTGATCCTTTTGTAAGCCTTGGGGCAGAGGGATATATTTGGCACCTGTGAGGGAAATGAAGCATTGAGGGCCAGCAGGTGGCCTGTGATGGGCAGAATTTTGTGATGACCCCAACAGTTCCACAGTGCACAAGGCTTGTATATAGCCCTCCCCTTGAGTGCAGGAAGAAACTGTGAATATCGTGGGGTATCACTCCATGATCATGTTACATTATATGGCAAAAGGGGTTTTAAATAAGTAGTTAAGATCCCTCATCACTTGACTTTGAACTAATCAGAAAGGAGTCTTCCCTGGTTGGTCTGACTGTACACAACACATATTGATATTAAGTTGTACGTCCTTTGCAAAGAAAGTCTAAAGGTCAGGATGGGCGAAGGCTGACCTCTAAGCTGCTGACCTTAAGGGAACACACTGCCGTGGTATAGAGAGGGCCATTTCACAGAGCATGGTGGGGGGCCTTTTGGAATTCAAAATGTCCCCCATTTGACAGCCACCAAGAAAACAGGAACCTCAGTCCGACAACCCCAAGGCTTCCATCACCCTGCATGACTTTGAAGAGGCCTCCATTCTCCAAATAAGAACCCAATCCAGGCAGCTTCCTTGATTTTAATCTAGTGAGACCCGAAGGAGAGAACTCAGCCAACTGAGACTTCTGACCTGCCTAACTGTGAGATAATACATGGATGTTGTTTGAAGCCAGGAAGTTTGTAAAAATTTGTTAATCAGCAATAGAAAACTAAAACATATTCATTTAATGTGATGGATAATCCAAATCTCAACCTATATATGTTCCTTAATATATTACTTAAATATATTATTTGATAGCAATACATTAATAAATATATTACCATTTATTAATGTATTGCTATTCCTAAATTTGGTAGTTCAAGAGATCTGGCAGAATATAATTGTAGGCCATAAAAAAAAATCATCACTCTAGCATCGGCTGGATGCTAGAAGTTGAGTATCTACTGCTGTTCTATTAACCTAGTCATCGATGAGTTTTCATTTCGATACTATTGGTATTCCTCCATTTGTTCTGTTTTCCTTCAGTGAGCAGGTAAGCACCCAGGCACTGATGGCACAAGGTGAGCAAGATGGCTGTTCCTCTTCAGGTGTCACCACACTCATTCTAATTAAGTTCAAGTGTGTGAGTCACTTCAGAAACTGTTATTTGTATCTGGTACTCTGTCCCACACCCCAACGACACACTTCCTCATTTACTTTAGTAAATTATCCACACTAACGCTGTATTTGAAGAAACCCAACTCTCCTCTTGTAGCATTTGTTTTTCTCCAGCAGTTGTTTACATTAGTTGGGTCTCTACTCTCCTGCACAGTGATTGATTGTTACTCAAAAGTCATTGCTTTCACTAATACTTCACGAAGGAGAGAAAATATTGTATACTAGAGGAAGAAATGTTACCCATTATAACACAGACTAAAATGTAAATTCACGTTTAACTGATAGAGATTTCCAGGTCTCACCATTATGAGTTGGTGCATTTGAAAAAAGATTAAGACCACTTTATTAACACGAAAAATATTTACTTATGTATGTCATATAGCAGCATAAATACCAGCTGGCATAGATTTAAATATCTACAATACACAAAATGTGCTGGGGAAATTGTTGAATGTGTGTCATATTTTCATACCTCTTTCTAAAGTAGACATAGAACAGTGTGGATAAAGAAAAATATCACCATATACAAATATACAGAGTTTAAAAAATGCACTAATATGCACAAACATAATAAAATAAAAAGGAGAAAGGTGAGCTGGAGAACAATTGGCACCACAAGTGCTAGGCAGTGGGTGAACTTCCTGATGTTATAAAGAATAAAGTTTGTAGAAGACAATAAGAAAGTTATATAAGTACACCAATACAAAACGGGGCAAATAAAGTAAAAAAAAAAAAATCTTAGAGAAACATAATTGGCCGTTGGTGGAGGAAACAAACAACTCTACATAGGAGTACAGAAAGAGATGTAAATTAAAATAGGAATGAGACATCATTCTCACCTCTCAGATAGTTAAAAAAATTAGCAATAACAGAATACCCACTTTTGGAGAGAGTAGTAAAATGAAAACACATGTATGGTGGTGGCAAAGTAAAAGTTTGCTAAAGGGCAACTGAACACTAGATATTACAATTCTAAAATAAGTTTAAAAAAAAAAATAGGATCTCACCTGTTGAGCTAAAAAATTAACCTAAAAATATACACTAGTAATGACTATGTTTAAACCATTTAAGAGGTGGAAATTGCTTAAATAGCTAGGTTAAGTGTTCCTTGGAACGTTTATACACTCTTTAACTGTTAAGATGATGCGTTAGATTGATACTTAATAACATTGAACTATGTTAAGAAATAAGATTCTAAAAGCAAATAGCAAACAGAACACATGTACATTAAAAATAGACCCCTGTGAATATGTGCAATAAATATTTAATATATAGTATCTATAATATATGTAATATACATGTATAGGCGGCAATGCAATTGAAATATTAATAGTGATTAATTTTAGGTGATGAGGCTTTTTGTTTATCAGTATTTTCTGATTTTTCTACATGGCATGTTTATTATTTCAGTACACATGTTAAAACTAATAAAGAAATATAATTTGATAAACCCTTCTGAAGGGATTTATTAAATCTAAGTAAATAAAAGCAGTATTCATTTTTTATATTGGGATAATTAAGACTCATGTATAATAACAACAGAGTTTTTTGGGGAGAGGTGATAATGATGCCAACAGTTGATGGTACCATGTCACTATCTAATAACCTATTCTCTTAGACTCAATTATCACTACTGTCTTTATAATGTCTCCCCTATTTTCACCTCCAAGACACACTCAATGGATGGCGAATTTACTGCATGACAAAGGCTGATGGCTGAGCCCAGGGTTCTCCAATGCTCTTACTACCTGCAGGGAGCATCAGCTTTTTCTCTCCCAGGTGGCATGAGTGAATCTTTGAATTAGCCCTAATATTTTAAATGATGGCAATAATTAGAAAAGGTTGCTCTTGTAACATTTCACAGCAAATTGTGACTCAGGAGCTGTCAGGGTGTCCTGGATGAAACAGTTGCTCTCCCACATCCAAGATCTCCTTTGCTTTTCCCATTTCTGTCTTTCCCTGCCCCCACTGTCATGTCCTTACATTACAGGGCAGCTGTAAGTTTTAAATATATGTGTCTGAGACGTATTATAGCACACGGTCAATAGACGGTGTGTCTACAATTGTGTCTATTCATGGGATAAGCGTATATTGACACGATTAAGTTAGCAGTTTCTTGCTTTCAAATATAACAAAGCTTTTAAACAAAGGAAAATGGTACAAAATTTTATAATCTCCCAGGGACTCCCTTCCCTCCCTCGCTCCGTCCCTCCTTCCTTCTAAACAGTTAGTTGAGTCCAGATGTACCATAAAGAAAATAACTGTCAAAAATATCTTAATATAAAGATATAAAAAATAAGTTAATTTTTGTTGGACATTTATCACTGACTTGCTCATTTAACTCAAATCAGTGAAAATGTTGTATGCATATAGAGATATAGTTTAGTGCAATAACTAAACTTTAAAGTCAGTTTCATCAAGTAGTTTGGTGTAGGCTAAAACAATCATCTTAACTGAAATAATTGGGCTGCTATGTTTGTCTATTGAATTAGGAAATTTTGCAGAACTTCCATTGAAAGTTTGAGATCAACATGATCTGTAGTAAAGTTGGGGGTCTACCAGGGGTCTTGTGGACAGAAGAAAGGCAGCACATTCCTTGTCATTTTGGGTAGGATTCTTGTGTATAATTTATGAGTATATTGGTCTCTTTGACTCTGGCTGTACAGCTACTGTAGTTTATGCGTGTCACTGAAAATAGGCAGTACACGTTTATTGTTTGGAGATAGAAAACAAATATTCTGCATTGTTAGCCTTTGAACTAGCATATCACAAGACTGATGCTATTGTGGCCCATTTATAGTTGGCTCTAATTTGATTGCAAATCCTCCTTTGGGAGTTAGTACATTCAACCATGAAACCAAATACAGTACCTTTAACAGAACAGTGTGTATAAACTAACAACTGTTACAGATATGTGTACACCAGTCATGGAAACAAAGCCTGGGCCAAATGTCCGAGTTCTAATAATAATCAGAGTTCAGACCCCAACAAAATACAGTATCTTCCTTGCTGTAACTGTAGTCACGTCTAATTGCACACAATGAATAAATCATGTTGCTGATCCAAGGAAGACATAATCCTCATATAAAAATGTATAATAATTTCTTGGACTCAAGTAGTAATGGTTAAATCATGATGTGGATTATGTCCTCTGTGAGGAAAGAAATGGTCTTTATTTATAGAATATGATTTTCTCACGAAGGTGTTCCTCTTTTCTTAATATGATGTCCTTTGGAACAGTAGGAATATGCAATTTTAGCAGAAAGATGAGAGGGAATCTAATGCGAGTGGTATTAAATTGAAGTTTGTGAATAGACTTTCTTGCATTAAAAAAAGATTAAAATATATGTCAATAATACTGGATATTTTGACTGATAACTGAGTCACATTGGAACATAGTTTTAGAAGCAGATATTGATTTTTCAAAAAAAAAGATGAAGATGATAAAGGAGATGAGGAGAAGATGCACAAATCTATTTCTGGCCTCAAATCTGATCATCATTTTTCAAATAAAATGCCATTTCTTCTAACTGCATAGCTCGAGGGCCATTTTAAGTTGAAAGTATTACGACAGGGAAATGTTTTCCATTTATTTTGGGAAAAACAAAACAAAACATTTGTTTTGGGGTTAATTCTGATGGCCACATATATTATTTATTTATTTTGCATTTGCTTTTTTTCTATAATTAGAATATCATTGTTAAAAATGATACTTAGTAGCAAGGTATACATTGTTGTCATATTTTTAAGCTTTGTTCCCTTCTGTCAGGCACAGGCGGTGGTACACTCCAGAGCATCTTGAGTGTCAGAAAGTTTTAATAAGTCAGTGTCTTCAATGCTGATAAAAGTTGGATTCAGGAACTGAAGCAAGGACATGTCCGTGTCCTCCAAGCCGTTTCCTCATTCTGCTGCTTCTCCACATAGTTCTGTGACCATTTCCATTCCAATTCCAGATTGGAGAAATAATGAAGCATAAAAAAGAGCAGAAGCAGAAGATCCAAAGGAGTGTGTGTGTGTCTGTGTGTGATCACACACACGCGCATGTATGTGAGTGTATGAATGTGTATGTATGTGAGGCTGTGCACACACAGGCCAGCAGAGGGGGGTGAACTTCTGACAAACCTCAAATTAAAGAAGTTAAAAGAAAAGGTTTTGAGGAAAGCAAGGAGAATGTGTGTGGAGAGGAGACTCGGGACCGGGGCTGGGAGACGTGGGGGGAAGCATCTGACCTTCAGCCCCGAGGTGTTATTTAAATAATGTCATGATTTTTAAAGGAATATAGATCAAGCATCACTTTATTTCCAAATTTTCTTGATGAAGTGTGATGTTCTTTGACTCTGAATCTACCAATGATATTAATAGTTTTATTAACCATAAAGCACAGGTATGTCAAAGATCAATTATTTCTGAGAGAAATCTGCCATTTTATTTTACATTTGGTTTTACTATTTCCTGAACAGTATTTGATGGATTTCTGGATTTAGTAAGAAATGGGGGAGAAGAAAGAAATAACTTAGAATGAGCATTCGTGGCTTTAGCATTAAAATAGCAATTATAAATTAAAAACCCTTTAAGTACAAAATTGGAGCAATATTTACATGTGAAAACTACTGAAAATGATGATGCATTGTGATTAGACCTCTAAGATCATAGCATATAGGTTTCCTGATTCTTTACTAAAATTTTAAATAAAACTTCCTTTGTGTTGAGTAACATGGCTGCCGTTCTCCCTTGTCCTCCCTTACCTAATTCACACATGCTCAAAATTAATTTGGTTATCTCCTGCTAAAGTTTCTATTTCTTAAGAATCAGGAATATACAGATATAAACCGTTGTTTATCCCAGATGCATTCATGGTTTAAAAGCATCATGATAGAGTGAAACGTAATTTCACCAAACTATGGTGCACACTGCCACCTAGCGGTCCAAATGGGAACATGCGGATTTTAAAATAGAACCCAAAAGAATGCAATGGTCCTGGAAACTGCTAGTGTGTGGTCCTCTGAATTTTGTGCTCTGTATCACTTCCTTAGTTGCCACTTTATTACCAGAAAAACTTAACAATGAGTTTCTTCCAGATAACTTGGGGAATTAAGGGGGCTGGTTTTTAAGAGTCAAGAGCTTTTGATAGGTGTATATTGAATTTCTAAGTAGAATAAGTTCTCTACAATTTGGTAGACTACGTGCTTTGTCAGTAATAGTAAGAGAGCAGAGCAATGATGCTGAGGTTCAGTTTCTGAGAATATCCCAATTTGTACTGGATGTGAAGACCATGGCATTGAAGGTTACTTCTGCACCAATAAACGCACCTGTCAGAGTTTGCTCCCTGGGACATAGCTCGGAGGAGCAGCCTGACCAGAGTTAAATTTTTGCTCCGTAAGATTAACATATTAAAAATATCTGTTGAATATTTCCTACAAGTCTAAGCATGTGAAGCCCTATAAGAGATTAAAAACATATACATTTTTAAAAAGCCATGCCCCTAACCTCAACGAACTTACTGGGAAAGATGATAGCATGTAGTGCTAAACTCGTTTAAAACTTGTAATAGGATTTACGGAAAAGGTAATTTTCTGTTAGGTTGGAATATTTCAAAACTGTATCGATGATGCAGTTCTGATGGGATTTTGAGTTCCAAGTGGAGAAGGGGTATTCCAGGACAGACAAGGCCTGTGTGTGTGGGAGGTCAGGGGGTGGGGGGGTGGCCACTAAGCCGAAGTTACCAGCAGCATGCCAGGGAGTGTGGGCAATGATGGGACTGCAGAGTGTACCCGACGTGGTGTACCCGACGTGCTTGAAAGAGCAATAAGAACGTAGCGCGATTTGGGGGCACAAAGGTGCCACATGATGTTTTCCTTAGCAAGAGCTAGAACTGAGACTCTTTCTTAAACCACTGAAGATGCAACTATATGAGAGAAATATTCAGACATAAAAATATCAAGAAAATTTAGAATCTGATATGTTTTACTTTTGGTGTTTATGAAATACAATTGATTTGTCTTCAAGGAATGTAAGTTGTTATACATTTGTTTCTTTGCCATGGCAAGATTTGCTTTTTATTTTTATTTATTTTGTTGTTGTTTGCATGGCAATTCTGTATATGTTAGCAATGGTAAGGGGGGAAAGATGGGCTACTACTACCTGGAATAATAATAACTGTAAACAGCGAGGATGATTCCAATTACTGACACATTTGCGTGATCATTTGATGTAAAGAAGTATGTCAGGAATGTGATTTATTGGCAGTCCTGGCTTCCCTGTACATTCAAGTCCAACCCCCAATATTTAATGATAAATGATGCTGGGACTGCGATTGGTAGCTTATAAGATATTTTCACAACTACTAAGCAGCAGAAACTGAAATCACATTTGGAGAATTTGGAATTCAATCTCAGTGCTCTTACAAACATACTGTCATATTTCACTCAATTATAGAATGCAAAGTCATTTTTATTTACATGTTCATTTTTAAAAAGTAACCCATCCTATTTAATAGTAATTACAATAATTTTTCCAACTCATTCTAGAAGGTCAATAAATATTTATGCTCTTTTAAAGGTATTCTTTACTTGATGGATAACTGTACTTTCAAAACTACTGCAATTTATTAGGTAATGTGTCTTTTACATTTGTTACTAACGCATTTTGCAGCCACTCTAATCTATTTGCAGGAAACTCCTGTTTGTTCTGTGTGCACATTTTGCCAACACTCATTATCTGCTAAACAGCCTGTATCAGCTCGACAAAAGCCACTGTGATTGACTTCAGAAATTCAAATTTAGTGTCTTACAAAAAAAGCACATTTTTGTGATAATATATTGCGTTGCGTCATTAAGTTTTACATTATAAAAGGTTTATAGGATGCTTAACAAATCACTAGCCCAATAAAATGTTAAACATAAGACTTTTCAAAATGACTATTGCACATTTTGTACTCTCTAGTTCTAAATTTTTTTTTCCAACATGACTGTTATGTTTTTGTTTTTGTTTTTTTGTTTGTTCTTTTTTTTTTTTTTTTTTACTTTTTAACCAGGGATCTAAAGTGAAACCAAGCTGAGGGAAGAAGAAACTCTGTTCTTCTGGAAAAGGGGTGGGGGAAGGGCCCCGAGAGCTGTAAGGACCCGTTTCTCTTGAGTTGGCTCTATCTTTGCTGTGCTCTTTGATTTTCAAGCCTTGAGTGTTTGTTTCCTTATTTTAAGGATTCCTCTAGGAGTATTAAAATATATTAAATTGTCTCATGCAAAGTAGCTTCCTGACAATTTTGATTAATATCGAAAATACAGTTGACCCTTGAACAAAATGGGGGTTAAAGGCGCCCGACCCCCCACACACAATTTTTATGAGATACGTGGGATGATTACCAAGGTAAAAACAAAAGTTAACTTTAAAGGACTGTCTGTCAACTATAAACCCTAATGCAGTATTACTTTAGAGACGGATTATTCTAAATATCCTGTTACTGTGATAATGAAAGAAATAATGTTTTCCTAATATCAAAGTTACATCTAACATTTTACTTTGCTATATTAAATTCTTCACTATTTCTTATGTTTATGTAGCTAAATTATACACCTTCCTGGGGTTCTTATTTTACCTCCCAGCCCCCTAAATGCATTGTAATATGGAGATCATGGACCATTGTACCTGAAGTTCCTAGAATGTGTGAAATGCATTCAAAATAGGCTAATTTCATCACCATATATATGTTAAATGTTGATGGGAATAATATATAGTTTTCTTATGTTTATCAGGATTATTTTTCTCCCGTTCTGAATTTCCATGACATTCTTTGTCTTTTTCATATGCTTAAATAATGTTATGGGTTTCATTTGATATATACCTTCTTCATTAGTATTGTGTAAGCATAGACTTTTCAGAAGCATTTAAATTAAGTCTTTTTGCACAGGACAACTAAATATGTACAGACCGAATGTGAAGTATAATGTGCATGTGATAGGCACTTATGTTTTGCTAACTGAATGCACTGAGTAAAAAAAACAGAACAGAACCGAATGGATAATGTACTTCATTTTTATGCTGGAGCTTTCCCGTGCCTGGTTTACAAGCCACACATCTCGAGAGGAACACCAGCTCTGTTAGTAACACAAGAAATAATTACCACCACGCCACCACTTCTGAAAACGTAATGTCAGCTGGTTTATCTCAGTTGGGCGGCAAATTATCATTGTGATCTTTGTGTTTTTAGATTTGCAATGTGAATGGCTTGCTACTGAACATCCCCTGTAACTCCTTTGTCTTTTTCTTTTGGCTTTTAGCTCCCTGTGAAGGCAACACATTCTTTTGCCACAGTAACATGTGCATTAACAATACACTGGTGTGCAATGGACTCCAGAACTGTGTGTATCCTTGGGATGAAAATCATTGTAAAGGTAATGATTCATCCTTGAAATTTGCAAAATTCCCTGCCTGGAGGTGGGGAGGACGTTTATGCCAATGTTTATGTGGATCAGATAGCCTTAAAGATAGAGTATAGAGTGGCTTTTATGAACTTTGTGTGTGTTTTATAATCCATTGGTAAGCCTTTTTTTTTTTTTTGCCATCACTACGGCTGTAACTGAAAGTTTCTCATTCATTCACGCACAGTGAACCATCCTTAACCCTTGAAGGCTCATTAAAGACATCTCCGTGGGGCCATGGAGAGGCAACGGGAGCTTTCAGTGCAGAGCAGTTTCCTGTCACACCGGGTGCCCTGAATCTGTGGTGGCATCTGCCATTATTCCACTTTGTCATCACTGAACGGGGCCTGTGTACTCTGGAGAGAGCGTACTGAAGGCATGTGTGTGCTTTCAAGTACTTCCAGCCACTTAAACTCAGCTTCAATTTGGTACCTAAATGCTTTGCTTCCTTTCTGATGAAAACAGTTTGCAAAGTCCTGCTCCCTCCTGCAGCCTGTAAAGAGTCTGGTTCTGTAGACGTTGAGCTTGGCTTGGGTAGAAATGTTGCATGTGTTCGTAAAGTTGAAAATACCAGCCATACTCTTTTATTCAGATATAATGAGAACCAACTGGCAAAGGAAAAGAAACAGGCAGAGAACTCTTTCATGCTTCAAGTCCAGTATTCCCTATTCCAACACCTCCTGTGGGCAGAAGCACATAGGCAACGCACAGCAGCCGTGGTCCATACAGTGTGTAAGAGGGGCAGATCTGGCCCAGATATATGAAGGCAGGACGTGAGCACCATCCATTTTGTGTCCAAGGAGCCACTTTGCAATGGATGGGAAATTAAATGTGTTGTGAAGAATCTCACTACAGCACTGTGAATTTCCATTGTGTTGAGCATGTCCACACTGGGTGCCAAACAATGTAGCTTTCTTCAGGGAAAGCTGTAGTGCTCTCTGTCCTTCTGGGCTGTCTCTCTTCATGGGCAGACCCTCCTGCACCGCAGCTCTGGGGGAAGGGGGAGCAGGGACAGTGGCGCCCCTCTCTCAGTCACATCTCGTCTTCTCAGCTGGCTTCCAGATGCTTCCACTGGATGAAGGAGCTGGGACCAGTGTGACAGGCCTCCATTCTCAGCCCTCTGCCCCTGAATTAGAGCCTCTGTCCTACCTGTTGGGCTGGTGGGGGAAGGGAGCCCCCATATCTCAGCCACCCCTGCTTGGAATTGAGCATTTGCAGTATGGATGGGAGGTGAGGAATGCTACCGGCTTGCCCCTCAGGGGAGGCCCTGTAGCTGCAGGCTGGAGCTGTGGGGAGAGGCAGCCAGCGTTATCTGGAGTCTCCCTGAGGACAGCTTTTATCATGATGAATTGGGGCTGGTGAGAGCTTAAATGCGACAATTATGGTTCTTCAAGAAATGTGGGAGATTTATTATTATTATTATTATTATTATTATTATTATTATTATTAAATGTACCTTCCTGTGCTGTGTGCCAGTAGGATAATTTCTCAGGCTTTAAATGGCTGGGACTTTTAAACATAATTTTTTACCACTTATGGTTGTGTCACAGGGGAAAATGCCCAGATGCCTTTGAGCCACCATTCCAGAAATGTCTGTCGTAAAGTTTAGTTACCTTTTGGGTTCAGAATATTATTCTTGCTTTCACTTCAGTTATCCACATCAGGAATAAATTCACAACAATATAGGTGGAGTCATGCTCCCAGTAGTGGAGTTTGGAGGTTTTCTTTACACCTGTGAGAAGAAAAAGACTTTACTGCTTTTAAAATGAAGAGATCCTTTGCAGATGTCATTCAAAAGGTGTTAGAAGACCTTCTCCCAACAAACATTTACATTTAAAGCAGGAATGCTGGGCAATGGGAGGGCTGTGTCAAGGCTAGACGACAGGGTCATTGTGAAAAGCGAAAATTTGGGTTCATTTGTAAAGATTTGTTCGTGCTGCTCTGAGCCTGTAAAAATTCTGTGCTTAGCCTGTTGCATCTTAAAGTTCTCGGTCCGCGCTCTGACTCCCATATTAATGCGTGGTGGGTTGTGTCTTGTTCTCTCTGTTGTTTTCACTCCCCTCGACCTGTAGAAAAGAGGAAAACCAGCCTGCTGGACCAGCTGAGCAACACCAGTGGGACGGTCATTGGCGTGACTTCCTGCATTGTGATCATCCTTATTATCGTTTCTGTCATTGTGCAGATCAAACAGCCTCGTAAAAAATATGTCCACAGGAAGCCGGACTGTGACCAGACGGTTTTCCAGGAGGTGTTTGAGCCTCCCCATTACGAGCTGTGCACCCTCAGAGGGACAGCGGCCACCGCGGACTTTGCCCATGTGGCAGATGACTTTGAAAACTACCACAAACTGCGGAGGTCGTCTTCCAAATGCATCCATGACCATCACTGTGGATCACAGCTGTCCAGCGCGAAAGGCAGCCGCAGCAACCTCAGCACAAGAGACGCGTCTGTCCTGGCAGAGATGCCCCCCCAGCCCGCCAAGCCCCTCGTCCCGCCCACGAACCGAAGAAACATCCTTGTCATGAAACACAACTACTCGCAAGAGGCCGCCGCGGCCTGTGACATCGACGAGATCGAGGAGGTGCCCACCACCAGTCACAGGCTGTCGCGACACGACAGAGCCGTCCAGCGGTCAGTATCAGTCGATTTCTTGATGACAACCATAACCTGAGGACAGAAATGCTTCCAGAACCTTGTGTTCTATTTGGTCTTCACATTTCAGTTTCTCTTTTGATTAATGATTTCAACCATAGTGTCTCGACTTTGTCCCTCTTCTTTTTCCCGTTTCAGTGCTCTCTCCATACGCTTTCGAAATCTCATCCATGTATGTGTATGTGTGTGAGCACACAGACCAAAGATACTTATTTCTATGCATACGTAATATGCATTTCTACAGAAACTATGGTTTTAGTTTATATCACAGATCTGCATTGCAAATTTCCATCCACATGCTCACAAGTGTTGTCCCAATCAGTATTTATATCTTTTAATAGATGAAATGATATTTTGAAATAGTTGCCTTACCGAGGTGGTTAACCCCATCTTGTTGAATAATTTTAAAGTAGAAATAGCATATTTTGCAATATAATGTATTATATTTTTGGTATGAAATGAAAATACTTTTTTCCACATATCATGGAATAGTTAGTTATATTACAAATTGCATAGGACAGCATGCTATGCTAAATGCTTGATATTTATATTGAAATGTAGCAAACATTAGTAGAAACATTTAATTCATTTTCCTTTTAATATAGAGACAATATTATCTGCATTATATTAGTAGCCCTAAAATGAGTTAAAAAAAGGAGGAACGAAAATTTAAGTTTAGGGAAACAGTTATTTTAAATCCCCAAGTCCAGTCTATTTATGTCTTGTTTTGCATGTTCACTAGCAAGTAGTTTGTTTTGTAAATGTACATACTTTTCCGATTCATCATCCATCCTCAAAACCTAAAATATTTCAGTTGATTTGATATTTTTGCATGCTGATATCAAAAATATATTTCCATAGTTTTATGAATTTTTAGGAATGCTTTTAAGTAATGACTTGTGTGCATATTTATTTTTGTGTGCAAATATTACTTTGTTGAATGAAATAGCCGTAACGTTCCAGGTTCTGCCTCATTGGGTCTCTAAGCAAACATGAATCTGAATACAACACAACTAGGGTCTAAAAAGAAAATTCAAGGTAAGCAAATGCCCTCAGTCCCTTCTCCCACTTTGTTCTATTCTGTTTTGTTTTGTTTTGTTTTGTTGCACTCGTCTTGTATTCTTTTAGGGAATGGGTTCTTTATTCATTATTTCCTGTGATACGTGTTTTATAACCTTTCATGACGAGAGATATAATGAATTCAATGCTGATGGAAGATGATTCTTAGTACATGTGTGTTTAAAATAAATGTGAATATTCTCACCATGAAGCATGGTGCTACAGTGTTAGTAAAAAGATGTTCAATTAACGAGTTAAATTTTATATGTGTTAAGGCAAAGATACAAAAATTAGTGACCTCTTCCAAGCAATAGCAGAAGAAACCTAAGGTTTTCATAATTTAAAAAATTGAATATTGTCTCAATATAATTGAAGTCAATACATAAAATTGATAATAATTTTATTGATTTAATTTGGCAACATTTCACTCCAAACTCATACACTAAGTGTTCACTGGTTCTTCTCCAATGTGTGCACTCTTATTTTTGCATGACTATGTAGGTTATTTCATCAAAATTAATGCAGCATGTTACGTTGGATGCTTGTAATGTGGAGCGTGTCATAAGTACCAGTTGTCTGTGTGTACCTCTAATTTGTCGCTGGGTATCGTAATGGCTTTACTTTTAGCATTTGATAGTCCATACCTATATTAGACTAATTTGTCCCCAGTGAAATTTGCTTGACAGCTAATCTCTTTAAAACTCCTCTGACCTATGAACTAGGTGAATGCTATTCCATGCTCTATATTACCTTGATACATTGGTGTATTTGTATGCATTTTTCAACGGGAGAAAATGTTTTAACTGTGTTTTATTTTCAGAGAAGAACTATTTATACAAACATGGGGACTGTGAAAAGAAAATTCTATAGTGAATTGTGAAAAGTGGACATATTTCTAAATTCATTCCACTGCCTTTATCCCAACTTAAGAATTACAGACATTTGTTATTTCTTCAGCAAGACACCCCCGCTGCACAATGACTTGTTCATTTCCTAATTTGGTTGCTGGCCACCAAGTGCTCCTTAGTATTTAAATACATTTTGAGATTTACTGGAAACTTGAAGAAGAAATTAGTTCCTGATTAAGACTACCCCGACTTTATTTTTGCTGTCGGTTTCACTTTGTTTCTATGTTGTTTTTCGTCTCTGTTATATAGTTGTACATTGTGTGATCTGTGAAAAAAAAAACCCACGATTTTGGATGAACTTTGCATTACATGTACACTGTTTTCATTATATAGACTGCTTGAGAATAGTGCGTTCCTGAGTGATTTTGAACATGCTACAGTGAAAAGTGAAAATATGGACCCTGGAAACACCAGCTAGAGGTCTTACGGACTATAACATCTGTTATTGTGTTATGATTAAGTGCAGCCAAAAGTGACAAGTAAAATTACTAGTTTGCAATAAGAACAATCTCAGTTTTTTGGTCTTTCCTATATACCCTCAGTTTCTTTTTTGTTTCTTATCAAAGGAAAATGCCAGTTTCAGAAATAGTTTTTGAAATCAGGTATTTTACCATTTATACCCTTCAATAGAAATGTGTTTTTTTCGTTTTTTTTTTTTTTTTTTTTGATTGAGCACTTAGCAATATGATTGAATTGACAGTTTGAGAAAATACCCTGCATGTCAGTTCTGGATATTTCAGTTGGAAAAATATCCTTTTTATTAGACACATTGTAAAAAGCATGCATCCTCGAATACTACTGTTACTCTTCCATTTCTTTGTGTCATATGCTTGCTACTTGTAACTTTTTATATAAAGATATATAAAAATGTATAATAATTTCCTAATTTGAGTTAAGAGAAATGTTTTCTTCTATTAGAGTGATAAAAAATACTGACTTACATAAGTCCACACTTTATATCAACTCTTTCCACAATTTAAGCTACAGGACATCCTTTAGCATTGAGGCTTATATCTCCAAAATTTTATGGAATATGTTTTTGTTTTAGAATAGGAGAGTCTTTTTTAAATGCTTTAAAATCACAGTCCATTTTATAACCCACACCACACCATTCTGAGTTGTTCTTATACTAAAGGCACATATGATACCTGAAATCTCACTAATTAAGATGTGTTTAAATATAAATAAAGTCAAATCATATATTTAGTTGCTGTTGAATTATATACACACTCTATAAAGTTTTATTTAGTGATTGGGTACTTTTAAAATATTGAATGTGCATTCTTAGAAAATAAATTTTAAAAATCAGAATTACTATTAATCTGCTTGCCACCATTTCCAAAACTGCTGAATTCTACAGAATTCTGTCCTTCAAACAGTAAAGCAATCTTGTCCATCACAACTCAGACCTTATATCTCAAGCAGGCTTTACAAACCGAACAGATGAATTACCCACACACATCCCTGTTAAGAATTCAGTTTCCTATGTCACAAAAACAAATAAATGGAAAAGAAAAGAAAATTTTAGTGATAGAAAAACTAAAGGATCATAACCATTCTGAATAGTCTATATTGAAAAAATGTCAAGCTACAGAAATAATCATTCTCATGAATTTGATAAACCGGTAAATAGAAAAAAAAAATCGAACATATTATAATAAAGAAAGATTATGTTTTTATTTTGCTACATATTTTTATATACATTGCTCATTAAAATTAGCCTTTTTAAATTGATTTGACAGATTTATTTATTATCATACCTACTTTTATGCTCTTTAATTCAAAGTTGATGCATCTGCATCCAAAGATAGTTTCTTTGAAATGATTAACCATATTTTATATTAATTTATTTAGAAGTCTTCATAGGGTCCTTTACACTTTGAATGAATGATCTCAAAAAAGTATGATGTACATGACAAGACTCTTTATAACAGTAGAAAGACAGGTAAATAAATTAGGTGAACAACTCACAATCACTTATTCTGTAGGAGTCTACAAGCCTTCCATCTCCTCCAGTTCTTCCTAAATATACAGAATTCTTCTGATTTGCTGCTTCACTGCTTAAAAGATATTTGCACCAGAACTCCACTAATGGAGACTTAGAAAAAAAAAAAATCCAACTACACTAAATATAGTGATAAAGATAGATTGCTTACACCTATTAATATATAACAGCTGCATAGGAACACAAAAACATATTTCAAATGAAGAATAGGCCTCCTTTGTGGTAATACGAAGCAGTATTAACAACGGGCATTGGCTGATCAGAAAAGAAGACAGTGATAATGCAGAGGCAGGGTCCTGGGTGTGATCCGTTGTCCGTGGTTTAACTCTGAATGCCAGATCTTGGAAGTGGGGGCTCCAGGATACGTGGGAAATTTTCTTTGGAGGCCTCTAGAGGAGGCTCTTTAAAAGCCAGTATTCAGTATTGAAATCTATCCATATATTGAAAACTCCTATTTATTGACTATATTGGACCATCTGAATATCAACCTTGGGCTTACTTTCAAATGGGGAGACTCTGGTAAGTAAGGAATGAGATGCTTCAAAACTTTCGAGATATTTCAAATCAAATTATTTTAGGAAATAATTATATTTTTGATAAAGTGAGTTCAAATATTACTTACATAAGTGCTTTAGTAATTCCATAAGATGTTTTCAGTGATGTAATTACACACTGTTAGGTAATTTGAAAATAACTGTTTTCATTTTATTTCTGTATGTTTGAATTCACTTTTAAAACCTGGGAGGCCTGTCATTCTGTGCAACACCTACGAAGCCCCGAATTAACCTATTTACTTTTGTCCAAGTGCATTTTGGTTGCTTAATTCAAGGTTGGTATGCTGATTGGGAAATAGGATTTTTTTTTTTTTTACCTGATTTTATACACATGCCATTTTTGTGTATTCTTAGAAAGTAAATTTTAAAAATCAGAATTACTATTAATCTGCTTGCCAACATTTCCAAAACTGCTGAATTCTACAGAATTCTGTCCTTCAAATAGTAAAGCAGTCTTGTCCATCACAACTCAGACCTTATATCTCAAGCAGGCTTTACAAACCGAATAGATGAATTACCCATACACATCCCTGTTAGGAATTCAGTTTCCTATGCCACAAAAACAAATAAATGGAAAAGAAAAGAAAATTTTAGTGACAGAAAAAATAATCATAACCATTCTGAATAGTCTATGTTAAAAAAAAGTCAAGTTACAGAAATATTCTGTATCATATTAAATCGTATTGCAACATAGACATGTAATGTTTGATTTGTCATAATTAACTTACATTTGATTTTGTAATTAAAATGAGGCTAGAAACCTAATTAGAGATTCGTATCTTTGGACTTTTAAATGAGAACAATCCACATTTTAGAGATGCTGGCTTTTCTATTATTTCACTTTTTTTTTTTTCCACTAAAAATATTTCAATGGGTCTGACTCCACAAACTGTTATTCTTGGTGTTTAATAAAGTTAGGTTTTTGACATTATCTGAACATTCATGTAAGCTATTGCATCAACTTTTCCTATAATTTTCTCTTAGGAATTTGAGTTTTCCTCAAATTTGATAGCTTTAAAAAAAAAAAAAATTCCATGAATGGATTTTCCTCAACCTCAGACTATCACACTAAATTGCAAAATATGATACTGATTCTTGTTGCCTTATGAAAGGGATAGCAATTAAGTTATTGGTATTTTGGTGATAAAATAAATAATAGCATTTTATCTTATGAAGTTTGTATATTTCAATGATCAAAATGAGTCCTGTCAGAATCCAGCTCGGGGGAAAGGGAGGTTAAATAAACAAAATCATTAAAATTGTCTGATTCCTGAATGTCTATGATTTCAAAAGTGGGCTTCAGTGTTGTGCGACTTCACTAACTTGAGTGAGTTTTTGTGTCATGCCCACTGCACACACACCTTTTCCTCCCTTTGCTCATTTCCGTTTATGACACTCATGAGACAGAGGTCCCAGCCAAGAAGTTGTTAAGTAGATGAAAGTAAAATAAATAAAACTTAAATTAATTATTAATATCTTATCCACTCTTAGCCATATTGATAACCTTATGGATACCTTATTCATATCTTATCCATTCAACCTTAAGGTTGAATAAAGTAGCAAAATTATATTGTTCAAATAGCCAGAGATGTGATTTCATAAAAAAAAAAAAAAAAAAAAAAGTCCTGTTCCATAAATCTGAGGCCCTTTGTTAATAAAGAATTATCCTGATCATTTTATTAATGAGTTTGCTTAAGTTGTATTATGGATATCTTTTAACTGAATTATTCAAACAAATCACACAGGGTAATGAAAATAAATACAGATTACTGATGTCAGACGCTCCTGGTCAATCTCATTATTAAGATTATTTGAACCCTGAAGTCTACGATTTCAAAAGAATATTATAATATACTTTTATAGTATAAAAGTATATTATGGCCTATGGTCCTGTACTTCCTTGTGTGTTATTACAGAAGTGAACAACTCATAATACATCTTTAATTCCTTCGAGGTGCAAATAATAAACTTGACCTGCTTCAGACTGATATCATTGACTAGCGTTGGTTTCTAGAAGTTTCTTTTTCCTTCTCCAGTGTTATCGTGTAAACCATTTCTGAAATTCATGATTATTGTGCAGCCAACATGCTCTTACTTATCCCCAACTCTTACCACCTCTACAAACTCAGACTCTGAAGCATGTTAGTTTACATTGGTTCATTCTTTGAAAAAATATTATTCTTTTGCCCAGGAGGGCACATTCATAGTCACAGATATAGGCAACAAATGTAAAAGTGACCAGAAAACATAAGCAGTGAATTGCTTGAAGTACATATCAGTTCAGTACACTTAGAAACCATGGGTCTTTCTAGATTATTTGTTTCTCACAGATGCTACCTTTATGAATATGTCTTTAAAAAAAAAAAAAATTACCCTTGAAAAGGCACCTTTTCCAGGTAGATCATTATTGTTAAGATGTAGCCTATGAACACATTTTTATATAATATACTTGCCCAATTTTCTGAAAGGACAGTCTTCGTGTGATAACCAGATTAATTATTTAACTAGTTAATTGATTAATATTAACTGAGAATATTAAAGTATTTTATAAAATGTTAATGCACTTGGAAGGAGATGCGTACTCTCTCTCCTTTTCTCGAGCCTGCCTCTTTCTCCCAGCTCCACTGAGACTTTTCTAAACCAGATAGGTATTTTCTGACCTGATGCTTATTTTTCAGTCACTTGTATAGACATCATTTTTTAGGGACGGTGCTAGTTGGTAAAACATGATATCTCACCTGCCAATCACCCCTGCTCGGAATTGCCAGGGCTGGGACTGTGCAAACTAGTATGTCCTTTGCTGCTGAATCCGGTTCAGCTCTCATCACAGAGGGTAATAGAGGAAACTGGAAGACGCATGAGGACGAAAAGGACTTGCTTTGTTGTTTGCTTCCGTTCCTGACAGCATCGTCTTTCAAATTGAACAGCAGCCTCCAGCTTCTTTTAGCACTCAGGGACCATGCTTCATGCCTTCAGAGCTATTGGCTCTTGTGTGCCCTCCTCTGAGCTCTGAGCCCTGCGTTTGCAGGACATCTTCTCGATTCCAGATCCTGGAAACCCCAACTATTCCCATTGCTTCCTCGGTCCTAGGGCTGGTCAGGCTTCGTAAGAACTTATCATCCTTGTTTCACCTCCTTATTCCCTGTCGTCTCTCCAGCCTTTCAACCTGGGGAACAGAATCCCTTTATCTGTGGATGTACCTACTGTGTTTCCCCGAAAATAAGACCTAGCTGGATCATCAGCTCTAATGAGTCTTTTGGAGCAAAAATTAAATAAGACCTGGCCTTACCTTATAGTAAAATAAGACTGGGTCTTTGTGGGGACAGAGCCAGGAGTGCAGGTTCCAAGCTCTCGGCCTCAAGTGGAAAGGTGTTGACTCAGGTAGTAAATGGCCAACTGTGATTGGATGGCCATCAGCTGTGGCTAGGTGGCCGTCAGCTGTAACCAGTGAGCCATTGGCCACTAATATAACTGCCACAGAAAATGGGGGCTAGCAAGAAGATGGTGGCTGAGCTAGCAAGAGCGGATTGCAGAGAGGCGGATGCCGCCAGCGAGAATATAGTGGTATGACTCCTCTACCTATGGCTCTGTGGGTGTTCCTGTTTGGCCTCACCATGTCCTGCATTCTTATGTGGGGAGCGGGACTAGAGACCCCGCCTGACACCCTGCATGACAGTCTTATTTTAATTTCTGCTCCAAAAGATGCATTAGAGCTGATGGTCTGGTTAGGTCTTATTTTTGGGGAAACACGGTAGTATGTTTTCTGTTTTACTGGCCAGTGGATTATGATGGATTTTAACTGGGATTTTTTGTTAAGTGCCTTTTTAAATTCTTCCCTGAAATTCTGTTGCTTAACTTATGAAACGTTGCCTAATTCAATTTCACATGATAAAAAAGTATGTGGCTAAATTATTTCTGGAATATTAGTTCTATAGCATGAGCTATTAAATTTGGTATAACTACAATATATATGTTTATAATAAGCATAAATTCTCATGGTGATTTAAATGGTATAGCATTTATAGTATTAAAATGACATGGAAATGAAAAAGCATGGGTCCTCTTTCTAATTTATATGCCTGACCTGGCCAGCTGTAGGCAATTTCTTAATTTATTTATGTGGACCGTAATCAGTTCTTGCAGATTTCTCAATTTTACTTGATTCTCTAAATTAAAATCCTTTCCAGAATGGCAGGATTGTATGGACATACAGATGCCTTCACCAGAGCCCGGAAACCGGCCCTTGTCTGTTAGACGTTGCAGAGCATTTCCTGGAGCGTTAACAACTTAAATTCTAACTAATCAGCCATGGGTTTGGAAAGTTAAAATCTTATCACTTCACTTTTTCACAGGGAATGACTTCAGATCTGATCACCTGATAAGAATTTTAATCTTTCTAAAGTCAACCACCGTCCAACTTTTATCTCAAGGGAACCCGGAGACAAGGAAATGTGGCTGATAGGTCAATGGAGCAATTTTGACTCAGTCAGTGGTTTGTTTAAACTGTGGTTTCCTGATTACACCGGGGTAACACCTATTTTTCTGGCTTAATCAGATGAAACCATAGTTTGTTTTGATGGACTCATTTCATACCCCCTAAAAAAAATTATCCATATTACGTTAATGTGGATTTTTACCAGAACACCTCATATGTGTATATTCCTGTTTTCCTAGCAAATTTGGTTATTTCTTAAGGCACACGGAAAAGAATGGGTTCTATCTGAAAAAAGAAATAACCAGCAAAACAGTAGCTCTGCATTGCAACCCAGGTGTATAGCACAGTGGTTAGCCATTTATGTAATATATGCAGCGATCCCCCTGAATAGTCTGGTACCCACCTGGCACCACACATAGTTACTACATTATTGATTATTTCTGAAGAACAACAATGGTCATTGGGTGGAACACCCTTGAAGTTTAAAAACTTATATATTGCGATAATTTCACTTAATTCTACCCTGTTGACTATATGTGGGGGGAGGGGAGGAAGGAAGACATCAGAGAAACAATTAGTGTGCACAAAGAAGCCTGCAGAAATAACAAGGTGAATGCTTACCCTAATTGCTTGTGGGGACAGAGTCAGGAGTGCAGTTTCCAGGCTCTCGGCCTCACGTGGAAAGGTACTCACTCGGGTAGTAAATGGCCATCAACTGTGATTGCATGGCCATCAGCTGTGGCTAGTTGGTCATCAGCTGTAACCAGTGAGCCATTGGCCAGTAATATAACTGCTGTGGCTATGCTAGCAGAAAATGGGGGGCTAGCAAGAAGATGGTGGCTGAGCCTGCAAGCAGCAGCGGAGTGTGGAGTGCGGTTGGCAGAGAAGCAGACAGCAAGTAGCAGATCCTGTGGCTCCTGCCTCCTGTGTCTCCAACCCAGCTGCCAGCGAGACTATAGTGGTATGACTCCCCTATCTATCTATCCTTTTTGGCCTCACGATGTCCTGCGTTCTTATGTGGGGAGCAGGACCAGAGACCCCGCAGGACGCCCCGCACACCTACTTTTACATGTCAAGTAGTGCTGTATGGAGAAAAGCAATGACATGTATTGGTCCTGTCCTCAGTTGGATTATACCCACATATACAAAAGGATTTTAGCATCATCAAAACAAATAGTAGTGATATTCTTATCCATACCTAGGAATGAGACTAAGGGTTTAATATGCTGATGATGACTTTGGTGTATTATATATTGACTATATATTTTTTTAAATTTTGTACTCCACAGAATACACTTCACTTTTTATTATTAATTTGGCTGCCATTTATTTAGCATATGAAGTTGGAGCCCATTGAGCTCATAAGAAATTATGTACTTTTGTAATAGGTAAAGTATTGCGAGAATATGAAAATAATGCGTTCGGGTAAGCATATATTTTAAAAGTCTGGATTTTTCTATTGTAGATCGTAAAGATCTTACCATGGGCCAAGTGGTAGCGTATTCAGTGATTTATGGTGGAAAACAAACAGCGTCTCATGTGCTGAGTGTGGAAACCGAAACGTATAAAATGATAGCACCGTCAGTGGTGCTGTCATAAAGATTAATCTGAGGAAGTCCTTTGAAAACAAAACCTGCCATTAAATGCTCTATGTAATTAACATGAGCTTCAGCCCCATCGATCAGCATCCGCTAAATCGTGATTAATGAAGACGAATGGGTTGCTCGCCACTACAGGTGCTACTTATTCCTGTTGTCTCTGTGTCTCTGAGGGATAAGAGAACATTTATCCATAATTGTGCTGCGGATTTATTACTGTTGGAATGACTATCAATGTCCACACAAATACATTAGCGTTCGACTCAATCATCTGATCACAAGTGCTAGACACCGTGCTGCAATCTGTGACTAACCAGATTGCAGACACTGTTAGAAGTGAACACTGCTGTGAATGCAAAATGCGACTTATTGGGTATAGTATTTCCAAGAATAGGCTGAAAGAACACTAGGTCTACAAAAGGTAAAGTTAAGGAACATTTCCCACACTGTGTCACAGAGAAAGTATCTGGGGCCCGTTCCCAATGAAGAATATCACCTATAGCGACAACAAAGCCCCCTGGTTTCTGCCTCTTTTACATGAAATGCTCAGTCATGACCGTGAGTGATGACTAATGGCACCAATGCCCAAAAGGAAATGTGTTTGGTGTTTGCCTCCACATAAGTTCAACAGGGTTTTGTCAAGTTTTAATGTATACATTTAAAGAACTACACAACTGTCTTAGAAAAAAACAATTGTGTTTGTGTTCTTGGAAGACTCCTATGTGGGTTACTTAATGTTACAGCTTCTTTAATATCCACTTTTCCTGCTTATCGTCGTTATTTACCCTTCATTCACTGTTACTGGTCATCAGTCAACTCTCAGTACCAAGTGCCTGCATTCCTGTTGGGTGATGCTCACTGGGCACCACTCGGCCCCCCTCGCTGCTGAGATGATCATTAGTCTATGTGCCAACAGTGAGTATAGAAAACAGCCGTTGCTCTGGACTGAGATCTCCGTAGAGGACGGGGACTCTGTATTGCATGTTTGAATTATTCTCTTACATTGTCTAATACAGGCCCAGGAACAGAGCAGGCTATCAGTGTGTATTTGGTGAATGAATGTATAAATTATTCAAATAAAATTGTTAAAATAATAGTTTATGTTTAGGTTTGTGGTTTATTTGTTTTTTCTCATGTCAAGGGGCCATGACCATTTTCAATACTCTATTATGACATCAAGATGGATACTTTTCGCCTTGATGTGTCAAGCCCCAGGGCATGGTTCTGCTTTGACAGTCGGCTTGACGTCAGTAAGATGCAACCCATGAAGGCAATGGCTCCTGCAACAAGCATTTGTTTCTCCTTCAGAGCTGCTCCATGTTTCTCTTTCTGGAGGCCAGTCTGCAGGCAGAGCCCTTATTGGCGACACACTATCCTCACTGGGGAGGAAAAACGAAAGTTGGAGAAAATGCAAGTGATATTTCTGAAGCGTCTGCTTGGTCTGGGCTCATGCCACATTTACTCACATTCTATTGGCTAAAACTGTAACATGGCCAGACCCCAAATCAGTGGGAGGTGTGTAAAATTGTCTAACGAAGAAAGGGGGAGCAAATAGTTGGAGACTATAATACAGTCCAGCTCATCTCTCCATAAAATTGATCCTGTAAAACAAGTATCTTTCAGAAAGTCATCTCTATTTTAACTATAAAATTCAAGGACCATCATTTGTTATTTAAAATGTTGAACTAAAATTAGAGAAATCAGAAAGTTCTTTGACATCCAACACACTGAGTTGAAGCTTTGCAATTATCTGTGAACTTTGTAAGTTTCATGGTTATATATCCTCTGTGCATCTCAGTGTCAGTATATGAATGTATTTTTTAAAAAATGAGTTCAAATACCTACCTTATAGAATTTTTGTGCAAATTACATGATAATTTTAAAAAGTTGCAATGACAGCTCCAGTAGCATTCTCTCTCTCTCTCTCTCTCTCTCTCTCTCTCGCTCTCTCTCGCTCTCTCTCTCTCTCTACCTCCTTTTCCCCTTCTGTCCCTAATCTCTCTTTCTCTTTTTCTTTCTCTAAAACATCTTTATGCTAGAGTAAAGAGTTTCACTGTGTTGTTCAGTAACATTTCACTTTCTGAACTCTATTCTCAGTACTTTTAACAAGAAAACACCACAGCTAACTTGTCACAATCTGGCCTTGGTATTGAAAGCTGGGGCTTGGTTTCCATCTCCACGTCCCTGCTTCACTGTTTTCTCTATTTTCCTTCAGGCAATAATCCATTCTCCCAACCAACAGCAATAGATATAAAAAGGAAGGGTTTTGTTTTTCCTTTTTAACTCTAGAAAGCTCATAGGTCACTGTCATCCCTTCACTCATTTCCTGAATCCTTCTTCAGAAGAAAGGTATTGAGAAACTTGTTAGTATCATTACTGGCAGCAAGAAACTCAACTTTTCAATTTCGTTCTTAAAGAATCTCTCATGTCTCCCACCCACATTCTTTCAAAGCAATACAGTGACTGTACTGTCTTCCAACTTGAGATAATTTGATTGCTCCTGAAATGAATCTAAACTGAAATCAAAATACTAACGTTTAATGAATCAATTAATTAAACTGTACACATTGACTTTACCCAGTTTCATGACAATTGGTTGCTATGCTGTAGTGTTCCTCAGGCTCTTAGTAAAAATCAAGAGTTTATTAATTTGACTTTTAACCAGCAGCAACAAAAAATAAATCTTTATGGTGAGAATCGAAAGTGTTATAATGTATATGTAATTATATATGTACCTATTATATAGAATAAAGTTTTGCAGTGCCATAATTTAATTGTGCTCCTGTAAAAGCTTTCTCATTTTTATATTTCAAAAAATATTTATGTGTCCACTTAATCCTTTAATCATGGTTTCATGTATTAAATGAATATTTATGGTTACAGTTTTTGTGCCAGAGACCTATATTGGGACCCTGAAATTTAAATATGAACATTTTCTCACATGGAAGACAAGTCAGCAGAGAATTTGTGTATCACAGATTCAAGCTATATAGAATTACAAATGTAAGGATATTTATACTTATACTGCTTAATGCAAGTGTAAATGGAATATTGTGAAAGCAGCCACTTCCCTAAGAAAGTGAAAAAGATATGATCCTACATGTCTGATATTGATCTGGTGGTTTTGGATCCTTGTGACCTCACAGTGACAACCACCTTCTCTGGAAGAGGCTGGGTGCAAGTGTGGTTTGCCTGGTTACAAAGCCTATGCCACTTACGTGACACTTAAGCTGGGAGTCAAAGGAAAATTAGGATTTTCCATGAGAGGAGCCTTGCCAAGGGCCTTCCAGGGATGGAGACGGCTGCTAGGGTTATAAAGTGGACAGAATGTTCCAGATGCTCTGCCTGACAGGTGAGACGTGGAGGCCAGGTGATCTAATTTCCATGGTGATGGTCTCACTCAGCTTTCCATCCTGCAAATTAATAAATCCACTAACCATTCACTCCTGTAATTCAAACTTTGCTGGCACCATGCTAGATCTGGAGAGACAAGGATGAACAAGAAAAGAATGGCCCTGACTCGGAGAGGGTTTAGTCACTAGCAGAGGAAAAGAAACTCATTGAATATTCACACACACACCAATGCAGGGTTGTGGGGAGTTCAGGTTCTTGGAAGTCTGGTGTGAGAAAAGCTACCCTGTTAGAGCAGAAAGCAGAAGTCTAATCAGTGTGGACCAGTGAAATATCAACACTTCTCTTGGCCTCCGAATCCAGAAATTACCTACATTTCTGTCACTTTTACTGGGCCGAGGTTTCTGGATCCACCTTCAAATCACTCCCATGCTCCTAATGCCAACTCTACCTCCTCCACTTGCTCTGAGCCCTTTTAGGGTTTTCTAATGTTTCTTTTAGCTTCAATCGGTTTGGACTGCGGTTGATCAACTTCCAGCAAAACCACGACCTCTTTAAGCATCTTTGAGGTCTCTCTCCCTTCCTTTCTCAGTCTCCACATATAGTATTTCTTGTCCATCGCTGAAATAATTACTGAAATGACTGAAATTCAGACATCTACATTTTCTAATCTGACATCCTAGATCAATTTGCCTTCCTTTTCATGAAGAACATTCGGATCTAAATGTATCTTCGCTGCCGAATTGGCATGTTGGAGGCACGGTTTGCATTACCATGCCTTCTGTTTTAACCTGAGCTCTTCAGGGTCAATCTAGCTCTTTCTTCTGTCACATTGAGTCTTGGCAACCCCATAAGGGGTCAAGGTTTCCCCTGCACTCAGAATATACCTGCCTTAGGAGCCGCATGTGGTCACCCCGCCATCCTGTTCCCACAGACTCAGAGCCATGTACCATAGCACGCCATTGCAATGACAGGTTTTCTTGGTTGTTTCTCTCTGTTGAATTTGAATATTTCAGATGAGGGATGATCTTATTTACATTTTATCAGTGGAACCCGGAACATTTCTGATGCAGATTATATTCATTTAGTGTTTTTAAAATCTGTGAGCAAGAGAAAGTAAACTTTCCTCACCCCAGTCTTAAATAGAAATTTTACTTAGTATTCTAGTCATGATTCCCTGTACTTTTCTTCAAAAATTACTCCTCATTTATTAATAATTGTCATGCATTATGTATGAGGAGACACTTTTTATCAGTTAACCCATCTGAACTGCATTACTGTGAGGGAGGGAATGGTTGGGTCTGTTTGTTTTTCTGTCATACAAGGTGTTGAAGGATGAGCTGGATGTTACAAAGACTTTCTATGTCTTTTAAACCCAAGGGACTGAAACAGTACCCTTCAGGAGGAAAAGCAGTGACTTTAAGTTAAAAATGCTTCCTTTGATAACTAAATTGTTAACCAATATTAATTATCATGATTACATAGGATCATTGGGGTCTTGGAGGTAATAGTGAAAATTGTGGTTTTAGAAAATGCCCATTTTAAGGGACAAGATGAGGCAAAATAGTAAAACTTTAATGTGGAAGTTAGCATATTTAAGTCCTATTTCCTCATTAACTTCTATTTTCTTCAACTCCTGAAATTGTTAGCTTTTATTTTTTGGCAACTTACTCCTGGAACAAATAGAGCCATGGTAGATATAAAGGATACTATTTATTTTTCATAAAAAAAGGCAGTGATTAGTCTTTTAATTAATTTATATTACTAAATGTGTCACACTTCTATTGATCATTTATTACCATTTCTTTTTACCCTTTTTCATTTCCACCCCATCACTGCCTCCCTGCCACCAAAAAAGAAAAAGGAAGGAAGGAAGGAAGGAAGGAAGGAAGGAAGGAAGGAAGGAAGGAAGGAAAAGAAAGAAAGAAGGAAAAAAGAAAGAAAGAAAGGAAAGGAAAGGAAAGGAAAGGAAAGGAAAGGAAAGGAAAGAAAGAAAGAAAGAAAGAAAGAAAGAAAGAAAGAAAGAAAGAAAGAAAGAAAGAAAGAAAGAAAGAAAGAAAGAAAGAAAAGGAAAAAAGATTCTGTGATCCATGCCCCACCATCATCAGGGTTACCATGGACGGCTACACATAATTTGTATAAAATGCATTTTGTGTGTAGTGTACTCTTTTGTCCCTTACCAGGAATATTTATTATTTATATACATTCACAAATAATTGGGGTGATCTCATTGCCGAAACTGCAGTGAGTATTTCTCATTAGTTACTGTCAAGGTGGAACTCCTATCAAGTCTAGATGTAAACCAACATTTTCACATTACTTAACATGGTTTAGTCTTTGCCAACATCTCCCTGCCTTCTCAGTCTTCTTTGGGAATGACAATGGCCAGAAGTGAAGGGGGAGCAGCTCTTTACTTTCTGACAAGAGGAAATGATATCCAATGATCTGCAGAGATCGATGTGGGCCTTTTAATACGTGTACTGAATTGCAGAGAGTGAAGGTCTTGCCTTAGGGAGGAGTGTGTGTGAAGGCTGAGTCATCTGAGAGTCAGCTCCGGCAAGGTGCTGGCGGTAGAGATCAGAAACTCAGGGCCAGAAAAGTCAACTCCACTTCCTCTCGAGACCTTTCCACAGATCAGAGGATACATTTCTTTCTTCTAATTGCTAGTCCCAGGCTGCTTGCATCATCCACAATGTGAATTAGGTCAGGAAGAAACAAGTTAGACCCCAGCGCCTCTGCCAAGCAGCTTTTATTTTCCAAGACCATGCTGTATTCATTCCATACTCACAAAACCTAAAAGGGGAAAATGTCCCTTTAGAAAGAGAAAAGTAATGCTAGCCCTTTTTGGTCATAATGTTATGGAATTTGCTGACTTCTTGAAACATGCAGCGGGAGGTGGCGAACCTCAGGAGACCACTGAGCTGCAGTCCCTTTGGCTTACCGATTATCACCAGTTGACACGGAGCCTTAGGTGTTATTGTCACAGAAGATGAAACACATTCTTTTGGCTTGTGGAGATTTTGGAATTGTTTCATGAAACCAGATGGGTTCTAATTAATGCAGTAGCTGTACACAGCCTACTTCTTTTTATTCCTCATTGGCAACCTGGGATCATTTGGGATTTCCCTAAAGAGTCTATTCCAGGAAACTACCATTTGCATTAATTAATTGTATGGTATGAATAGGGGAACATTTAGAGGGTTGTCCAAATCGAGGTGAGAATGACAAACTCAATTCTCTGCACCTTCAGACTCTTCGAATTTAGGAATTATTTTTGAAAAGTGGAATGATGCCCTAACACCATCTAGAGTCCCTCAGCCTATAGTGTTGTCCCTAGTTCACACTTTTCATTTAATGACAGAATCTCAGTTTTGTCCAGAGCATCAGTGTTGTGTTCACCTCCCCAGCGAGGCATGGCCACACGAACCAGCTCTAGTAGTGATGTAGAAGGAAACATCAGCTGAGGGCAGATTCTGTGATTGCTAGTTTTTGACCAAAAAGAATAGGACTCAGGTGGCCCATAATTTTGATTTTCATTTCTTTCCACTTGGGCTGCAGACATGGTGCCTGAAGTTGAACATGTTATTTGGATTTCCTAAGAACCAATCCCCATGATAAGAGTGGCAGAGCAGAAGAATGGACATAGCCCAGTGCAGAGTGGCCTTGTGCGTCCATGCACTGTTCTGGGCTGGCCTCTGTGACTAAAGACCCGGATACTCAACTTGGCAAATCAGCTCCTCATCGATACTCCAACGAACAATAATTCAGATCTAGTTTGGGTTAAAATATATATTCCATACATGTGAAAACTAAGTGAATAAAGAAGACTTTGCTGAAGAGCTGAGGATCACGAGGAGTGTTTTGTATTGTTAAACCCCAACATACATTCAAAAATCAGAGATTTTTAATTTGGTCTGTCTTCCTGGACTCCACAAAAATAGATATTTTTGTTGACAATTTTCCATGTAAAGTCTGAGGTCCTATCCTTCTTGGGTCTTCTCTCTGCCCTTCAAGTCCTATATCTATATTTTTTATACAACTTCTCTGTGAAAACTTCAAAGCAATTCCCTCTCTTTATCTCAGGAGCTGTAGTTGGATTCCTGCTTTTTGAGGCCATCACACCAACACAAAGCCAGGCTTTCCACCTCAAATGTGTACTAAGGTATTACACGTTGCTTTATATATATTTTTAAAACACTTCCTATTGTTGTTTTGCTAAGAAGAGTATTGGTTCCAGTTATAAGAGGTACGGGTTGTTTTCACTTTGTTATAAGTAAAGGGATAATTTATGTATACATATTAATATGGATTATGTCTAGTTTTGTATTTATAAAAATTGTCTACGTGTGCCTTAGTAATTAAATTGCTACTTCAACGGGGAGAGATAGACTTCATAAATGGCTCCACAAAGATCAGTAGAACCTCAGAAGATTTTGAAGAGACGGCCACAGTTGCACAGCAGGAAACTCAGAGGGTCTAGAAGGCACTTTGGTATGCAATCGTGTATATCTGTGTATCTCCCTGATTTTTCATCTATTAAAGAATAGCACTGTGGTCATTATATGCCTTGAGAGATTAATGAGACCATAAATATAGGCTGTCCGACAACAAAGAAATGCTGTAAAATGGTGGCATTTTCGTTGTTTATTGAGAAAGATGACAAATGTTAGTTTTCAGACTTGTGGACTATAATGTTTTAACCCAACGTAGATCTGAATTTTGATCGCTGCAGTTGGCCTTAAATTTCCATTCTCAGTATACATTCTGTGGAAACGAGCTTTTTATCCCAGGCCATGATAATTACACCGTTGAGCAGCACGTTACTATATGATGATCTCTGCTATAGTATAACACAAAAGGAACAAGTACTCTCAAACAAACACCCAGCATAGCGTTGCTCACATGGGAACCTCCTCACCTAATGCATCACCACCAGCACCCCAACTAGAGGGTAGCTTCGGGGCGACACCTTTAAAGTGGTAGTCCCTTTTGCTACAAGTGAAATCATCTACAGATAGTTACAGTGAGAGAAAACAAGAGAGGTGGTCAGTAACACAGCCGGCAGTGCAGCTGGTGGTTGTTGACCTAAATGAGCAGCCAGAAGCCCACAGAGACACCGAGCAGAATGGAAGCGGCAGGTTTCCGACAGAGATTTCAGAGTTCTTGTACAACCAAGTGCTGTGAGAACCCAGCACTTGTACCCTCTGGAAGGGCTGAGCTTTTGTAGTTTAGAATCAGTGTCAAGGTTACGTTTAGTCCAGAAAGGAGAAATGCATTTGCTTTATGTTATTTTTATTCCAGAAATAATAGACAATAAAAAAAAACAGATAAGAATAAGTCAATGTTTCTCGTGCTTTTTCATTTCTGCAAGAAAGAAAACTCCAGTCATCTTGAAGTTCTTCTATAGTCTTCTGAGTGGGTAAGTGATTTCCCCTCGCCCCCTTTACAATTCAATGATTTGGGCATGAAATACAGATGTGTTGACAGTTGAGGGCTGTATATTGCTTTAGAAAACAATTTGGGATTGAAAATGTCCTTGATGTATCTCTGTGTTCTTCTCACCGTGTGCAACGTTTCTTTCCAATCCTTGTAAAACATTCTGACATGATATGTAGGAAAAAATAGCTTAAGATATGACAACCACTTAGCATTTCATGACTTATTTCTTGAAAGATAAACGTCATGAACGACTGTTAGGTGCAGATATAATTGACCTCTTTTGAAGCAGGGATTTTTTGTGAATGCAATTTTACTAAAAATACTTTTATAACATATAAAACCAGCATTGTGTGATACCATCAAAAATACACTGAAAGACTTCATTGATCTCTTTGAAAAATGCCAAACTTTCCTAGATTTAGACATAACCATATTTTAAAGAGGGCTGAAATTGAGAATAATACATTTTATTACTTATAGTACAAAGTAATTAATCATTAAAATATTTTTCTAATAGCTACTGTTTATTAAGTGCTTACTGTATGCCAGGAATTGTGCTCACCAAGTAGATATTACCCTGCCTAGTACCCACAACAACCCTATGAAATAAGTATTATGATTTTGTCCATTTAAAAAATAAGAGTTCTGAGTCTTAGAAAGATTAAGGGTGTTGCCAAAGGTGACTCTGCTGGGGTTCAACCCACGTAGGTTGAACTCCAAATCTCTTATTCTTAACCATATGGGCAGTCTCCTATAAAACCCTGCCAATGTTTTACTTCCTTATTTCTTTTGAATATAAGACTTTCATCTCTGTGTTTCTGGTTAATACCCTTTTTTATGAAGTGTAACATGGTCTCTGAAATTTATATGATAAGAGGGTGACATTTCAAAGTACTTGTCCTGGATTCCAACAAGATAATTCTACAGAGACACGTCTCTGACTCTGCTCACTATGGCGTTTCTAACTCTGTAGGACCCCCACGGTGCAGTTCTTAATGGGACGAGGCTGGCCGTTTTACCTTAAACCCATGTGTATCTGGTTAAAGACAAAGTCTCAGGAGATGGGCCTGTGATTGTAACTCTCCTCTTCTGACTCAAAAGCCATTAAGTGTTTTCATGTACAATGAGCCGTGTGGGTTTTGCCTCTATTCCGGTTGATGATTTGGGGTTTTCTAGTATAATAACACAACATGAAATTCGTAATCCCTCAAATTTAAGCTAGGCTTGAAAATAACTTCCCCAGAGACTGCAGCTTCATTCTGACTGCAGGTCTCCATCTAGAAAATGGAAATCATCATGCTTAGATATTCCCCAGGGGGATGTTAGGAGTGATTGGTTATAAGGATTTAGCTTATCAACATTATAGATATTTGCTAAAAATCCTTTTACTCTCTGCTCTGCTCTGTCAGAGGGATGGGGGCAGGGATGGGGGAGCGTGTGGGTCTCTTCCATTCTAAGCACTTTATCTTTAAAGAGTTTGAACATTTGCACAAGAGTACACTTAGTGGAAAGCCAGTAGAAGGAAACACATTGCCGAAATAAAAAGGGCTGACTGCCTTAAAATAGACCATTCACTAGTCATTTATTTGTATTTTGTCATCACTGTAATAGTTCCTGCATAGTCTTCCCCCAGTTTCATAAGACTACATCTCTCATCGGCTCCACTGCAACCAGGAAGGGCTCCTGGCTGTTACTCAAACAACACAGCCCGTTTATTCTGCCCGGTCAGCTCTTCCCTGAGACAGACACAGCGCTGTCTCCCTGACTGCAGGTCTCTGCTCAGGGTCATCCTAGCGGAGATGATGGTAGTGACCTCTTGATCTGAAAAAGCACTGCTCATCCTCCTTCGCCCCCGCCGTCAGTCTTTAGCTGTTTACCCTGCCTTATTCTTTCCCAGTGACCGGGCCTTGGCAGCTACAGTCGGTTGTTCTCTCTCATCCCACTCTCTGAAGGTGAGCTCTGCGACAGCAGGGGCGTTGTGCATTTTGTTTGTTACTAACTTCTCAGCACAAACAGGAAGCTGGGAACATGTCAAACATTCACCAAACACATGGTGACCAAGTGGGTAAATGGCGGGGCAGATTGCTGCATTACACGTTCTTCAGGGTATTTCCAGAGGGTCTGATGCTGGTAACTAGGGATGTGGTCTACATGTGCTTTTTGACATTTATAAGGTAGGGAAAGATCCTGTCCTTCAGAAAATCTTACAAAACAACTATCACTTGAGAAAATCAAATTCTAATTTGCGACATAAACATCTGAAGAGAGGGCAACAGGAACATGTTTCTCTGGATTAGTACTGGTTTCTAAGCTCATTCTAAGACATCTCGCAAAATGACTGATGTTTGATGGGGCTCCAGAACGTGTTAGTCTTCCTGCTGCACAGAGCAGGATATGTACATTTTTGTTTAACCAGGAAACCAGCAAATGTGCCAAACCTTTAATTTTTCTCCTTTCAAAGGCTAGCTAATGCACCTCTAGGTACTTCTCAGTTAAAGCTGTATGGATCAAGCTTGTTTTTGGAATAGTTTCTGTTTTACTGGTGGCCCCGCATGGTTTTGCTTGTGTGAGTCTGGCTTACCTGCTGCACAGAGTATCTGGGAGACTGTTAGATAATATTGAAGAAAGCTGCACTGTCGCTGTGCATTGTAACTCATTTGACAAACACAGTGTGCTGCTCTTACCGTAATCAAAATCAATTGATTTTTTCATTGATTATCAGCATCCCATGGGCCTGGGGATGATGTGCCTGACCGCCATAAAATCCAGCTGCTGACCACTGGTGGTGCATGTGTCGTGTCCTATGCTGTCTAGTCCTTTATTCTTTCACTGGAATGGAGCACTGGGATATACCTATGTCAATATCTATGTATTCTTCATAATTGATAACAGCCAGAGCCATAGATCCTCATTGTCCCAAGGTATATTTGCTAGTTATTTTGTTTTTTATTATGCACAAATACTACCATAATATTGAAGATAATTATTGGATTTATGTTGGTAACTTAGTTGAACTATTCATAAAGCAAACATAAGACTTCTCCATTTAAAAAAACAAAAAACAAAAAAAACTGTGCCAAACTTTTGGGAAAATGCAATTGTTTTTCCTAAAATAGCAATTCAGTATGACTTGTAGTTTCCAAGAAATTTAGTTCTGCCATGACAGCTCTGAGAACTAAACCTCTCTTTCTAAAAAAATTGAATCAACAATCCGTACCTTGCTTTATGCAGTGTCGTGCCCTTGAGATCTTTAGCACACATCAAATGGTGTTTTAAAGGCACTCAGGGAAATCACTGTTTGCAAGAAATAAATAATACATTCTCTTTTAATGTGGCCAACTGTTCTCTAAGTTATGTCCTCAATTAAATTTAGATTTTGTTAAGTCTTGAGTGTCCTGTCACAGTCGCTCCAAATAGTTGGTGACATTATTCCGGAGGCAGGTGGTCATCAACCTCCAAAATGTACTCGACATAATATGAAACTGCCGTATATACTATGCTAGGACATTTACTAACTGGTGAGAAATCTTTGTGTTAAATGCATTTTGATTACACAATAGTTTGTTCCAAAGGTGGCACCTGAGTGAGGTGATGCGTTTGCAGGGAGGCCCAGTGAACAGGTGGCCTTGGGGTTAGCACTTAGTCACCTGGGGTTTCCCGTAGCTGAACAGAGAAGGAAAGAGCCATCTGATCAGGTAAATAATGTGCAGAAAGGTGAGCAGGTGGTAAGGCGGGAGCTGCGTTCAGGCCATCCGACGTGCCGAATGGTGAGCGTGGGCAGACTGACAGCCAGGCTGAGGAATTTAGCCTGTATGTGTAGGCGATGAGAAGGTAAGGAAAGGTGGTGCAAGAGAATATGCGCAGGAGATCGGAGCACCAGGCCGATGGTTTAAGAGGGTCGTTCTGCAAACGATGTGTAATCTTGCTGAGAACTGGGAAAGTTTGGATGTGTGGGAACCAATTAGAAAGCCCTGTGAGAATACCACCGGGGCTGTGTTTTCATGCTTGGCTGTTTAGGGTGCATTTTCACGTGGTCGTTTTAAATGCTTGCAAAAGACAGCAGCGTTAGTAAGTGGCTTCGCTGGGATGAGAGTATAGGCCTGGGAATCAGGGCAGCAGATTCTTCTCAGTACCTTGTTTTTCTGCCAGCTGATTGGTGTCATGGTGCGAGAGCTCTAAATCCTCCAGGGCAATTCCCCCTGACTTAATGGCAGAATGTGGAAGCGAAGCTGTAGGGAGCTTGTAGCCAAAGAGAGTCAATTTTGTGCTAACTTATCTGTAAGAACTTCACTGCCAAGTAGCAGTCTAACTTTATTTTAGGCTGAGCTGGTTAGAGCTTAACACGTACACATGTATGTACGACACAGACACACGTCTGTACATAGAACCTACACATCTGTATTTCTACAACGTAATGCATGCTGTCTCGGCTTTCCTCAAGCCCACCCGCGTGACGGGCCAGCTTTTAATCGTGAAATGGCTGCATATATAAGGGCACGGGGATCCACTCGGTCCTAAAATCTTTCTCATGTTCATTTTCCACTGTCTCATTTCCTAGCTCAAAGTTGTTTGTCACTTGTGAAACTTACTATTGTTGGCATAAAACTCAAATCTGGGGCAGGGGGAGTGGGATTCAATTTTCCTAGATGTTATTATACCTACTAGCTTAGATGCTAAGGCTGTCCTAACAAATACCTCAAACTGGGTGATTTAAACAGCAGATACTGATTGTCTCACAGACCTGGAGGCTCGCAGCCCCAAATCAAGCTGAGGACCAGTGGTTCCTCTGGGGACTGTGAGGGAGCCTCTGTGCCAGGCCATCCTTGGCCTGCAGGTGGCCGACTTCACGTCGTCTTCCCTGATGAGTGTCTGTGTCTGTGTTCAGATTTCCCTTTTGATGAGCACACCAGTCGTATTAGATTAGAACCCACATTAACTTGCTCACCTCTGTGAAGACCCTGTTTCCCAATCGGGTCACACTCTGTGTACTGGGGGTTAGGACTTTAACTCATATGTCTCAGGAATACAATTCTACCTATAACGCCCATGTCACAAACATTAAATGCCCAGTAAATACACTGGGGTAGTAATTTTTCGTAATGAATGGTGAAAATAATAATTCCATAAATGGAACTTCTCTTGTCCTGGACATTCTGCCTGGACACCTCTTACCCCGATTTCCGTCTTATGACTCGGATGTCACTCATGTTTCCTTCTCAGAGAACTCTCTTCACTACCGTTTCCACACTCCATCCAAAGCCTTTGCTGTTTGTAGCTCTTTTACCGCCTGGCGTGGGCTCCTTCCTTTATGTGATGTGTCCCTCCCACCCTTCCCAGCAGAGGAGCTCCAGTCCCCACAGAGCGGGCCGTGCCTGGCATGCAGCGGACGTTCACATACTATCTGTTGAATGAAGGAGCAGACACCCCACATCCAACGGGACTGCATTTGCTCTGGATATGGACTGAGCGCATCAGATGCACACTCACGAGGCCCTGCCACATGCCTCTGAAGAACCGGGATGCCACCCACGGAGGTCGCCTGTTTCTTCTCCTCCTGCCACCTGCCATTGTTCCATTGTATCAGCCACTTTCTGTGCAGTGTATCATTTTTTCCTGCCCATAGCGCTATCATAGGTCAAAGAAAGGTAAATGCTACCCTGATTGTGCAGATTTAGGAATCACATATGTGACCATAAATCCATCGCCTCGCACTCCTCATTTGAAGGGCTAGGAAACTAAGAATTGGAGTGGTGATATGACTTGCCTAATTTGTGACCGTACAAAGTCTAGAACTTCATTTTCATGAGATTCACAGCTCTGTGCGGAACAAACAAGGAAGCCAGACTTTTCCTTGCGTATATTTTGCTACCTGCCTGCTTTCTTATGCAGTCCTTGTGTTCGTGCTATGCCTGCTAATGAAAAACCAAAGGCTTAGTGTACGTGGCGTTTCCAACACAACACTGCGTTTTCTCGGTAGACACAGAGACTCCACAGGTCTCCGTGGTCAGGGAACCGGCACCTGTGTCCTGTCTGGCTTGCCAACAGCTCCGTTCTCAGCATATCCTCCACTGATCTCCAACCCAGCTATGTGTCAGCCCTCAGAAGTCTAGTCTTGTACATGAAAACTGAAGAAAGAAATTGGAGTTCTGTTTTGAACGCCTGCAATGGGGAGAGGGATAAACAATCCTGTTAGAAATAACCCGGGAATTGGTAGAAACAGTTTCTATTATCAGCTCTGCTACTGACTTGCCATGCCCGTGAGTAAATCACTGAACTCTGATTTCCTCAGGTGTTAAAAAAAATTTAAAAAAAAAAAATTCCAAGACCCCCGCCCCCTTGTAGCTCTACAATTAAGTTTACATGTTAAATTGAAAGTGTCTGCCTAAAAGCATTCATATATTGCTCACAGTTTCCCACTAAACTACTTTCCAATAAATAAACTGCCTCAGGCAATTTCAATAATAGTTTCTCTCTCTCTCACTCTCCCTCCCTCCCTCATTTTAGATGAATAGTGCACTGATTATGTACTAATTATCTGTTGCACTGACTTTTGACTCGACTCATCCTTCTCTGTTAACCCGTGGTGTCTCACCTGAATTCAGTGAGGTGAGCTTTCACTTGGGGACTGTGGATGCAGGTGAGGGAAGCAGCTGTCACCGGCTTGCAGCGCACTCTTGGTAGAAGGCATTTGATTGGCATGGTCCTGCTGGGACTCTGCAGTTGTCTTATCTGCATGGAGCAGCTGGCTGCAGAAAGTCGAGTCTTGTGGTGATTGATCTGACATACTTTGAAGTGTGTTTATACCTGTCAGTGCGTTTTATAACATCTCCTTTGTCTCCCATCCACAGTGTGATGTAGAAACCATGGAGTTCGTTTGCCATTGGGAATAACAGATGGCATTTCAGTTTTTTTTTCATATGCATAACTATTACTACGTAGCAGCGTTTTAAGGTACCTGCTATATGAACTAAGAAGTTATGTTGGGTCAGCGGTAGTTATTCAGAGCTTTCTATCACAACAATTTGCTGGAACTTTGTCTTGAAAATGAAACAAACTCATAATTCTCCCTCTGATGGTGCACGCAAAAGAAGGCACCTTCTAGAAATCCCTCTGTGATATTGTGATTTATAATAAACATATTTTTGTCTTTTTCCCCTTTCTGGCACAAAGTTCTTAAAATCCTTGGGAATTCCTAAGTGAAGAGAGCAACAAAGTCGTCCTTTGTCATGTTGATGAGGTAAACTTCGGATCCCACCTGAGGATGGGGGCTGCTTGTCAGAGCAGCCACACCAGGGTTTTGAGGGTTGGATCTTCCAGTCCCATCCCAGGAAGGGATTAACCACGCCTAGGTATTGAAGCCTCCATGAAAACTCAGAAGGACAGCCCACCGCCCCTTTCTCCAGAAAGCCTCCATGGTGGGGGAGCAGAACACTTACACCTGCCACCATGCCAGGCCCCAAGCTCCAGGGAGATGGCTGCTCCTTTGTTCCTGACCTGCCCTATGTATCTATCTCTTCATCTGGCTCTTGATTCCTATCTTTTAATATCCTTTGTAGTAAATCAGTAATCTAGTAAATAAACAGGTTTTCTGTGAGGTGTTCTAGCAAATTCATCGAACCCACAGAGGGGGTTGTGGGACTCTGGCTTGTGGCAGGTCAATGAGAAGCACAGGTGACAACCTAGACTTGTGGTTGGCACCTGAAGTGGAGACAGTTTTGTAGGACTGAGCCCGTTATCTGTGGGATCTGCTGCTCTCTCTGGGTAGATCATGCTGGAATGGAGTTAAATTGTGGATGCCCTGCTGGCCTCTGAAAATTGCTTGTTGGTGTGAATAACCTCCACACACACATTGGGATTGGGTCCAAGAACACTTTCACCCTCTCAGCACATAAACTCCGTGTTTTAAAATGTCTTATCAGATGTTTAGAAAGTACTTCGACCATCTTCCTTCCCTCTTGGAAGCTAAATTGTCCTACGAGAATCAGGGTTGTGGAATTAAATCTCTGTTGGTTCTCTCTATGGGAGATTGTGTTGTGGTCCTTCACCAAAGGAAGCCATTTGTGATGTTGCAGAAAGGTGAGTCCCTTCGAGGTGACAGCTTAGGTACCTAGAATGGCTAAATAAGGACCTGCATGTTGAATAACTTTTGTAAAGCACAGTAGTTCTTAGTTGATTTCCACTTCAATTCTTTTTTATGCAGGGAATAATAAAAAACTCAAACCACTGTAAAAGCTAGTACTCAACGGTCATTATTACCGTGACTTAGTGAAAAAAAAAAGATAATTAAAAACATTGAGAAATGACACGGCAATTTTAAGAAACTGATATTGTGTGACAGAGATACAGATTCAACCTTAGCTTACTGTAATAAATCTTAGTTTATTGGCTTTTTTCATCCTCTAGGAATCATTCTTTAAATTCTATGGATATATTCAATTCAGTGTAGTCTCTCTTTTCAAAGTACTATTTCCTTTATTTCCCTGGAGACTTCCTCTTTGAACTATAGATTATTTAGAAGTATATTTTTAGCACCTATGGATTATTTAGAACTGTATTTCTAGCCTCCAAATGTTTGGCGACTGTTCTGCTATCTTTCTGTTATTGATTTCCAGTTTGGTTTTACTGTGGCCAAAGAACACATTCTATGTGATTTTGATCGTTTAAATCGACCTAGGTGTGTTTCCTGACGCAGGGTGTGGTCTGTCTCGGTAGACGGCCCTGGGTGTTAGTAAAGAATGTGTGTCCCACTGTTGTGGGAGCTCTCTGATTACGGATCAGCTCCTGTTGGTTGGTGGGGTCCTCAAGTTCTCCTTCCCTGCTGATTTTCTGTCTAGTTGATTGCTTAGCTGTTTCAAGAGAGGTGTTAAAGTCTCCCACTCCACCTGTGGATGCGTCTGTTTCTCCTTTCAGTTCCCTTCTTTCTGCTTCACTAGCATATTTTGCAGGTCTGTTGTCCGGCACACACCCATTGAGGGTTGCTATGACTACATGGTGGATCATTACCAAGCATTGCCCTTTTCTGACCCTATAATTTTCTTTACTCTGCAGTCTCCTCTGATTTCAATGCAGCTTACTTCTGTTTTCTTTTCATTAATGTTTGCATGATATATCTTTTTCCATCCTTTTATTTGCAACATACTCATATTGTTATATTTGATGTGAGATTCTTACAAGCCTGGCGAGGGCAGAAATCTAAGCTCCTTGCTCTCTTTGACACGGAGGTAGGGTGGAGCCTCATTTTTTTCCTGTGGTATTTGCTGAAGTACAGAGGTTGTTGTCTGAAATGGTGTCATGCGGGACGGCCTGCGGGGTCTCTGGTCCCGCTCCCCATACAAGAACGCAGGATATGGTGAGGCCAAAAAGGAACACCCACGGAGCCATAGGTAGGGGAGTCATACCACTTTATTCTCTCTGGCGGCACTATACTCTCACTGGAGGCTGGATACACACTGTCCGCAAACCGCCATCCACGCTTGCCAGCCCAGCCGCCATCTCCTTGCTAGCCCCATCCTTCTTCTCTTTCTCTTCCTTCCTTTCTCTACCTTCCTTTCCGTAGCCACAGCAGTTATATTGTGGCCAATGGCTCACTGGTTACAGCTGACGGCCAACTAGCCACAGCTGATGGCCATGCAATCACAGTTGGCCATTTACTACCTGAGCCAGCACTTGTCTATGTGAGGCGGAGAGCCTGGAAACTACTCTCTGGGGCTCCGCCCCCACACTCCACCCCTACAGGCTCTCGCCTCACAATCTACGCGACAAGCGTCTTCCGCGAGGGGACCTGTGCGAGGAGCCTGGGGGTGAATGCAATATCCTGGACACAGCCAGGCTCTCTGGGCACAGCCAGGGTTTCTCAGGGCACCACCAGTGCTTCTGGGCACGGCCAGACTTCCTGGACTTCTTAGGGTACCACCTGTCTTCCCGGACACAGCCAGGGTTTCTCAGGGCACCACCAGTACTCCTGGGCACTGCCAGACTTCCTGGACTTCTTAGGGTACCACCTGTCTTCCCGGACACAGCCAGGGTTTCTCAGGGCACCACCAGTACTCCTGGGCACAGCCAGACTTCCTGGACTTCTTAGGGTACCACCTGTCTTCCCGGACACAGCCAGGGTTTCTCAGGGCACCACCAGTACTCCTGGGCACTGCCAGACTTCCTGGACTTCTTAGGGTACCACCTGTCTTCCCGGACACAGCCAGGGTTTCTCAGGGCACCACCAGTACTCCTGGGCACTGCCAGACTTCCTGGACTTCTTAGGGTACCACCTGTCTTCCCGGACACAGCCAGGGTTTCTCAGGGCACCACCAGTACTCCTGGGCACAGCCAGACTTCCTGGACTTCTTAGGGTACCACCTGTCTTCCCGGACACAGCCAGGGTTTCTCAGGGCACCACCAGTACTCCTGGGCACTGCCAGACTTCCTGGACTTCTTAGGGTACCACCTGTCTTCCCGGACACAGCCAGGGTTTCTCAGGGCACCACCAGTACTCCTGGGCACTGCCAGACTTCCTGGACTTCTTAGGGTACCACCTGTCTTCCCGGACACAGCCAGGGTTTCTCAGGGCACCACCAGTACTCCTGGGCACAGCCAGACTTCCTGGACTTCTTAGGGTACCACTAGTTTCCCCGGGCACAGCTAGGATTTCTCAGGGCACTGCCACTTTCTCTGGGAACAGCCACACTTCCTGGACACAGCCAGGGCTTCTCAGGGCACCACCACTCTCTGTGGGCACAGCCACACTTCCTGGACACAGCCAGGGCTTCTCAGGGCACCGCCACTCTCTGTGGGCACAGCCACACTTCCTGGACACAGCCAGGGCTCTCAGGGCACCGCCACTCTCTCTGGGAACAGCCCGACTTCCTGGGCACAGCCAGGGTACCTTCAGGGCTCTACTACTCTCTCTGGGAACAGCCCGACTTCCTGGGCACAGCCAGGGTACCTTCAGGGCTCTACTACTCTCTCTGGGAACAGCCCGACTTCCTGGGCACAGCCAGGGTATCTTCAGGGCTCAGCCAGACCTCTCAGCGCACTGCCACTCTCTCTGTGCCTCTCAGGGTACCCTGCTGGAACAACAGCGACTCACAATCAAGGTGCTTACATATTCTCAATGGCGGCCAGTCAAGAGACAAAAGCAAATATCCCCCAGTTCCACTAACTACAGTTCCCAAACAAACAGTCAAGCGGTCCATTAAATTAGGGATGGAAGGCAATTCCCCATAGTCCATAGTCATTCATTCACCAGGGCTGTCCTGGGGGTGAGGGACGACCTTGACCTCACCCTCAGCTCCCACGGAGGACTCAGCAAGCGTTACCTCCTGGGACTACAAGTCCTGCATCCGGGCTGCCTGAGCAGGAACTTCCCCGGCCCACAGGGCTGCAACAACCTTCGCTTTCTCCGGCCTGTGCTGGTTGGGGAACCGTCCACATCTTTCCACCTCTCCACGGGGCTCCATCTCTCCAGCAGCTGCATGGCTTTTCCTGTGCTGGTGGGAGAACCGTCCACGTCCTCCCACCCCTCCACGGGGGTCCAGCTCTCCGGCAGCTGCTCCTCCTGGTCTTCCTCAGACTCACGCAGAAACTGCTCCACCGCACTTCGGAGAGCTTTGGCCGGCACCGTATCCTGCCGACTACGCCATGTGTCGTGCGGGGGACCCTGCTCGCTGCGCCATTTGTCATGCGGGGTGTCCGGTGGGGTCTCTGGTCCCGCTCCCCATACAAGAACGCAGGATATGGTGAGGCCAAAAAGGAACACCCACGGAGCCATAGGTAGGGGAGTCATACCACTTTATTCTCTCTGGCGGCACTATACTCTCACTGGAGGCTGGATACACACTGTCCGCAAACCGCCATCCACGCTTGCCAGCCCAGCCGCCATCTCCTTGCTAGCCCCATCCTTCTTCTCTTTCTCTTCCTTCCTTTCTCTACCTTCCTTTCCGTAGCCACAGCAGTTATATTGTGGCCAATGGCTCACTGGTTACAGCTGACGGCCAACTAGCCACAGCTGATGGCCATGCAATCACAGTTGGCCATTTACTACCTGAGCCAGCACTTGTCTATGTGAGGCGGAGAGCCTGGAAACTACTCTCTGGGGCTCCGCCCCCACAAATGGTTTGTCTTTCCAGGACACCCTTTTCTAGGCCTTTGGCCGGAGAGAGCAGGGGCTTTTTTGACTGCGCCCATTCAGGTGTCTGGGTGGCTGGTGAAATTCCTTGGTTTCAGGTCTGGGATGTCTGAGGCAAGAGAAAACCCAGGAACTCAGTGAACGCCTTCTTGGAGTTTCAGTTGGTCTGCCACCATGTCTCCACTTTTTGGAGTCTTCTTGTATTTGCAATGTTCAGAGTTGTATTAGTGCTTAGCAGAAGGAAAAGGGGAAAGGTGAAACTGCTCCTTCTCTACTAAAGTCCTTTATACAGATTCTTAAAAGAATATCTACAAGGCACACCATTCCTATTAATTTGCTAGAAAGGTAAAATTTCCTATCCATTGACAATTAAAAAAATGGTGGTGTCAACCCTCCCACAGCCAGCAGTGGAGGTGGAGCAACAGGGCCCTTCAGAGCTTGGAGTTGCCTTGTTTTTAAGGGGCAGCAAGTGTTTAGAGCAGGGGTGTCCAAACTGCAGCCCATTTTTAATTGGCCTGCAGCAAATTCCAAAAATATATTTAGTTTACTTAAATAAACCAGGTGAGGCAATACATACTTTAACTCAAGTGAGTGGCCCGCTGTTTGTATATTTTACTGCATATGGCCCTTGGTGAAAAACGTCGAGAAAAGTTTGGACACCCCTGGTTTAGATGGATCGAGTCACAGAAGAAATGAGTTGGGGACCTGTGACATTAAAAATAATAAGCTTATATCAGGCCTATAAAGAGTCACTGTAATAGTCCATGAGAGTCTACATGACTGATGCAAAATTAAGAAACGTGACCAGAAAATAATACCTTTTTGACCAAGATATTATTATGATTATTATGATGATTATTATTATTGTGACTATTTCCCATTTGTCCCTGAAGTTAATGTCAGTAACTTCAAATAGCAGCAAACAAAAAAATGCGTCTCTCTAGAAGATCCATCCAATTTTCACACTCACTCTAAATCATACCACTGTCCTATTCTTGAGATAACAATTCACCTTTCATTATTTGAAGCAAGACTGCAAAATTTGTTTCACATAAAAATTTTAGTTCACTTCTTTTACTGAAGAAAGTCTAATATAATTTGGAAACTTTAATGTTGAAATAGGTACCTTTGATATAATTTTATAATGGAGGAATGCTGGTTTTATAAAGAGTACTTTTAAGTTTCCCTTTTGTGCATTAACATTTAGTATCCATTATCCAAAGGCACGTGGTTCACTTTGGTTCCTGCTGTTGCTTCTTATCACCTTATAAAGATATTTTTGTGGGCAGAACTGATCATTGAAGAAGGTTTTCAAAGAAATGTTACTCTGCTTACCTAACCAGAAAGACATAAGTAAAATCATAAAACTTTTCATGTTTTAGAGTTGCAGAGATCTTATGCAATACAAACCCTTCGTCTAAGATAAGATAGAGTACTGATTTCTATTTTCATATTTACTTCCTGACAGTTCAGAAACTTAGCAGAAAAAAAAAAGTTTATTAAATCAAGGTAAACTATTTAAGTGATTGTCATACAAATGATGTGATTTCTGAGCCCATATATATGTGGTGAATGCTAGTACAATCTATAAATAACTCGGACATAATCCAGTTCCATTTGGGTTAAGAGCTGAGTTCCTTTTTGCAGCGGGAAGGGTTTGACATGGGTGTAAGGCAGACTTGACTTTGAGTTTCCAGTCCTAGATATTTGATCTCAGTTCTCTAACTTAACTTCCATCAAGTTTGTTGCCTCTCTTATAAAAAGGGGTGGGGGATTAGGAATTTTGCAGACTTGGGTGATTAAGAATAACTTTCATTGGGGGAAGAGATTCAAAGCATTTTTCCCGCATTGTCTCATTCAACATTCAGTGGAAACAAATATAAAGGAAACAGCATTTCAAGAGAACAACTTCTACCCAGCTCTCAAGGCTCGTTTTACTCAATTAAAGGGAAATGCCAGCTGTTACCCCACAGCTGCTGCCAGATGCTCTCTGCCAAGTAAGGCAGCAGCCTGGAGTTCAAACAAGATCTGATCACCTGGGGTTTGCTGCCAGGGTGAATGGCACGTTTTACATTTCCAGAACACTGACCCACCGCCTTTTTAATGGAGTGGGAATAGAGATTGCACGTACCTGGGCAGGTAAGGCATCTCTTTCCTACAATTTTAGGCAATGTCAAGAATAAGCAGAAGCTCCTGCAGCCTTCGTGATCATTAGAATCATTCTCCAATTGTATGTAAAGTTATGTGTAAGTATTAGGAAAATGGTTCCCTAGCGATGACATGATTTGAGATTGATTTTCTAAAAACGCAAAGCTGAGAGAGTGGAAATTATCACTAAACAGCTACAGAAAACACTTAAAAAAAAATCATTGCTTGTTGTAGTTTCTAGATTCTTGAGAAAGTGTAAGAGAGACATCTACTGGAGAGAACGGGACATATCTTGTTATCAGATGAATTTTCCATTTCAGGAAAATAAGACAGGTATATTTCCATTGCCTAAGATTTTATATCACATACTTCAAAGATCGACATGATACTATAGTTATGTATGAAGGTTCATGTATGAAAATGTGTAAACACCATATGATCAGGTGTCAGGAGAAGGCTAAGTGTGATTCGAAAGCAGAATACAGAAACCGTTTAGGTAAATCCAGTAAGTGCTGCTGATCTAAATGACACTGAAGAAAAGCCAGCCAAGATACACAGCTGGCAATTGAGCAGTTTTCAGAGAGAACTGGATGTAACTTTAGGTCCTGCTTCCCCTCTAACTGAAATGTCTGTGGATAAATTATTCTGAGATTGAAAGTCACATAAAATGTACTGGAAGCTCAGATGCCCCAATGCACAATAAGTCCTGCTCCATATAAATAAACTTAAAATCAGTCTTCACGTGGCTTAGCATGGATGTGTGCTGAGGACTCTATCGAGTTTACAGGTATACAAAGTGCAATGTCATTACAATACACTCATGGAAGCTGTGTTTTAGTAAGTTCTGACTGCATTTTAACAATTTCCTGTCGCTGTAACAGAATACCATAGCCTGGGAGGCTTAAACAACAGACATTTATTTATAACAGTTCTGGAGGCTGGGAAATCCAGGTTCAAAATGACAGCCAATTCAGTTCCTGGGGATGACCCTCTTCCTGGTTTTCAAACAGAGATCTTTCTCGTGGCAGCCTCATATGGAGGAGAGAAAAAAATCTTGTGTCTCTTCCTTCCTTCTAAGGGCACTAATCCCGTCAGGATGGCCTCACCCTCATGACCTAATCTAACCCTAATTACCTCCTAAATGTTCTACTTCCAAACACCATCACAATGAGCATTAGGGTTTCAACATATAAATTTGGGGTACACAAACATTCAGTCAGTAGTATTCAGACATCAACCTAATCACTTGCTCTCAGTCAGTTCATGCAGACACACCTGGTTTGTGTATATACTGAACTTCAACTGTTAGAACTAGAACAAAGGCTATTGGGTGAACATATCTGGGACTATGCTAATAGGTCCTATTTTCTCAATTATTAAGTTGAAGTTGTGTAAATACTGAGGTAGAAATAATCTTGGGGTAATAAAGCCGGTGATTTATTGAAACTCATTGGCCTGACATAAAGTACTTTCATTAATTTTCAATTGAAATTTTTATTAAGATAATTGTAGAGTTACATGCAATTATACAAAATAATACAGACAATCTCCTGTGTACTTTGCCTGGCTTCCAGAATGGTAACATTTTATAAAACTATATATTTTTTCACAGTCAGGAGATTGACACATATCATCAATGTTGTTCAGATTTCCCCAGCTACCCTTGTACTCGTTTACGTGTGTTTTAAGTTATGCACAGTTGTATCATCTTTGTAGATTCATGCATCTATCATTTACATTAATTTCGACATGTAATGAAGCCACCATAGAGGACACATATATCAATTTGCCGTTTTCAAACGTTCATTAAACGTCAGCTTCTCATTCATCTTGCCAAAGGACAAACACTGCATGAGCCCACCTCCATGAGCTCTGTACAATAGCCATACCCATAGAAGCAGAGCAGAATGATGGCTGTCGGGTTGGGGGAGGGGACAATGGGGGTTGTTTATCAGTGGGTGTGAAGTTTCAGTTATACAAGATGAGTTCTCCAGTTCTGCTGTGCCACGCTGTGATTGTAGTTAACAATACTTTCCTGTGTACTTAAAACTTATTTGTCAAGAGAGTAGATCTCTTGTTAAGTGTTACCAGAAAAAAAAAAAAAAAAGGAAGGCACGAGGAAACTTTTGGAGGTGACGGATATGTTTATCACCTTGACTGTGATGATGATTTCACAGAGATATGTACATGTTCCAACTTGTCAAATTATACGTTATGTGTATGCTGTTTTTATCAATTACACCTCAATGCATCTGTTAACAAAAAAATAATACAGATTAAGATTGTTTAAAAACAGGAGAGTGAAAAAGAGATTTAGGTTTCTGGAATACAAAGGAGTCAGTGTAGAAGAGAATTTAAATGAAATTTATTTTCTTCCCTGAGAAGTTTACTGGAATGCTTGATGTTAAAATGATACGAATGTTACATTAAAAACTTGCAGGATCTGAGATATTGCCACTTGCAAGTCAAGACATTATCTTGGGGTAGATAAATAGACAGACAAATAGATGAATTGGTGAATAGATAGATGATAGACAGATAGATACAGATAGATATCAGAATAGGACTGGTTCAGCTGGGTGTCTTTGTGGGAGAAAAATGACTCTTGACGCCTACCTTGTCCTGCCTTTTTCCTCTATTTATTAATGACTTGAAAATTATATCAAGAGCCTATTCATCTATTTCTCATATAACTCAACACTGAATATGAAAGAAGATAGCACAACTGAATAAAAATGCCAACAGTACTCAACAACTTTGAACAATAGAGGGAATTTTACATAAATTTAACAGTCACAACAATAGCATGTAGATTGCGGTATAAATATCAGTTGTATGAGGAGACGCAAGGAGGAGTGTGAATGCAAAACAGTGCCTGGTGCAAGTGCTAAGTTGCCAGTAAGCTCTGCTTGGGGCCGCAGCACGCTGTGGCTACACGGACGTCTAATATAAGCTTAGACTAAACTAACAGAAGAACAGGATCTGAAAAGAGAATAATGCCACACTACCATGTTTCCCCCAAAAGAAGACCTAGCTGGACAATCAGCTCTAATGCATTTTTTTGGAGCCAAAAATTAATATAAAAACCTTATGTTAATATATAAGGTTAATATAAAAATTAACATAAGGTCTTATTTTACTATAAGACCGGGTCTTTAATATATAAGACCCAGTCTTACATATAGTAAAATAAGACTGGGCCTATAATATAATATAATATAATATAATATAATATAATATAATATAATATAATATAAATATAATACTGGGTCTTATATTAATTTTTGCTCCAAAAGACGCATTAGAGCTGATTGTCCGGCAAGGTCTTATTTTTGGGGAAACAGGGGAATAAGTCCTCTGTTCTTGTCATGTGACATCTGGGGCAATATACCCCCTACTGTAAAGCAGGTCAATAAACTGCAGCCATTCAAAAGGGCAGTCAGTGATCAGAATGGAACTAAATCCTGTCATGTGGAGAATATTTGAAATGAGAGCGGGGGTTTAGCTTGAAGAGCTCCCACATAGATAAGTGTTCTGCTTATTTTGTATGTAAATAGGAATGGAATTTATGAAATGTACAGGGTGAGTCATTCACATTTTAAAGAAGTATTTTCTGGAAAAGTCCAAAGGAAAGGTAATTATTTCCCTTGGAAGATACCAATTTTTCAATTAACATTTATTAAATGTATACTATCACATACCATTTCCCATAAATTTATATAGCATCCCATCATTTTTCAATAAGCCCAATGCAGGATGCTTTTTTGAATAGTTTTGCGACAGACTGATTGAGCCATAGAACACGAGTGGGTAATGAAAGCCAACGCGGATTGGGATTGGGAGTTCGCACTCTGCGGGTGCTTTTCTAAATGCTCTGTGTGTCTTTACTCAATTAACCGACACAACAACCCTCCCATCAGTGTGTGCGCCTGCTTCATGCTGTTTGTCCTGTCTCTCTTTACCCACTTCAGAAAGGTGTACCTCTAGGAATCCTGAATTGAGTTGTTTGCATTGTCCACAGGTGTAAGTGCATCTGTGCCTTAAGTAAAGTAACATATCACAGTATTGGGTGTAGGTATTGAGAAAGTGAGTGGCTTTAATGACTAAGGAACACGTTATTTTACCACTCAAATGGGTTCTAGTTAGATGTTTGCAAAAATAGCGAAAGAGGACTGTTATAGAATACTTAAAAAAAAAAAAAAGATCAGGGCTCTCATACAATTGTAAAATGAATCCATGTCAAAGGTTTTAAAAAGCAAATAGTTAAAACTGGCTTAAAAGACAATTCAAAGGCAGGCATGAGACACACACATATATATAAACAATCAGAAATGCTGAAATTAACTGCTAATTGATGCAAAACTTGTTAATAGCCTCAGGATATAAACTGTATTGTTCAGAATCATCTCTTCCATAGAGCAGAAATAAGTTATAGTAAATTAAATTTATATTAAATTTATATAGCACTTGAAAAAAATCAGAACAAAGCTCTTTTAAGAGTGTTAAAATCTGACCATTAATATTATCTGCATATAGGAAAGCATTTTACAGTCAGAAAATTCCTCATGTATATGCACATAGAAACATAAAGCTCATATGGCTTTAGTTCTGCAACCTCAGCCACAGGTCAAAAGTAAACACAGAAGAACAACAATAAAAAAATTACAGGTCTGATCTCTCTTTGAGATCAGACCTCTGTTTCCCAGTGGGCTTCAAATTCTTAAATGATTTGAGCTCAAAATAACAAATAGACAAAATTACTAAGACACAAGATTCTCTGTTCTTACTTCAAAGAGAATAGATTTTGATCATCCATCTATAGATACCTTCAAATGGTCACAACATATAACCAAATTTCAAGCTATTGTTGCTACCAAGGGGAAACAATTTATTGGTCATGTGCAAACCAGAAACAAACAAAACCACAAAAATTACATTAAAAAAATACAGAAACAGATCAATCTACTGCTGCTTAGAAATCACTCTGGGGCCAAGATGTGGTTGGGCTTCCTTTGCCCTTGAGGTGACCTTAAGGAATGCATTTCTCTCTTTTCTATCTGCCTGGCAATGACAGGTGAGTCCACTAGGTGTCTCCACAACTATTAGAAGCTAACTTTTAAGATAAAATTGTGACTCCCTTACAAATATCAAATAAACACATGCTGGAGATTTTCCTTAACTCATTAGTTAATGATAGGACCAGTGTGATGGGAAAACCATTTCCAAGAACAGTGCGAAGACAGACACACACATAAGTAATCAGGGATGCTGAAATGAAGATGCTGATAGATGCAAAACCACTCAAGAGCCACAGGGCATAAAATGTAATGTTGGGAACAGCTTCCCCCAGGGGTGGGAATTAATTGAATCTCCACCTAACAAAATGCCTTTGGATTATCTATGAAAAAGAATCATTAGCATTACTCAGTTTTCCAGAACTTAAAGGATTATACAATAGCTCAGCCAAAATAATGAAGGGCTCAGAAGCCTAGATCTGATAACCCCCCTAAATCCTGCTTAGTTGAAAGAACACAAAATAATCTTTCTGCCCATTTTAAAGTCTTAATGTTTCTTCCTGACAGAACTTAATCAAGTTGTCATATGGTAGAATATTAAAAATAATTTTGTATCATAGATCACTCTGTGATATTTTGAATATATCTTGAAAGGGGTTCAAAGAAATAAATGACATTGTTAAAACGAAACTCATTCCATGCCTGTCTTGTTGAACCAGGTTTTAAACACATCTGTAAAAACAATAAAACAGAAATAAAATTGGTCCCAGCCTTACTTCATTCTAGCAAGAAATAGTATTAACACAATCAAATCTGAAAACTTGGAAAATAGAAAAGACCTCATTTATCTCACTTAGAGGTTCATTTCCAATGGAAGTTTGCTTTTTATGTCTAATAACGAATGAAACATACAGCAATTTGTTTTTTCAATACATTTTTGCTAATAATAATTGCAATACGTTAATCTATAATAGATTTTAACCCTAATGCCTTTTGGGTGTAGGGAATTCTTCAAATTAAATGCATATGCTGAATTTTGTGGCGTAGACATGTGAGAGGGCAGTCAATAAAACACGCATGCAAGGGTTCTTGCGTGGAAGTGGGGAGGCGGTATAGAATCCAGGGGACACTGATCGGTGTAAAGCCCTTGGCTTTTAAAGAAGTTCAAGTGTGTTTTAAGTGGCTTGTATGAGTATCAAATGCCCATTGTATTTAGTTTCTATTGGATACATTTTTTTTTAAATTCAAGTTTATTGGGGTGACAATTGTTAGTAACCACACCCTCTGGGTGCTGGCACGTGTTCCAGGGGTGGGTTGGTCATATGGCAGATCTGTTCCCACCCAACGCCACGGAAACTGCCAGGGAGGAAGATGGGGCTGGTCTGTCAGTGTTTGCTGGGACTGGGGTGGCTACTGCTAAAAAAATTTCTGTTCTTAGGTCACCTTTTTCCCAGTCCTTTAGCTAGGGAAATGGACTTTTCTAGAATTTTTGTCCATCCCTATTGGCCATTCTGCATTTGAACTTCTGCAACACCCTGCCTGGGATATACAGAAGTGATAATGAAATACAGAAACTCAGTACCTCTGTATTTCCCAAGTCTCGAGATCCCTACCTACTATTCTGCCTTTTTTTCTCATTTCGGAGTCGTATGCTTGTTGGTTGTTTTATCAACAGGATTTTTTAGCAGAGAGAGAGGAACTGAGAGGAATGTAGCTACTCCATCTTTGCCAAAACCAATCAATATGCTATAAAATTAAAATTATGTTCAATTTTTCTGTCCAGCTATTGAAAATTAAGTGCACATTTTAATAAGAAAATCCAGTGTCACAACAGGAGTGAGTAATTTAATAAAATGATTTATGGAATAACATAAGTTATTTTAAATGACTCATAAACATGATAAAACATTTATTTTGAAAGTGGTAATGTGATCTCTTCAAAGCTGGCAAGACCCACATCTGTGCTTTCTCATTCTCCTTCACTTACTAGAAATCCTGTCTTTGAGCAAAGTCTTTAACTGTATCTCACTTTGGGGCTGAGTTGCTATCAAACTGACATAGGATGTCTGCTAAGGGGATAAGAAAACAAACAAAAAGTAAACAAAGATTAAAACCGTTTGCTGTGGTGAGGCATCTGGTTTTCAGTGCACTCTCTCATCCCCTGGGAGAATTCCTACTGACTTCTGAGGACATAAAAGGGACAGAAAAATTATTTGGGAACCTCCGAAGTTTGTTGGGGTAAATACAGCTACTGAGAGAGAAGCCATCTGGCTTGTTGAGGAGCTGGAGGCACAGATATTGGTCAGTGCCTCGGTTTGCCACCTGCAGGAAGAAGTCACCTTGCTGATGCTGCATTAACTTATGGAGCAGGAGTGCTGAAAGCTTGGATACGGAAAGGCAGATTTTCCCATCCATTCCTGTGGAATGGATAAAGGCAGATTATAGACGTGAGAGGTACAAGAAACTCGCAGCTCCTTTCCAACCTCGTAGGACCGTATTGGGGCAGGATTATCCTTGGTGACAACTTACCCTTTATGGAACAAGAAGCAGAAGAATGAACACTCAGACATTGGCGGAGTCTGCTACGTCCACCTTGCGCTTGTGCTTCCAGTAAGTTTAGGGATTGAGCTATTGGCTGCCCAAGTCAGGAATAGACACGTCTGTGCACGTGGGAGTGGGAGCTCTGCCCAGTCCTGAACCCCACCGGAAACACCACATTTCTATGAATGTGTGGCTTGATCTCGTGTATGTTTGTGTAAAATATGTACTGATTTCCTCCATAGCCAGTAGATATTCATTATGTACTAAACATCTGCAAAGGACTTTGTGGGTAAAAGAAAGAAAATTGGAGTGTGTTCTAGGTGGTCCCTGCTCTACAGTTATTGTCAAATTTGGGGTATGTGTTGGGAGAGGGATGGATGGCAAGGCCCATCATTGGGCCAAAATGATAAAACCAGCAGTGCCACATGGCCTCATATAATTTTGGGGCCTCATGACTGTTGTAGGCAGATTTCTAAAAATACCCTTCCCCTAGTCCCATCTTGTTATTCAGTCAAATATTAATCTAGGTCCTTCTGTGAAAGGACTTGGTAGATGATATTCATGTTACAAATTAGCAGGCTATGCCACGGAGAGGGTGAGCCCTCAAAATCAGAAAAGGGAGGCAGAGGAGGAGTCAGTGACCCCAACAGGAAAGGAAAACAAGGCAGGAAAGGTAGGCGGGACTGGGGTGTGGCCCACGTGGGGTCCCGGGCTCTGCATTGCTGGCTGTGTAGGAGTCAGTGAGCCCGGTGCAGGGGTGTATGCCAGTGGAGAATGACCCCCAGCCCAGGGCCAACGCAGAAACCACACGGAAGTCCTCAGACTACGTGCCGCTGAGCCCTGTCAGCAACCTGAGTGACATCAAAAGAGATTTATCCTCGGGGCCTCCAGAGAGGAATGCCGCCTGCTAGTACCTGGATTTGGGCCTTTTGAGACTCTGAGCACACAAGCAGCCGAGCCATCTGTGTCGTGTTGATGGTAGTGTTCTAATTCAGTCCTGGTGGCATGCATGGGCATTTGTATCAAGCCTGACACTCATTTTCGAAATCCAGGTCCCTAAGTGTGCAGTCTCGCTGCCTCCCTGTCTCCATGGACGTGGCGTGCCCTGCGCGTGCCTGGAGCACACCGGTGTAATCGGACAGGTAAATCTCTCAGGAGCCTTCTTCCACGTGTGTCTTGTGTGTGCTTCTTACCCTCTCAGGTAATGGCCACGTTGTCCGTTTTCTCAGTCACCACGCGTCACTGCAAACAGGAGAATGAGGCTGCGTGGGGCGGCCGGTCTGCTTGGAGCGGACCCCCAGGCCTTTCCTAACGTGACATGTGGAGCGTGGGGTTTCCGCGCCCTTTCTCTCTGTCAGTGCTTATGGGGCTCATGCAATCGTCTGCTTGGCTGGGTAGAAACCGTGTCTCACCATGTCAGCCTCTTCAGCTCCAAGTCTGAGATGGCCACTGACATACGTCTGCTTTCGCCTTAAGGTTTGCTCAGCGTATAGACGATTTAACAGTCTTCAAACAAAAGCATCCGTCTGTCACAAGCATTCTCAGATTTTTTAAGAGAAAATTATCATTTTTATTAAAATTAGTATAAATGTAAATTATTTAGGAAAGTCTAAATAGGTTGCAGTTGTGGAAGCAAAAACATATTCTCAATTGTTTCTTCCAAATGAGTTCCCAGTAATGAAAACCCAGTGACTTCCTGAAACCCTTTGGAAGGTGAGTGGTGATAATACCCCAGGACGCCACCAGAGGGGGCAAGGGAATGTCACATGGACTTGATTTTCCAGCAGAAAAGAATGAGGAAACTTGCTGTAAAAAGCTTCTAAACCTACTTTGGTCCTGGGCCTCATCCAATGAACTAAAATTCTAAAATTGTGAACTTATTGTTCTAAACGTGATTAAAGACTTAACATCAAATTATTTTATGTGAATGCCTGTGCCTTCCCTCTCTGCCTCCAGAAGCAATGGAATGGGATCGGACTAAAAGTTAAAGGAAAAACCGTGTGGACACTCGCATATCCAAATAAGTGCCTTCAACCTCCTGCTCTCCACTCACAACCCCCTCCAGCTATTGATCACGAATAACATAGAATTCAATATTAATTTCTAAATACATCTTGACATCCTGTTTCCAAATCAGATTAAAAATTCATGGTTAGCTTCTAGTTTGTCGATGCATTAACTTTTAGTTATTAAAAAAATCTGTTTGTAATTGACCTGCCTTTTTGAGCATAAGCAATTGAGAAGAGAGTACTGAGAGCAGATTGCAAACCGTGTGTTTTATGTGCCTGTTGAAGCAGTCCTATGTCTACGGCTGGGCAGGTGGGAGACTCTCAGGAATGTGTGTCTGTGCAGGTGTGAGGGGAAGCCTGCTCCTGACCTCTGGGACCCCTATCTCTGTCTGCATTTACGTATTACGTGTGGTCTTGAGAAGTGAATGTATTTTATGCTTCTTGGAAGAGTTGAAGGCAGCAATTATTTCACAATTTGACTGGAGTTGATGGAGAGATTTTTGTAATGGGTTATCATCTAACTCAGATTGCTTCTTTTATTTTATTTATGTTTCTACTTCTTAGACATACTGATGTCAGCTCAGTGCTGTTTCTCGCTAGCTGAGCACTCTCTAGATTATAGATTTTAGAGTTTCTGCTTCCAATAGTTAATTTGTAGGCTTACCAAGGCTTGATTTTGATTTTCCAAATTCATTGGTAGTGCCTGAGCTTATTATTTCAATTATATGATGACATCGAATGTCATTTAAAGAGATAAATTGTGAATGCAAATCTAAAGATTTTGTTTTCTGTGAAAATTATGTTGAATGGTTTTGAAAAACTTGGTAAGAATAAGTGAAAAAAGCACTGTTTATGTATGAGTAGAAATTTAAAAGATTGAAGAAAGCGTGTAAAAATTCATTCAGAATCTGAAATCAGGTGGTCTCACAATTCTGTAGATTCCTGCTCCACATTATAGAAAATGATACTAAAAATCATAAAAGATGTTACACAGCTATAATTTACTAAAGATAGACTAGATTGGACTTCGGTAAGTGGGCTCAAAGTCAAAGACTAGTTCTGGCTTGTATCAATGGACTGGCACGTGAATATTCATGTGTGTTTCATGTGCAAATATGATGTTTAATACATAACTGCCACGTTTTTTGATTCTCTAATTTAAGCTGCTTTTTGGATTAATGATCAACTATTGGGACCTATTGGACTGGAAGGATTAAAATGACAGTCAATTTTGTTTCTTTTAAATTCCCTGAGAAGTTAGTGCCAATAATCAAAGCCGGCAAATGAAGCCAGTCTAAAATGAATCATATATTTGATAGGAACGAATGAGAACACAGGGGCTGACTCATGTTTAAAAAACAATCTACCAACAATTCTACTGGAAATGGCAGTTGTCACGTTGGTCTAAATTAAACTTGAATAACGTTCTATCAGGAAAGTAGGGCCAGACCCACAATGTGAAAACCACCGACCATCAGCTTAGCCAAAAGCTACATTATCAGACAATGAATTCTGATAATGAGAGTGTCCTCAAATAGGACAAAATATCAAAATAAACCTCAAACTGCTTGTGCTGACCGAAACCCCTCTGTAGTCAATTGTTCCATCTGTGTGCCTGCCTGCCCGTCTCTGGCCAGTCCGAGCTCCCTTTTCTGTCATTATTTAATTTGTGCAGTTCCCTAACCTTCTGTTTACTCACTGCTAAGTCATATCAACCCTGGGTCGCCTTTACTTTATCTTGCCTGTTTGAGGCAGTTCCATCATTGCTTATAAGTTTACACTTTATTTCTCCTAATCGTTTTATGCTTTTCTATGACAAAAATGTTTCCTGGCTGTGTGAGTTCTTATGATGTAAGTTTGGGACAAAGAATATTTGCAAAGGAATTCTTGTTCCTTCAGAGTAACTTAAAAATGGAAGGAAGAGGGAAGCCTATACTTACTTAATTTATTGAGCCAATTAAAGCTTCAGGTTGAAAAACAAACAAATAAACAAACAAACAAACAACTTACTCTGGCAGTTAGGAGCCACCCAATGCAGCAGAGTCAGGAGAATGAATGTCTTAGCAGAGATACGGTCTTGGACCCACGTGCCCCTCAGACAGACTGAGTGGGAGCGTGGATGGGGGTAAGGGGCGGGAACTAGAATGCCTACACTGATTGTAGATTTGTTTGCTGTGACTGTGGGTGTGTGTGGGGGAAACATGACCATCCTTCATCTCTTCTTTATCTTCCTCCAATGAGGAGATCTCAAACTGTATCTCTAGCTAGATGGATTCTTCTGGGGTGTTGCCTACAGAGAGAGAGAAAGAGAAGATGAGGGATCAGGGATAGACTAAGCTCCCTCTCGTGCATTGTGATCTCTTAGTAACATCAGGCACGTGCATTGAACAGTCTGCCTGCATTGACGAGGTGTTTCTAGAAACTTAGTTTAGAACCTCTCTACTTCTGAACACACCAGGCAGTGTGACATGTCATTTGTGGAAGGGACAGAAGATCCTTGTTCTCGGTATCATTGCTACGGTACAGTGACTGATATGGTGAGAGACTCAGTGGATGCCATTCATGCAGGAAATAATAAACATTTCACGACTGTCTTTGTCTTATGACATAATGTGAACGACTGACCAAAGTAAATACATTCAAGTAGGACTTAACCTAAACACCAGAGGTGAGGTTAAGCAATTTGTTTTCATTCTATAATTTCAATATCATAATTTCATTTCACCAAGAAATAATGCTGTGGACAGAGACTTCCTACCCATGTGTGCATCTCTAGTGTCAATCTCTTGTGTGTAAAGAGAATGTGGTATTTAGATAATGTATGAGGTCTGACAATTGAGTTTGCAAACTTGTTGCAACGATGTTGCTAACCTTTTTTTGATATCAGAGGGATTATTCATTATGAATTTCTACCAACTGGACAAACAGTTAACCAATTTTACTATTTGGAAGTGTTAAAAAGGCTCCTGAAAAAGTTAGACGACATGAACTTTCCGCAAACATTTCATGGCTCTTGCATCACGACAATGCACCAGCTCACAGTGCACTGTCTGTGAGGGAGTTTTTAGCCAGTAAACAAATAACTGTACTGGAACAACCCCCCTATTCACCTGATCTGGACCCAAATGACTTCTTTCTTTATCCAAAGATAAAGGAAATATTGAAAGGAAGACATTTTGATGACATTCAGGACATCATGGGTAATAGGACGACAGCTCTGATGGCCATTCCAGAAAAAGAGTTCCAAAATTGCTTTGAAGGGTAGACTAGGCACTAGTGTCAGTGCATAACTTCCCAAGGGGAGTACTTCAAAGGTAACCATAATGATATTCAGCAATGAGTTGTGTAGCACTTTTTCTAGGATGAGTTCATGAACTGAATTGTCCAACCTCATATACCTCAATATTTTTATTCCTGGGAATGTTTTCTGGATGCAGACAGAGTTGTCCAAAAATTCTAGGAAAACACAACAACAAAGAAAAGTTTCCATGACCAGATCTATCCAACACAATCAGGTGTAGGATTAACACCCCACGATTTCTGAATCCCCGCTGACCCTTATGCTCAGCTCTGTCTGTGTCCCACTGTCTTCTGTGCATCCCACAGAAGGGGGAATCATGCTTCCTTACTTTGGAATTCGCTTTGCATGCCTGCAGCGTGGTATGAATGTTTATGGATTTGCCAGCATCGAGCCTACATTGCCTTAGGGAACAATGGACTAAAAGTACACAAATGTGTGTGTGGCCATCGAAGCTGGTAGGGCTCTGACATCACATCATGTCTTGTAATTCAGAGCCCACGGCAGGCGCACAGGAGAGCAATAGGACAACAGGTTAGCGTGAGGCTGATCTTCACGTCTGTCTCTGTCTCACCTCTTATGTGCATCCCAAAGAATTCTGACGCCCGTTTATTGCAGGGACTGAGGCCCAGAAATGGAAAGCTTTAATTGTTCCTCCTAAGTGAGAAAGCCACTTGAACTTCAGAATCAGTTCCAAAGTAAGGAATCTTCCTCAGGGTGTCCCTTTAAAGTTTATCTAGTGTTATTAAAGAAAAAAAAAGGAAGAAAACACAGCTCTTGAACTCTCTCTCAGTGGGTCGTGTGAATTGAAGTTCAGAATCAAAAGAAAGTTGTTCTCTCTGAGTAACTGTAGTGATCTACCTGGGAAGCTGAACTACAACTAGAAAAGCAGACGTATTTTCAAACCATTTTCACAGTGAATTTAAGTGTATGAGTGTGGGGCTTGCATACGTGTCACATTGCCAAGTGACGGGGATGAAGTGGAGAGAGAGGTGGGGCAGGCTCAATTAAAAGTTTACAGGTAGACTTACTTCCCAGTGAAACAAGCTTTCACTTACTTGACTGAGGTTTTGTCGTGTCCAGCACGACATGGGTTGTGGGGAAGGAGAAGGGCAGCGCAGGGTTAAGAAAAGACAGTAGCCACACATAGAGTATAAGCACGGGCCAAGGGGAACAGTCTCAATGGACTGAACCCTGCATCGAGCCAACATGTAGTTTTTATTGGTAAACTTCTAAAGAGGTAATGATTGTTAATCTTAAGATCTGTATGTTATATAGGCTGCTGGTTGTCTCTCCAAAAGTTTCCATTGTGTTCAAGCTTGTACTTTGCCTTCACACACGCACATCTCCAAGGAATCCATTGAAGGGGAGGGAGCGATATAATTCCATCGGGCCTCAGTTTGCTGCGGCACTCCCTTGTGAAATCCTGGGAAGAGCACAGGGGAACAAACGGCTTGGCAGCTGTAAGGCAAGAAGGTTTCCAATGAGCTTTAAAATAAATCAGTAGTATGCACAGTGACATGATCATATGGCTATATGTTCACCAAAATCCATCCTCATCTCCCAGAAACTCATAAATAGCCAATACCAGCCATCGGCCAGAATGTCAGAGTAGACGTGATACAGAACACAAACAGAAGTAACAGCTTTGGAAAACACCCATGTTGCGCTCAGAATAAAGCTCCTGGCACCCAGGACAAAATATATTCCACAAATATGGCAAAGAGAAACATTCAGAGGGAAATAAGGTCTTTATGTTGGAGAATTCCTGAGCAAGGGGTCTGTTCTCTACCCATTATTGACCCAGTTCCTCAGAGGGAGAGATGATAGCAGTTTGAAATAGGCTAGGGGAATCTGGGAAGGGGGTACATCTATTCTTCCTGGAGAATATCTGGGGAGAAGATGAAACCCAACTTGGAAAGTGCCTGTGACTGATCTGGACAATTAGATCTGAAACAGCTTCTCAGAACTCTTGGGTCTTAGTGTGGAATGTAGGCCACAGGATGCTTCCCGTATAACCTGGTCAGGTATGCAGAAGATGAGAAGAGAGAAGTGATGGCTTGGCAGCTGCTGAGAAGATCAGTGAATGAGGACCAGATGGGGTTGAAGGAGGTCTCCATGGAAGTCACTGTACACAGAGACTGACAATGAGGAACCTCCTAGAAAATCACACCCACAGTGCTGGAGCAAAACCCCTTAGACCACGTGGAGTGGAGCACATCCCCAAAGCCTCAAGATTAAATTGCTGATGGCCTAGCAAGTAAGAGTTTATTTAAAACTACATTTGTTAAAAGATACATCAAAAGCTACGCTTTTTCTAGAAGCCTACCATAGGCATCACAGAGCTCAGTCTTTGTAGAATGTAAGATTGTCAGTGGGGTAGGATGGAATGTACGGAGAGGGAGAAAGAATGGAGTTAAAATGCACAACCTTGGAGAAGGCTGGTCATATAAGCAGATGGAAATGGGTTGGGATCCAGGAAAGGATGCAGAGAAAATACAACTAGAGAGGAGGACAAGGAAACTACCACATTCTAGCAGCCAAGGCAAGAACTAGTTTTGTAGAGTAAGTGCTGCAGAGGTGTTACCTAAGGAAAGATAATATTCATTGTTTCGGTGAGTAGATGGTTAAGAAAATCATACAAAAGTGGTTTGGGTAGAGGGTCAGGCATAAGCCAGAGTTTCAAGGTGTGTACGGAACTGAGGACATACAGAAGGGTGATTGGCTGTCGACTGCTCTTCAGAAGTTTGATGTGTAGAATTAGGTGAAGTTGGAGGCAATGACTTGTGCCTAGACAGTGGGTTTTGTGAGCTCTGGTGGAGGGTTGGCATGGCGGAGGGGCAGAGATGTATGCACAACTCAGCAAGACGAGCGTGGGAAGCACAGATCGACGTTTTTCCTCGCGGTGGATATCCACATTGTTTCCCCAAAGAGAAACTGTGCTCTCCAATCAGTGAGAGATGTCCTTATTCTGGGAAAATGCTCCTTGAAATTGCATTTTTAAAAGTAGATACCTACAAAATGTTCTGACAACTTCTTGAACAAATGTCAACATTTTAAACTTTCACAGCCAGGGTTCGCATTTCCACAATCTCCCCAATGTCAGGATAGTTTACTTTAGTGAATTCCGCGTTGCAGGGAATAGAGTGATAAACATCAGTTTCATGACTTTATTCAATGGGATTCCCGCATATCTCGACTGCACTGCAGATGATAGCGTGAGTCATTAACTAGGCTCATCATGAGCGTCCGGATCCTGAGTGGCAGCCGAGGGTTTTACAAATCACACATCAACTCAAGTGCCTGTTTCTCAATCTTTGTTTTTCTTGACAGCTCGGCATTATCTGACACTCTTAATGACACTTTCCTTGTGTCTCCTTGGACACACTGCTCCCAGGAATTTCACTTCCTCCCCAGCTGACTTCATCTCTTCCCCGAATCTGAAAAGCTCCTTTTTTTTCTTCTCCAGTGGCCCCTCCCCTGGCTGATTCCCTGCTTTGGATTTATGCCACCTTTCACCCTATTTTCTCTTTTCTCTCTAGGTATTTTCATGCAGTATCTTATCCAATCTGACATCCATCACACTTATATGATTTGCTCTTATGTTTTATCAGTACATTCATTTTTTTTTTTTTTTGGTACAGCTTTCTAAGTTTTATTGCAGTCTGTCATTGCTTCAGCATATATATGTGGAAAACTCAAATGTATCATCTTTTCCAATAAAAAAGTACAAGGAAAAAGTATAACATATTTGCCCACATTAAAAAGTGTAACATATTTGAAAACATGACAAATTAGAAAAATATTTTTATTAAAAATGATCAAAATAAGATTCATTCTTAAGAAGCTCTTATAAATATATTTTTACCAAAGCCCCAGTAAAAAAAATGGATATGAACTTACAGTTTATGAAAGAATAATGCAAATGACACTAAACAAATAAAAATGACATTTATTCTCATTAGTAATAAAAATGCACAATTTAAACAGTATGAAAAATATTTACTCCCAGCAAATAAAGGTGAATTAAAATAATACTCAATGAGATCAAAATTATAAAGGAACATTATTCCTTAATATAAAGTACAAAATTAGTGTAATATTTTCTAAAGAAAATGTATATCATGAGATCTAAACATGTTTATAATTGTGGACTCGCTATTTCTACTTCTAGGTTTCCACTCTGAAGAATTAGGTCAGATATTTGCACCAAGACTTACGTGCAATGACTCCTCCGTCAGCAATGCCCCCAGCATATGCTCCATCCCTCCAAAGCTACGTTTACCGAGATCCCATGATAAATGCTAAGTGGCCAGGGCTTGTTCCTGCACAGTTTCATCGTGCATTTCACGCTCATGTGCCCCATTGCTATCATATCGTTGTCTGGGTCCTATTAATTCCACCTGAGACATAAACTCAGACTGTTTGGGCAAGTATGTGGTAACTCTATCAAATGTCCTACATCTTGTATGTCCATATGCTGATGTGGATGGGTCCTCTATCTCCTTTCTGGCTCACAATGGAACTAACCTTGGACAAAGATGCTACAAGATCTTAACAGACATAACTAAATGTGTCTAGATTTCGTAAAATTAATGGAATGACAATGGAGAGTATATGCAAATGTCTGCTTATTCCAGATCATTTTGTTTGGGTGCCGTAATTTTGAAATATCAGGCCCCTTGTATGGAGTCAGTGAGAGTCTATTCCACCGTGTTTGTCCACATGGGTTCTTCACACTCTGTGTGATTAACGTGTAGTCTGAGCAATGTCCTGTCACTATGTAGTCTGCTGCATGCTTCATTCAGTGCATGCTAGGCTGCAGTTTGGTCCTATTCCTCTGAAGACACGCTTTGTAACACACACACACACACACACACACACACACACACACAAGCAATAGAAGCTAAAGACTAGAGAAGTACTACGTGAGCTCCAAGTAACATTTTGATAATTAAAATCTATTTACCTTAAGAAAACAATGCCGATAGACTTTACTACATGACAAGGTAAGGTCATGATGCGTTCCTTAAAACTTTCATTCCTTAAAACTTGTCGAATAGCAATGCCTGCAAATAATGAGCTGAGCTTGAAACTGAACCTTCACAATAAAATGTAGTCTCTTGAAAAATCCTAGCAGTCTAGCCGAAACCACGGTACGTCTCAAGTGGTCTGACAACGTGCTGTGGAAGCAGAGGACACAGGGGAGCTTTGATCTTGGCGGGAAGCATCCATCGGACATCACGTGCTGGGGAAAGTGCTCCTCTCTCTCAAAATACCCAACATCCCACCGAGTTTCAGCCACTGACTGACAGCAGTGCTTGCTGCTGGACCGTCAGTGAGCACTGGTACCTCTATTGACAGCCCAGGATGCGGCTTTGACAGGAGAAGGGGCCAGGATCCCCTGTGGTCACATGGGAGGTTGCATGGCATATGTCATTTGAAGAAAGCACTGCTAGAAAACATATTCCAGAACCTCTCTCCCCTGGCTAGCCTAAAATAGAGCTGCGGGGAATACCACATGGGTCATAGGTGACTTGAAATTTAGTCATCAGCCTCAATGTGCTAAATCCAACTCTTGCAGGTCACTCATAGCAGCTCGGTAACTAGGACAGCAGCTCGGTAACTGGGCTAATCCTCAGTGAGATTAGACATAGAAGTGAAGTAAATTGAAATTACTTGGAACTCTTCTCCAGATCTGCTGGGGTATATTTTTACTTTTTGAGAGGATTGGGATGAGATGGGGGTGGGGTGAGTGATGACACTAGCCCAGAGGGACCATAAGGAAGCATGTTAGCCTAGAAAAAGTCAGTTCCTGGCGAGTGTGCTGAATGAGCAAAAAGGAGATGTAATAAAAAATTAAGACTAAATATAATCCAAAGCACTTACATGTGTTTTCTTAGTAATATGTATTCCTTCAGAATTTATTGAAAGCCACGGACCTTGCCAATCAATGTATTTCAAAAGTCATAGCCATTCCTTTTGCTTAGATGCATTATACATATTAGGCCGGTAGAGCTATCAGAGCCCATCTCAGTCTAAACTTGAGTCTTCCCCAAGCCCTCCAAGGTCTGCTTCACAGAGACTGTGCCTTGCTATTTCGCTGCCTCCATGCTCCCTTCCTCCCTTCATGTCCATCTTATCCTTCTAGTCTCATCCGCTGTCTTATCTTGACTGCCATGCTCAGTGCATTCCATGATTTCTGTCTCTTTGCCCCTTTTGTTGTTTGCTTTACTCCTAGCACAAACCATGACTTAACATTGTCTGAGGTCGGGGTTTGATTTCTGTTCGATGCCGTTCTCCCCCATTTCTCTCAGGAATGAAAACTCCCCGAGAGTAAGGGCCTGATCTCTTCCTGTCACCCACTGGGAAACCACAGTGCCTGGGTCATAGACACTTAAAATTATATAGGTTGGCTTCACTGAATGGACTCTATTTATCAGGTACCAATTTCCTGCCAGGGGAAACTATCATGGAGCTTGGCTCTCACAGAGCCACAGTTATTGTGTCGACAAGTAAGTCTTCCTGTCATGGTAGCTGTTCATTCAAATGTGACACATAGCACACTGCTGTCGCATTTTATTCACACCAGCCTGGATGCCCAAAGGAACCACCAGCTGCCGGGGTGTCAGGACTGCGGCTTGGCTCACATAGCATAATCAGAGTCTCAGAATTTTTCATTTGCTGTCATCAAACAAACTGCTTCACAATTTAATTCTTTGCAAACTTATTCTTCAGACACGGTCACCAGTAACCGGACCATACACTATAGATCTCCAAAGACCACATTGTATTTGTTCAGGGTCACGATCACAGGACTTTGAGATGGGCACAAATATTTCCACTGATTGCAAAATGACTTTTGTTTTCCGGAAAATTCATGAGAAAGGGAACAAATTCCCCCTCGCTTCACACCCTATCTCTTTGTCACTTTAGTTGCATTCTCATTGCAACTGTGGTTAATTGCAGTTTCCTTTTCTTTAAGCTCTGATTATGATCATGACTTGTTCACTTAAACGGGATAAAAATTTCATATGTATAGCCCTCTGCATGACTGAAACCGAAACTGTAAATGTGAAAATTCAAGGCCAGTTTTGTTGTCATGGAAAGAATGAGGAGAGTTATAAAATTTCAAGGGCATCTTTTCTGGCAGGATTTTGCAAATATACCTTTCCTTCTTCTAACAACCACGTCAAGTAGAAATTATTTTTGTTCTACATATGAAAAACCACAGCTCATGGTTCTGTTTGTGTTGTAACATCTTTTCAACTTTTGCTTAACTGTCTACAGTTTCTCAAATGAAATATGAATTTAGGGCTGTGTGTGTTTCCTACTCCTTTTCGAGAGAATGAGAAGATAGGCCATGCAAAGAGGTGGCATTTACCACTGGGAAAGGGAGGCTTCTGGGGAAAGCCCCCATGCGGATGTCTCCATATTGTGGATCCTGAGAGAATATTCCAGCTCAGCTAATGAAAGAGCCCACATCAGATGAGGACACAAGTCCCCTGTTAATGTGTGGAAAGGCATCCATACAGACCACTGTGCCCTGTGGAACAGAATCACCTATCTAGTGCTTAATTATTAATTTTGTTAGTCATTTTATTGGCCACGTTATATTATCTTACTGTGTTGTGACTGGTTAAATTATCAGTTCTGCTGTGTTGTATAATCTGTACTGAGTCAGGGAAAAAAAGTCTGCTTATATAAAAATAACAGAATCCAAGACCTTTTTTTTCCCCAAGACCTATATATAGCATTTGAATACTTTGAGTAATGTGTTCTTTAGATAATGTTCTATCTTGCAACAGAATGAATAAATCTGAGTTTAGAAAATGTTAATTATAGATATTAGTAGAATAAATCTCACTGGCTATTTCTGATATAAGCTGTTTATTTGGAAACTTCTAAAATGAGAAAAGGGTGATTTTTCTTTTTAAACAGTGGGTATCAAATTTTAAAAATAAATAACCTATTTGATTCAAGATAAATCTATTTATCTTTCTTTTTATTTTGACTTTAAAATAATTTGCAGGTATAAGGATATTGTTGTCTTTTATAGAGACATTTATGCTTTCTCTTGCTTTATTTTACTTTTCCATGGATATACATGGAAGTGTATAAACGCAAATGATCACTGATTTATTTTCCAGTAGGACAGCATTGAGTATGGTTAGAGATCTTGTTTGTTTTAATTGATAAGCTGGTGAATTCATTTTGATTAAGGCCTTTACATCCAACCAAACTGGACTTTTGAAAGATAACTGTCTGAGTCACTTGAGTTTTGAATAATTCTGTTTTTTTAACTTCTCTAAACTTACTTGTTTGTTGATTTTAAAATAATTAAGGTTGATAATTTTCCTGGAAAAGTCTGCCATATATTCTTCTTTTTATTGGGGTGGCAATGGTCCATAAAGTTACATAGGTTTCAGGTGTACAATTCTGTTATAGAATGTTCTGAAATAAGTTGGCCTGTGGAAATAAGACCGAAAAAAATAATGGAAAGAAAATCATAATGTGCTAAAATGTGGATTTGCAAGTTCACGTTGAAAAGCATAAAATAGAACTGCTCTCTCACTGAATTGTTTCCTCATTGTGCTCGCCCTGATATACTCCCGTTTGCCTATTAGACATAGCCTCCATCCTCTCCCCTCCAGAATGTAAGAAAACAGGGAATTTTAAAACATGTTTTCTACATTCTGTATCCAGGAACTCAAACAATGAGAACACTCTAGATACTCAGTAAATTGTTGTATATATTTCTGTTGGTCAGAGTTTGAGGCCCTGCTTTTGAGATGCCAAGAGTGAAGAAGCCACCACATAAGGGCCGTGATGCTGATGGCACGTTGAGAGAGGGATTGACGCAACTTGAATTCAGTATACTTTTATGCTTGACAATTTTCCAAGTGGGAACTCTGTTCAGGAAAATATGGTGAATAGAAAGAGATTATGTAGCTAACTGAGAGACAACCCATGCCCTCAAAACAGCATAAATATTAACAAATCTGAACCATAGCAGAAATAGAGAAAAACAAAAACAAAAATATCCTTGGTTAATATGATCAGGAGGGAATTGGCTCGTCTGGAAAGGAACCACCACATGGTCAGTTTTGCCCATTCCACGCAGCCTGATTTGTTTAATCTTTGAAAGCAATGTTCTAAGTTAACAGAAGTGACAAGGAATGGGGGTCACTCTGGGCTCCTTCCCTGGTCAGTCCCTATATCCTAGAGTGAGTATGAAAATGTATATGAATAAGCTGTGAATTTTTATTTGAGCATAACTAAAGGCTGTTGCTTTGTAAAATATCTTATGGCCACAGGAGGCCACTGTGACTGCAATTATGAGCCCTTGATAACAGCCTACCCTGCAAAATAGCATAATTTTTTAATAAACTGCTATATGACCTCCTCTGTCCTCCTAAAAAACTTGTTTATACAACTTTTATAGCATTTCTCATGCTGTGTTATAAAACATCTATCTACATATATATCACACCCCTTGCATTATAAATCCCTCATGCCTTATTTATTCCTGTATTCCCAGCAGGGGCATACTTTATATGGTGCTCAGCCAACATGAAATGGAATGAATGAATGAATGAATGAATGATTGTAGGGGGGAAAAAACTTTTCTTCCCTTCTAGGTTCTTTTTGCTGGTTTAATAATTAAATTGACTTAAGACAGATTCACAGGAGAAAAACAAATTTAATTTCGTATGTACAGCAGCCCCATAAAAATAAGAGACTCAAAGGCAGTAGGTAATTGATGCTTATTACCATCCTGATCTAAGGAGAAGAGGGTAGAGGTCTGGGTTTTCCAAGGGGAGAAAGACTATTCACAGGAAGATGAGAAGAGCAAATGTTTGGTGAACAAATATTTGCCTTGCCATGCAATTAAGTGTTTCTGATATTAAAAAAAAAATTATCTCTGGTAATAGTGCTTCCTGGTCCAGGCCCCTATCTAAATTATTTTAGGCAGTAACAAGAGAAGAAAGCTTTTTCCTGAATCTGCTGGGTGTTGATTGCCTCCCACCTGCCAAAGTGGCACATTTTGGGTTGTGCATTCTGTTGCCCCCTCAAATGGCAAAAAGCAGGTTTTAAAAATTAACTTCAATTAGATTATAATTTTAATAATTATTGGTATCATAGTTTATCTGCATGCACTCTATATCACATATGTCACATAGATTCTTTCACATAGTAGGTGAAAAGTAAATGATGTTGAGTTGAACTGAATGATATCGTTAGCCGTAATAGCAGGTTAATAAGGTAGGTTGAAAAGGCAATGAGTGCTCTTAAACCTTCTCCGACATATTTGAATGCATTTGTAGGATCCCATCATAATTGGTTTCTCACAAAATCACTGCACACGATGCATCTTGCAAACCCTTATGTATTCAGGAATGATGAACTTGAAAATCTGTATATAATCAGGAATGATGAACTCAATGTACTAGTCAAGTTGTTAGTTTTAAAATCACAACAATATACATTCTACCTATGTCTAAAGCCTTAGTATGTATGCAATACAAATAGTTCTTTCTTTTGCTGTATTTCAGATTATTAAATTGTTTAGTGTTTGTTTTTTAATTTTCTAATATTTTTAATTCAGATATATTTTAAAGAAAAATCTGTAGGATACCACAATAAAAGAATATATTCTGAAAAGAAACTTCGTTCAGATATATTGTTCAAATGGTACCCTCTAGTCACTGTTCTTATAGACGTATGTTTAGACACATAGGCGGCCATGATTGTTTGCTAGGCAGCCATGGTGCTTTCACTAATTAAATAGTAGTTTCAAATTAGGACTGGATCAAGATGATAGGCTGACATGAAAGAAGCAACTAGCTTAAACTGGAGATAAGTCTAACTTTAATTCAGAAAGAAGTCTCAGTACAAAGTCATCAATCAGATGATGACATTATTCCCTTAACATCATACAGAAATATCGGTGAGGTGCTGATTCAAACTGCGTGTCTAGCACATAGTGCGATGCTTAAATTCCTGGAAGTTTGGACTATATTTCCTGAATGAATTTCAAAGATTTGTACCTCTACTGTTGATGAGGTGTTTTGAAGAGATTTGGGATAAGACAGGAATGGTAGGCTTTATGGGGGATGAATTTTGACAAATGGTAGTCTGGAGATTCAAATTCCATGACTTCTAACCCCAGATTTGCATAAACAAACAAGTTGGGACATGTCACTGTGATTTTCCATTTCCAAACTCCTTCAGTAACATTGATGTGCGGGGATGAGTCGTATGTCCCATGGCCTGACATGGTTTCCAGTACTACATAATTCCAGAAAGCGCTTTCCAGATTTCAAGTAGGTTTTGAAATGAGTAATTACATTAGTTCAGATTAAGAAAAGTAGGAAGAGTTTTCAAAGCATCCACTAGAATTTCCTATTGAATTACTATGGCATACCTATGTGATCTGGTTTCAATGTTATAATTTATAAACCCTAAAAAAGTTGAATCAGGGACATACAATTCGATCCAACACTCGGGATCAAAACAAAATGATAATTTCCATTCAGGTTGTCTTTTTCCTTTCTCTCCAAATCTCCAGTGCCATAAATAGCACCTGAGTTGATCTATTCCCATAAGAAGGCAGGTATAGATTAGCATAGAACTTCCCAGTTGCTAAGAAACAGAAATGCCCATTTAAGAAAAAAAAAATGAGCAGTCTCTTCACTAAAGAAGTTTGCAAAGCACCTAATCTCCTTGTTGGTATGTTTGTGTCACAGAGGTCCTCCACAGGAAAGCTTATTTTACCAATTTCCGTGTAGAGAGGAACAGCATCCTATTATTAGATAGGTAACAATTTTTCTTCGTTACGACAAAAATTTTAGTTTTATGGCAGAAACAGTTTCATAACTGCTGTTACTCTTTTGTGCCTGAGAATTCCATGAGGAGTATTTTCACACAGCATGCTTCCATGCCTTTATTAATTTTAGAATATGAATGGGTTCATTATTATGTGTTTGAGTAAAGTATAGGAATTTTCAGGTACTGCTGTGTGTGTTCTTCAGGTTCTCAGGAAGGAACTCAGCAAAAGAATTCAAGAGACATTTGAAAAAAGATGGCAAGGGAAACTCGTGTCTTTGTGTCATGACGGGACGCGGCTGTCCACGGAGCAGTGTCACACACGTGTGTGTCTTCCCACAATGTCAGACCTTATGAGAATAAAGCCCAGGATCTGACTCAGTTTCCCATGGGCATTAAGTAAGGCTCCGGCCAGAGGGTTGTCTCCAATAGTGGAGGTAGAGCGGTTTCACACAAGAGGGTCACACAGTTAATAAGCGATAGGGTTTGACAAGGCGAACAGGGTCTTAGGAAAGAAGGATGAGAGAGAGTCCCGTGTCCAGCACGAGTCCTCCGGTGCTGGGGTGCGGGGTGTCGGGCATCAGGCCCGGCTGGTGAGACCGTCAGGAGGCAAGGCTTCAAGAGCTTGGTCTGGGACGAGTGCAGGTGCAGCTGTCACCGGTCGGCTGAGGCCTGAGCGAGGAGCCCGCAGAGAGCTCTGATCTTATGCTGGAGACTGGGTGTGGTGCCCCCATCGCCAGTCCCATAAAGCGTCCAGGTGGTCACATGCCACCCTGCGCCTGGAGTTACCTGGTTAGGGCATTCACGGGGTACGCCTTTCACAGGGTGCTCGGGCAGGACAGTCACTTTGTGACTGACATAGCTATCAGAATTCTTAGAGTCCATTTTGTGTTCATAATGAATGTTCTGTATACTTTGAAAGGATATTAGACATGACGAGAGTACATGTTATAATCAGGCCTGCCAACAGGCTGAGTGTTCTCGCACCAGTCACAGCTGGGGTCTCAATTGTCTTATTTTAATACTGAAAGGCTCTCTCTCTCTCTCTCTCTTTCTCTCTCTCTGTCTCCCTCCCTCCCTCCCTCTCTTCCTCCCTCCCTCCCTCCCTCCCTCCCTCCCTCCCTCCCTCTCTCTCTCTCTCTCTCTCTCTCTCTCTCTCTCTCTCTCTCTCTCTCTCTCTCTGTATGTGTTGGAGCAACAGGTGTTCGCCAACGCTGTCACCTCTTCCTTCTGCAATCATTCATTGAGAATTTACTGTAATCAGGCACTGTGATAAGGAGAAATTCGGGTTTTAAAACAATCCTTGACTTCAGCAAGTTCACAGTGTAGTGGGAGAGATAACCGGAAAGTAGATAATTAAAATACTGGGAGGCAATTGCAATGCCAGAAGTGAGAATGGGGCTACTCACAAACAATGGTTTCCTTGGTTTCTCTGGCCCTGAATCCATTCTCTGGCCCACTTAAACTTTTCCCCCCTCTCTGCATTCCCTGTGCTGCTGTCGGACGCCCATGATGACTCATCCTGTGGTATAGAAAGTGGTGAGCACACTGGTATGCAGTCCTCGAAGGGATTACCAATTTTATCAGGTTTAAATCTTAGTGTCTGAGCCTATGGTGATGGAATTCATGCAATTTGTTTGGGATTAGTCCAACCCTTCCAGTATATCTAAAATTGCATCACGTCAGATTTTGTTTTCCCCTTTTCAGACCATAGCAACTAGGCTGTTAATTTTACAACTTCCAGTTTGATATGTTTCCATTAAGAGACAATCAGGTCGGTTCAAGTGGATTTCAAGTTTCTCTAGAATCCAATATAAAAAATTGTGTTATCAGAACTATTTGGCGATATTTGGAGTTGTTTATTCTAAATACTAAGGAGGATGAAACATCTGGCCAACTTTTTTTCCCCCCACATCTTTTGTTCAGTTCTTTATATACTGTGGTTTATGCAGCATTTTACATAATTCTAAAGAAAATGAGTCAAGTTAGTAGAGAAATATTGACACCTGCTAGGCTTTGAGTCTCAACATTGAATTTGCAAACATTAGAACAATTTTGTTTTGTTTCAATTTTAAAGAATTAGAACTTAACCAATCAGTAGCAATCACAGATTCACAATTAAAGTTAAGTGCCTTTTTTCTCACTGAGGATCTCTGTAAAGTTTCTAGGAAACAAAATAGTCTGTTTTCTTTTTCTACCACTATCCAATCACCAGACCATTGCTTATTCACTTCCTTTTTCACCTCCTTTGGTTTTTCTACCTTAATTTCTTTACTTTTTCTTTACCCTAATGGAGAACATCAGCGAGATTTTAATACTGTCTAATTTTTGGTGCTTCAGTTTCTGGTAGATACTTTTAAGTTTTCCATTGTGTGTGTGTGTGCATGTGTGTGTGTGTGTAATGTTGTCTCTGATTTTATAAAACAAACCGAAGTGGACTAATTATCTTGCACTTCAAATTGTACTAAATTTTTTGTGTGGTTACAACACTTAAGTGCTCATTGATTTGTTTTGTTAAGTGAAAAGGAGGAATTGATTTTGTTATACTAAAATGGATAGATAGCCAATGGATTGTCTTCAAATTTTGGACTTTGTAAGCTATACTTTATATATACAGCGGGTGGTTGAATGGTCCTCACTACTCTACTTGCAGCCAGAGCAGCCTAGTTCAGAAGGCAAATGGGGTCCTTTCTTGGTCTAAGAGGCACATTAATGAGGTCAAGTTCATGGATACAATCCCACTTCAGTTAGTATTAATCCATTCCATTGCCAGAGGCTAAGTTTCTAAATACAGATATCCATCTGAGAAATAAGTCCATGCACAGGCCAAAGAGGAAATCATCAGAATGTCTGGATGGCTCCCTAAAAGTAGTCACAAGTTAAGGAAAAACAGTTCTAAGGGGTGACTAGGAAATGGTTGAACAGTGAGCAAACTGGCTGGCAGCCCGTGCCAAGAGCATATCTGATGATGATACCCACGTGTCTCAAGAGATCAACGGCCTGCTCACAAATATGGAAGACTACTGGGGACAAGGTGATGTGCTGCCCAGGCCCCCGTCGATGAAGGGCTATTTCTTCTAGATGCTGTGCATGCTGCTGACACAGATCTTTGGCTCTCACTCCGTTCAATGACTGCCACATCTGCAGAGAGAACCCCACACACCCTGACCTCACCCGTCCATGGAGCAGCCCAGATCTAAGAACTGATTATTACAAGGGACAGAAATAGAGGCCATGGCCATCTCAGTTCAAGTCTGGACGTTTCTGAAGGGCCATTCTAGCTCCTGAGCTCCGTGTGAGGTCACTGGGCCTGTCGTTGGTCCTGGATGACAGCCCAGTTTCTTGCTCTGTCCAGTTTTGCTCCTTCCCTTCCCTCTCACAGACACAGTTCCCAAGGGTATTCTTTAATAAACATCCTACGTCCTAACCCCCAGCGCAGAGCCCTCTCCATGGGTACCTGGCTGTGGCAAAGACCTCATGTTCTGTCTAATGTCAAGACTGGCTCCATAATTTGCAGGTCCCAGTGTAAAATGAAAATGCTGGGCACCTTCTTTGAAAAGTATTAAGGATTTCAATTTTCATTGAGCTGCAAAATGGCCATTTCCTAATTTCATTATTCTTTTCATGTGTAATAGGAAGAATTCTCCCATAAAGAACTTTTTAAAATAAACTATATCTACTTGGATATCATAAAATACAGTTTCTACAGAAAGGGCTTGCTTATTTTTTTCATCAATCAAATTTTAAGACAAAGATGTGATATACTTAACAATACCCAATGAGGACCAAAGTGTTATTTCTGCTGCTCAGCTGGATTTCACTCCCTCTCTGTCTTATCTGAGTACCCATATGGGTTTGTAAGTATGAAATACATTTTAACAAAATGTATTTATTCCTCTTTTGATATTTAATTCTTACAATTTCGGCCAATGGGTGCAAATTGTACCCTTGCATACAAAGTGGCACATCTCTCCTACCATTGCCACTGATAGAGTTTCATATTCCTATATTGATGTTTTAACCACCGCACCTTCTATTCCACAGAGGAAACCAGAAGGTGCATAAATGTGAACCGTCTGTCACATACACCAGCCTTTTGCAGCAACTTAGCAGAGCTCATCACTACACACCTCACAACTTTTTATAGCCATGAGCACCCCTAGTACATCTTTATAGCACAACTTCTCAATGTGCAGAAATGACCAGGTTCATGACCAGATGCAAATTGATATACACTCTCTGTAGCATATACAAAATGAGAGGCAACACGTATGCATACTTAAAATTATACTTAGTGATTTATGTTTTAATATTCTAGTCTACTTAGAAATGGCATCTAATAAATATCCATTAGTTATCTTAGTATCAGCCTAAGGTGGGGTGCTTTCTTAATCCGGAACACAGAACTCAGATAAAGTTCAAGATTCCAGGCACAATAGTGTTGAAAACAGAGAAAACTAAACATTTAATTCTTCTAGAGATATTCTGGAAGGTTTTCCACTGTTGGGAATCACTAGAAGTTCTTTGGACTGAAAAATAGGCCATGGATAGGAGAGGAAGACATTCAGAAACATGGAAGACTTATTCTCCCAGAATATTTAAAAAACTAATGGAAGCGGACCTGACATTTCAGATGACAAGCTGATAGAATTCGCAGACCCTGAGAGTGGGCCTAAGTCTCCTTATTTCTTTCTGGAATTATTAGTAGATTGTAACGTTTGTTACATTGTGGAAATTGACTTGACATCCTGAAATAAGAAAATTTGCTCTACTGGTCACTTTTCATAAATAATCATCAAAAACAAAGCAAGACAAAAAAAAACACCACTTAACACATACATGGAGAATACAAATTGTATTTCAAGGCCTAATAAAATAAAAACAAAAACAATTAAGAATTCATTATATACCTTCTAATCCACATTTTTAAAGACTTTTCTTCATTCCGTTGACTTGTTAACTGACAAACAGAAAAGCCTATCTGTTTTACACGTGTAGTCAAAATAGTCAGACTCAGGCCAATATATATGCGTTATGCTTAGAGAAAGAAATATTCTTATAATGCATAGCTAGGTTAATTTGAACAGAGTCACTGTTAATATAAAGTTGTTTAAAACTCAGAGTAGATATATTTTTTCTGAAACAACTTATGTTAGCTTGGTGAATGTATATTTTAGCTATAAAGAAAAAATAGCCACTCTACAAAAAATAATGAATTTAATAACATATATTTAGCTATGTAATAATTTGTCAAAGTCTCAAAAGCACTTTATATTTAAGTTCATATTAAATCCGTGATGTGTATTTGCAGGTGACAACCTAGAATTTTACATACGCTGCATTTGAATGCCAGTAGTTATATTACTGTGGATATGGTATATGAATGCTGTACATTTTAAAATAAATCTTTGGCTCTTTCTAATGGGACGTGCAATTATCAAACCACCAAACCCAACTACATAAGTGTTTTTTCACTTTCCACATACTTTGTTCCCTAATGCAGTCTTAAGGAACACCAGAAGAAGAAAAAAGAAATTCAAACCTCAGAATTAATAACATTACCTGGAGAACTCTAACAATCCATCCTCACATTTACATACTTCTGTTAAATGAATGGTTAGATGATATATTTGAATAGAGACCACAAAATTATTTAAACATATTATTTATTTTCATTTTGAGATTTAATTTATTTTAATTGACTTGTTATTTATGATGAAACCCATAACTAACTAATACACTAAATGCATCTTTTCATTGGTTCATAGAGTTGCCTCTGGTGTCCGAAGGTAACAGGTGTCACTTTCCAGGACAGCTCCGTTGTACCTGAGTCAGGTGACAGTTCCTGTTGGCAGTCAGTCATGGAGCACACGAGGAGTTGTAACCAGAACAATAAAAATTATGTGATAGGAAACACATTATCCTGGAGGCCATTTGGAAATCTCTATGACAGAGAGTAACAGAGAAAATAATATATCAGGAAGGAATTCCAAGCACACGGCGGGGCTAGAGGATGCATTATCTTAGAGGACATTTTGAATATAAAGGGCAGGTACCACAGGACACTGAAAGCAAAGACAACAAGGTAACCATGTGTAAAAATAAATCTGAAACTGCACTTCTGGAGTCAACAAGCTAAGGACCGATGAGGCTTTCCAAGACATGGATGGGCAGTAGCTTAAGAAAACATGTAAATACAGGTGTCTCCAGGGCCCACTACACGGATAGCGTTCAAATAGGTGATTTTCTGAGTTCTGAACCAGCTGAATATCTGTGGAGAGAGGCATTTTCTCCCTCTGCCCTTTTGGCTTCTTGTGTCCTGCCCCCCTTACAGCCAGCCTCTTCCCGGCCCACCGTGGGTCAGTATTAGGTTACTGTACACAGTGAGGCTTCTAGAAAGGTCTGCATCTCAAGGACGAGTCACGCAGAGGTGGAAATGAGGATAACCTTTCAACTAAAACATATGAAAACAAAATCACAACTGAAAATATACTGGGGAATACTAGCTACTCTGCATATATTGGGAAAGGCACTTATGGAACAGAGCAAGTGGCATCCTTCCATCCACACGGTATTTCTAGTCGCTGTGATGTGGAAACCCCTGGGCGGGTGTCACAGCCTACAGAGGGAGAACATGAAGAGGCTTCATGAAAGAGCTTGTGACAGGCCCCACGCTACATGTTGACCTCCGCATCTCCAGTCCTTCAGAATGGGACTGCATTTGGAAAAAGGTCATTGTAGGTGCAGCCAGTTGGTCTAAGGTCACCCTGCAGTAGGGTGGCCCTACTCCAACATGAGTGTCCTAGTACAAAGAGAAATTGGGACCCAGAGACACACACAGAAGGAGAAGGCACAGATGAGGTGACGGCAGGAGCCCAGGAACCCGAGATTGCCAGCAGACCCCCAGAAGCTGGGAGAGAGGCCTGAGACAGATTCTCCTCTGAAAGAACCAACCCACTGACACCTTGATTTTGGACCTGTGGCCTCCAGAATGGCCGGAAAATTAATTTATCTTATTTAAGCCACCTCGTGGGTGGCAGCCCCAGAAAACTCATGCAGAGCTTGACAATTATTCTGGGAGGGATGAGATACACACACACATACCTGAGACACCAAACAAGAATACAAACCATGAGAGAATACAAGCTCCATCATACAGGGTTTGGAAGTTCTGGGTGGGGGGAGGTGGGTGTTGCAGACCAGAAAGGTCTCCACAGAAAAGGGTGACAAGTAAACTAACCCTTAAATTAGCAATTGATAGAATCGGGGCAGGTGAGGCAAGAAGGTGTGTAGGGTGGACAGAAGGTTTTTTGACTCCAGGAAGAAGACATCAAGCAAAGAAAAATACCGAAAGTGTGCCTCTTCACCAAGGGAGGTAAGGTGCCGAAGGAAAACTGGACCCATTCTGCAAAGGCCTTTGAATGTCAGGCTGGGCAGCTTACATTTAATTTGGGGACATTGGACCTTTAATGTCCTTTGAATTCATACAACAAGTGCACATGTGTACACTCACACACACATGCAAGCCTACATTCACACACACACACACACACACACACACACACACACACACACACAGCTTATAAATAAGCTTACTTATAAGCTTATCTGATCATATAAATGGGTTATTTGATCATTTAGGTCAGATTTACTGCCACCAGAGGTGTTCCTTGCAATTATTAGGTAGGCCTGCCATGGGGAATTTGATACATATCAAAGTGATATTTATATAAATCAAACTTACATATTGTTTTAGAGGAGCAATATTCTGAGGCTTCATGTGCCAAGTCTTGTTCTAGGCGCAGGGGTTATAGCCATGGACAAGACAAGCACAGTCCTTGCCTTCATGGAGCTTCCATCCCAATGGAGACAAATACACAAAGATAGATACATGGCTATTTGAGGTAATATCAGGTAGGATAAATGACATGAAAAGAAAAATCTAGGTGAAAGAAAGATGATAATGGGGATTATATATTTTAGGTAAAACCATCAGGAAAATGTCTCAGGGAAGATATTGGAGCAAAGAGCTACCAAAAAGAAGGGGCAGAGACATTGGTGTTTTGTAGCCATTGATATCCTGGGAACAGCTCACACACTGACCCCTGAGTGGGTGTGGGCTGGCTATTGAAGGAACACGAGTGGCCAGTGTGGGAGAAAGATGGGAGAGGGGAAGTTTGCCGAGGCACAGACACACATAAAAAGATTCATCTTTGACAAGCCTCAGGTAGAGTCCCAAACATTCAACAGAAAGAAAAATCAGGGTGATGCTGGGGAAGGCGGTCATGGTGGGGACAACTAAGTGTTTCCTAGTTCAACCCAGTAAAGCAATGGGTGGGCCTTGGATGAAACTCGGCTGAGGGAGGTCATCACACTGCACGGACTTTAATGGGCCTGGAGGTCCCTAGAGAAGTGTCACTGAGCAGAAGTGGCAGGCCAGGTACAGGAGACACCCTCCGCCTCGTAGATAACAGCTGTGAGCAAGGCAAACCATTCACATGACTTAATGACACAGAGAAGAGTGTAGGCAGCTTTGTACACCAGCTTGTGACAAGAGTCACCAGGCAATGGAAAGACATTCGAGAAGTCAGCACACCCCACGGTCATTCTGAAGAGGGGTTAAGTGAAGCCCACTTTCCCATCCAGTTTACAGGGCGCAGAGGAGGGCCAGGTGAGCACCCAGGTGTGGCAAACAGGACCTCTCATATGAAATTGACCCACGAATGTTAAAGAGACGCTGCTATTTTGCAGCTTGTCTGAGTTGTATGCACAGACTCTGCTGCTGGCTTTCCGTATCAGTTTACTCAGGCAAAGCACCCCAGACTGGACTTAAACAACAGAAATGTGTCATCTCACAGCTCTGGAGGCCAGGAGGCTGAGGTCAAGGTGTCAGCAGGGTTGCTTCTCCTGTGGCCCCTGTCCTTGGCTTCTAGACGACCATCTTCCCCATCTCCTCATGTGGTCGTCCCTCTGTGTGTCTGTCCTATTCTCCTCTTCTTACAAGGACACAGGTCAGATTAGATGAGGGCCCACCATACGACCTTAATTACCTCTTTAGCACACTGTCTTCAAATACAGTCACGTTCTGCGGTACTGGGGGTTAGAACTTCAGCACACAAATTTGGGAGGATACAATTCAGCCCATAACATTTTTGTTTATGAAAATGCGTCAACGTTGAGATAATTATGAAAAGGTCAGTGAACTTCCCTCAGGGCCTGTGCTCAGACACAGAACCTTCCCTATCCTTCCTGGAGGCCCCACACCTGGAGACATGTGAACAAAACCTCCGGGCACATGTGAACAAAACCTCCTCACAACCCCTTGGGGTGCACGGGGCTCCTTGCACAGTGATGTGGGGGACCAGGATCATGTCAGACCCCCTTTCAGGGTTAGCTCGCTGCTCCCAGACAGGACATAACGAGGAATTTGGAGACATGTGAGCTCCACACACGCCGAACTTGTAAGAGTGGGTCCCTGCGAGTCTCCCAGGAGCCCACGCCTGGTGAGCGTGAGCACCAGGGGACCAAGGGGCCACGGGCAAGCGAGGGCTTCAGGAGGGAGGAGGGAGTGGAGGTGGGGGGGTGTGCAGGCCCCAAAAGGAGAGCAGAGAGAGAGAGAGACACAGGGAAATATAAAAGGTGGATAGGAACGGCCTGTTCTTTTGTTCTCCCCACAATCAGCTCCTCCTCGGGAGAGAAGAAATCAGAGATTAAAATGGAGATTTATACAGTGTTTCAAAAGCTACGAAAGAAAAGAAAGGATTCTCATGAAGGAGTTCTCTTTCCAGGAGTTGTATACAAGGAACAAAGCAGCTGCCTGATGAAAAGTACTATGGGAACTGTTATTATAAATTCACCAAGAAGAATTCTAAGATATTTGTATAGTCATATAAGCCCCAGAGAGAAGAAAAATTACAGGTATATAGATGGCTCACTTTGGCGAAAATACGTGAAGTCTGGTAAGAGGTTGCAAGCCTGCTGAAAGAGTTCGAGAATATGCCTGCACGTATGACTGCTAAATTCAATTCTCTTTGAAAATCAAACAGCTGCCAGAAAGGTATCGATTAGTCTACTGCTTGACATGGCTAGGAAAAAAAAAAAAAAGAAAGAAAGAAAGAAAAAGGAAAAAAAGCTTGTGTTTAATGGTCCCCATAAAAGTCCCAGCATGATTCGGGAATAGGAGGCTGACAAGGAGAGCAGATGATAAAGACGGAACTCAACACCTGAATTGAAAGGGAGAGAAGGGACTCATCTCCTACTAAGATTTTCACATTTAGAATCAAGAAAGATCTATGCAGCTTCCTTAAGTGTTGTTTTGGCTAACATTTTGTCTGGGTGACACTTACGCTTAACGTTATGGAATGAAGAGTAATTAGGGTGGCGTGTCAGAAAGGAAGCCGTGAAATCTGGGTTCAGGGAGTGGTCTCGGAGCAAGGACAGAGGCAGCCTGTGGACTCTTCTAGTTCTGCAGTGGCTTGAATTAACAGGAAGTGACCACCCCTGGTCCTGCATGAGGAAGGGAACACCTGCTATTCCTTCTATTCAGAAAAGATGCTTAGTAGCTGCTAAACTACAGGTGGAACCAGGTGCATTTCCAAGGGGGGTAGAGCTGTCCCCATGGCCGCTGATCCAGGAAGCCTCCACAGTTGTATCAGTTTGCTGGAGCTGCCAGGACAGAGTGCCACAGACCACACGGCCTACCCAATGGGAGTGGTCTCACCATTTGAGGCCAGAGAAGTCCGAAATCCTGGCGTTGTGAGGGTACATTCTTCCTGAGGGCAATGAGGGAGAAATTTCCCTATAAATAAGGCTCGCCCCTTCTTTATAGGTGATCAGGCCCCCACGGTGCTGCCTCTGTGTGCATGCCTGTGTCCCGTTTCCCCTTTTTGTTTTATAAGGACACGGTCCTATTGGATGAGGGCCCAGTATTGGATTCATGACCTAATTAACATAGTTTCCTCTGTAAAGACTCTATTTCCATAAGGTTGCATTCTGAGGTCCTAGAAGTGAGGATTTCAATGTTATGAATTTTGAGCGGGGGAACCGATTCACCCAGATCAGGGAGACGCGATGTTTGCAATTAAAGAACAAAGTCCATTTCCTCATCTGTGGAATCTCCCAATTTCTGCCTCATCGCTGCTCACTCCCTGGGCAATGGTTGTTGCAAAACAGTCTACCAGCCAGCTGTGTTGAGGCCTCAGCCCGCTGCCCAAAGGCCTGTTTCTCAAGCGCTGAGTGTCTTCTATGCTTAAATAGTAAGTCACGTGTACCTACTGTGAAAGTAGGCTAAAAGCAGCACTGTGCTTTGATTCTAATTCCTCTGAGAGAATTTAGATTCTGGGCTCAGATATGAGTCCAAGCACCTAAGTAAGATAAGGGAGCATATCCGTGTGCTCAGAACCATCACTTTCAATATATTCCACGGGCGTCCGTCCCAGCCACGCTCAGATCTGCGTGTGTCTTAGGACACACATAGCCGTGTTTACAGTGATTACTACACCCCCCAAAGAAAAATAGAACAGATTAACGTATAAGAAAATTACATCTTGCTATACATTAATATTGTGGTCATCTATAATTAACCCACTCTGAATTAATGACTAAGAAAATACATTGATTTGATAACAGTGGGTTTTGAGGACCATTGTATTGAACTGGTATCATGATTATGAAAAGTTAGTGGCCAAATAAAAGAATGAAGATTGTACTGGATGGGGGCTTGAATAAAAATGCAAGAGAAAAAAAGGTAGAAGAAAACATACCTTTTTCTGTCTAAATGTATCCTAAGAACATATGAAGCTTTCACCTCTGAAAGTTCATTTTGCCATATTTGAGTATCTAATTTGATTGATGAGCAAATGATATACTTCAAGAAGGAAAACACAAAACTCTTTGGATAAACAGAACTGAAAAGCTCAAATTAAAATGACGATTAGATATGTCAGAAGACGGTATACCCTTTATATAAACACATATTTTAAAATGTTAAGTTAGCGGTCTCCCTGTCATTATTTGCGTTAGTAAGATCATAGATCAATATGGTGACATCCTTTTTATTCAGCCCCATGAACTTTTGTGCTGGGTAATCCTACCACCATCCTTGTCCAAAGACACCTTTTAAAATAAATTTAACTGAGAGAAAGAACACTTTTGCTTTCATATACTGACAGACATTTTTAAGAGGAAATTTGTATATTGACAGACATTTTAAAGAGGAAATTCATACTTCATTAAAAAGTTAGAAATGAATAATGACAGAGAATTCAACAATATCATTGCAACAAAACCCCAGATGCCCCGAGTTTTAAAAAAATGTTAACAAAGCAGTAATGACATTGATAATGATTTTGATAGGGTGTTTGTTCTGATATTCCTTTTTAACCCTTTGTCCTTTCCACAATGTGATTTTTATCATTTTGAATTATCGACGTAGAGTAAGGTATGTAAACCAGTTGGTCGCTGCACTTTATGTTTTAGTCTAGCTGGGTTGTCAGTATGTCATGATAGAGTTACGTGATGAAAATTGATTTTAACCCCCTTTCCCTAAAAATTCTGCTGAAGATCAAAGGCCTGTCTCACTGGTTCTTGGCATATTGATGGTTTGATTCAGAAAACACATCCTTTCAGCTGAAAATTGGCCAAATTTATCAGAGCTACAAAACACAGTAGCATCTCTTTGTCTTTGGTGATGCCACAAAGACAGTAATAAATGATGGCGAGATCTGCTGTAGAGCAATAGTTTGAATTATATAGGATGAATATGTCAAACACAGTGATCAATTATTTACACGCCTGTTTTTATATTTTATTTTATTTTATTTGGTCTTCATGACTCGGTTTTATGGTTGCTTAGCCAATTAGAAAGGAGACGTTTAGGACTTAAAATTATTATTCACCTGAAAGAATCACTGATTTATTATTATACTATAGGCTACTTGACTGGGTAATAAATGTGTGAAACTCTTTACAGAATTTCAGCTACTCCGTTATTATGGATATCCCGTCCTAAATCAAAATCCATGCACCAAGGCCATCTTTCTATAGCCAGGGACTTTTGTCATTGTCACTGCTGTTTGCTTTAGTTTTGTGTGACTTTTTTTAAAAAAAGAAAGTCCAGTCAATATTACAGTCAATTCTACTCAAATACAACTTTATTTATTTGTTAATGGCATATTAATTTCTAATACATTTTCCTATGCACTACTATTGAAACTTTCAGGTAACAAGCATCCAGATAGCCCATGGCTCTCACCTGTATGGGTCTCACAATGGCATTTTATTTATCCTTCCTGCCTTATCCCAGGTTTTCAAGATCATTGGGTTATGTCTTGTCTCTACCTCTTTACCTAAAATTCATGTTCAACTCTGTATCTTAAATGCAAAGCTATTCTGGTAGAGTCACCAATAGCATGCTCATTGTTAAATGCTCCCTTTCAATGCTTGTATTATGACACGACACCTCTATGCCGTGGTTTTGCTTTCTTCCCAGTTACTGATTCTACATGAACTCCTGAGTCTTTCTCACCCATGCCTGCAACTGATTTAACCACAGCCTCCATCTGCTGACACAGTACCTGCCCCCACCCCAACTCCACGATTACTCCATTAGGACGTCCCACAGGCACTGTAAATACAGTATGTCTAAAACAGAACTCACTAGAATCCCAACAAACCCATTTCTTCACTTTTTCTTTTGAATTTGTTGTTGCAAGTGTTTTTCTGGCCAGTCAAACTAGTAAACCTGGGTACCATTCTGAACTGCTCTTAATGCTCACCAGTCATATCTAATTTCCAAGTTCTTCAGATTTTGCTCCTTAAATGTTTCTTAAATGTGCTTTTCCTGTCCCAACCATTGCTGCCAGCCATCGATGCCGTCAGTAACTGCTGCACTCCGTACCCTGGTGGCCGTCCTGGCCTCCACTCTTGCCCTCTTCCATTCAATGAGCGGCCCTGCCACCAGATGACCTATGTACAGTGCAAATCTCACCAGGGTAGCTCCGTGGTTACGTGGCTGCCCGTTGCATGCCAACGACGCACGCTAGACCCTAAGAAGCATGCTTCTCAGAGAGTTTTATGTTCTGCCTCTGCCCGTGTTTTAGTCCCACCTCCTGTACATTTTATTCCTGTGTTTCATGTATTATGTTCTGCCGTTAGCCAAGTACTGGCTATTTCCTAACACACAATGCTGTTCCGGGCTTTAGCTACCTCTCTGTATTCTGTCTGCCTGCAAAATGCTTTCCTTCCCCCTCCTTGCAATGGTTATTTCCTCCTCAGACTTCAAAGATCCAATCAGATGTGAGCAGCTTCACTTCTATGCACACTCTCCCCCGCCCCTAGAAAGGATTTCCTTTCCAACCACTCAGGACCTTGTGCTCTCCTGTCTGGCACCATCACAGAGCCCAGAACATTCCCCTGTCCAAGTTTTGTCCTACCCAATAGGCTGTGAGGTTCTTGAGCTCAGAAATGGGGTCCCTTCAACTTCTTGTCCAGGCTTAGCACAGAGCATAGTGGAAACTCAAACTACAAAGTGTTTCGGAACCAGGTGGAAGTGGTAGCTGTACAACATTGTAAACGTGCAAAATGCACTGAATCGTTCACTTTAAAATGATTAATTTGATGTTGTGTAAATTTCATTTTAATAAAAAAATACATTTCTTTAACTGCATTGAACACATTTAGATTTAATAAGTGAATGAAACAAGTTCAGAAAGACACTGAAGTATTTTAGAAAAGTCAGAATCAGGACAGTGGCAGAATACACATAACCTCCTCACACTTGTTTGAGTTTCCGAAGACTGTGATAACAGACTCCCTTGCAAATCTTAGTTCTGAGTAAATAATAAGAAGCTTCATATGTAAATTTGTTTAGGGAGAGGTAATGTAGCGAACCAGTAAGCCCAACCAGTTTCTTATAGCTAAGTGTGACGACTTACATAAGAGCAATTTATAAACTCTAACGTCCTGTCCAAATACAATGTAATTGTCGTGCGGGGTGTCATGCGGGGCGGCCTGCGGGGTCTCTGGTCCCGCTCCCCACATAGGAACACAGGACGTGGTGAGGCCAAAAAGGAACACCCACGGAGCCATAGTTAGGGGAGTCATACCACTATACTCTTGCTGGTGTCTGGTTGGAGACACAGGAAACAGGAGCCACACAATTCTCAACCCTTACTAAGCTGCTTGCAGGCTCAGCCACCATCTTCTTGCTAGTCCCCATTTTCTGCTAATGTAGCCACGGCAGTTATATTAGTGGCCAGTGGCTCACTGGTTACAGCTGACGGCCAACTAACCACAGCTGATGGCCATCCAATCGCAGTTGATGGCCATTTACTACCTGAGCCAACACCCCTCTGTGTGAGGCTGAGAGCCTGGAAACTGCTCTCTGGGGCTTTGTCCCCACAGTAATCTTTATGATGATTATAAGAATATTTGGTAAGGCCAAACATTGTTTTGGTAATAGTCAGGGATTCTGTATATTACATTAGCAGACATATATATTTACAGAAAAGCTGTAATTCATTAATTATACAGTTATTACTTGTGTTATTATTTCAGAGGGCTTAGTATAGTGGCGAGAATACAGGAGTTGAAGCCTGAAGACAGCTCTGAGTCTCAAGTGCCTCAATGTAAGTTTAGACGTTAACAATGTTATACATGTCCATTAAGCTTCAGTTTCTTCCTAGAATTATCATGTTTCATATATATTAAACGATTTTGTAAAATGTGAAGCAGTATTCCATTGCAAATAGTCGTCATTGAAAACAAAGTTATAGTAGCCTGTGTTTCAACAAGCGTGCAAAACTTGTGTGGTTTGTTAAATAGAAACAACATAAATTAGAAATAAAAGCGAGAAAAAATCTTTCCTCACTAACTTCATAATTATTTCACCAGCTACATTCATAGTTAAATATCCTTAATTCACTTTTTTTGTCTACAGAAAAAATATGAGCATCCACATAAATAGAATCAAATGTAACTGCAATAATTATCCTCTGTCTTCCATTTCTTTTACATTATATTTTATTGTGGTAAGAAACTTAATTCATTTTTTAGATGAATAAAGTGAAGGTGTGGTTTATATCTCAAGTTACATATTAAGTGAACAGCAAAGCAAATCAATGTATGTTAGCTTCCATAGGAATTACATTTAGAAGGTTTTACTTTTCTTTCATATTTTCTATTTATCTTGAAACTTGCCACTTCATGTCAAAATTATTTTAAGAAATGCCTCTACAAATTAAAAAAAAAAAATGACAAAAAATAAATTAAAGCCTTCAGTATTTTTGAATCAACACAGCTTTATTAACCCTCCATCATGTATGTGCAATGTGCTCTTTGAATGCTGATAGTGTGCCATTGTCAGTTCCATATAAAAAATGCCTAGCACTGTATCTAATTTTGTACCTTCACACACATTGTAACTGGATAGTATGTTTATATAGACATCTTGAAGCTATAGTTTGGACATTTGAAAAAAATAACCTCTCATTTAGGGGTCTTTTTTTGTTGTTAGTGCAGGAATAATAAAATAGTATTGAAATACCACTGCAACTTAAAATCTCAGAAATAACACCTCAAAGACCGGCTTCCCTCATTTTATGTTGGAGAACTCTCTTAGAAAGTTAATGTCTATTTATATGGTAATTGCTCCCCAATATACATCTACTTTTTCTCCTTTCTGCCAGATTCCATTTTACCTAATAACACCAGTCACTAACGTACTGTGTGAGTACAAATGGTCTTCATGAATAGCCGTGAACAGATCAATAAAATGTTCAAGTTTGGCTTAAGCTGAATGCTTAACAGTTCATGAATTAAAATGAGATGAGAGAATACTTGTGAATACTAGGTCATTACTTTCATTTTATTTCACTGACTCTTGGGGAAGACTGGACTCTCATTTGGCAGGAATATTTCCTCCGCTGTGTCCTCTGCAGGCGCCGTGGCACCATCCGAGAGGTTGTCGAAATAGTCGTGTTGGTAAAGAAATTCATGACAATGTTCCTCGCCTTTAGCTACCGAAGTCAAATGTTCCACCTCCATCAGACAGTAAAGGATAGACAAAAAGAAGCCAGCCACGGTTATAACATAAAGAAATAATGAGACAAAGAAAAGGGAGAGAAACATCAAGAATGCTTTAAGGTTAACATATTCAGTTTTTATTATAAATGTGTTTATTAAGCACCTACTATGTGCTAAGCAGTCTTTTTTTCTCTTGGGGATATAGACAGAAAACATGAATCCTCACTATAAAGGAATGTACAAACGATATACACATATGTAAATGAACAAGATGATTTTACCCAGTGGAAGTTTGGAAGAACCAGAAAGGACGATGAGGAAGAGAGATGGGAGAGAGGTGATTGACAGGTGGTGAGGAAGTGCCACTGGAGGAGAAGGTATTTGCACTGAGCCCTGAAGGAAGCAGGTCTCAGTGCAATGCAGCAGTGACCTTGACTATGTGAAGGAGCGTCTCCTAGGCACAGGGGACATGTGGGGCGAAGCCTTCACTCAGGAACTGGCGTTTGGATAAACAGAAGACCAGAGCATCTGGAGAAGAGTGTGTGGGAAAACCATAAGGCCACTGAGCTTCGGGTGAGCCACAGACATTGGGCCTGAAGGTCACGGTGACAAGACTGCAAGGAGGTTTCGCGAAACCAATCAGAAAACATGCTGGAAGTGCTTAGCAGAGTCTCCTGCCCAGAGCAAACATTTCATAAACGTGAGGACAGTGGTTCCGTCTCTGAATGTACAATGGAGTTGCCCGGGGAACTTTAAAAAGGGCCTGAGTCCCACCCCTGAGATGACAGTTGACAGCTGTGGGGTGGGCTGAACATGATTCTAACATGTAGCCAAGGCAAAGCAGTCCTTTGTTAGATTTTGTTATAACCATCAGTGGAAAAAAACATGACTTGGCTACTTCATAGCTAGTGTGTCTGAGATTAACAGAATCCTAGCCACTTCCATCTTCTGAGGTTCCTGCTGTATAAACAAAAGAACAAATATCCAAATAGGGTTATAAATCTTGTGATACCTGACTTATGAAATTCGTGTTTTTAAGTATTAAAAAAAAAAAAAAAAAAAAGCTAAAGTTCAACGATCTCCATCATGCCCGGCAGAACTTTGGTGAAACTCCAGCCCTTGTGACATTTGGCAGCAGAACTGGCCCCCCCAGGAAGAGTAGGGCAGGGTAGGGGTTAGAGTGCTTGATTGTGCTCGCTGGGAGGGTTGGGGCTAGGGACGGGAGAGCCAGCCTCCACCCTGGAGGATCCAGCAGAGCTGCCCCCAAACTGCAGGTGGGAATCCAGGCAGACCAGCTCCCCATATGACTGCCTTCTCCTACAACCCTGTTTCCTGGGGTTTAGCTTGTGGGATGCTTAGCAAAAAGCCTGAAAATTCTGAGTTAAGCAAGCATGAGGCTATGGATCAAATGTTTGTGTCCTCCCCCCAGCCTTTACATGTTGAAGCTTAATCCCCAATGTGATGGTATTTGGAGGTGGAACATTTTGGAGGTGAACGTTTTGAGTGAGGTCATTGAGGGTGGAACCCTGTGATGGGATTGGGCCCTTATCTAAGGCGATGGAGAGCCCACAAGTGGCTCTGCCATGTGAGGACACGATAAAGGACAGCCGTCTAGGAACAAAGAGGTGGTCCCTCACCAGACATGAGGCTGTTGCTGCCTTGGTCTTGGACAGCCAGTTTCCAGAACTGGGAGAAGTAAGTATTTGTTGTGCAAGCCTCCTCGTCTAGGTATTTCGTCATAGCATCTGAACTGAGACGGGAAGCCTCACTGCCCAGCTCTCTGGGTGTCTTGATCAAGTCAGACCCCAGCCCCATCTGGCCAGGTCCAGTCCCTCCTGCCCAGGAGGCAGCAGGTTGGCCCTGCCTGGTGTATCTGCTGATTCCTGCTCTTCTCCCACCTGGGCTGGCAGCGCAAGGAGAAGGCTGGTCCTGGTCCCAGAATGAACCTCAGCAGAAGGTGCAGGGTCTGCCTGGGAAATAAGCAAAGATACGAGCACAGCTTGATATAAGTCTCCAATATGTAGACATAGAATGAAAACATTAGCTGTACGTCTACATCAGGCATCGCAATTCCAAATAAGGTTATGGTCTTTTCCTTAAGCACTAATTGTCATCTAACTCGAGGTCCTACGGTTTAATCAATGTTGAAGCTGAGGGTGACCCGCAGACGTCTTCCAGCATTGCTGTTGGCTTTACCCTGGTATGTGGGGCCGCTGCTCTTTACAGGGACACATACACATACAGTCTCACGCACAAGCACACGCATTTGTTAAAGAACGCCTGCAGCTCTTTAACTCAGGGTGCAGTGCTCAGCTCAGCGTGGCACATAGCCACGGGCACCCCCCACCCCCCGGGTCTTGTTCTCAGGCTCCAAGAAAACCTTCCACATCTCTTGCCTCACGTCACAGAAGCAAAAGGTTTCCATTTGCAAATGCTGTGAAGTCCTTTGCCGGTGCTTCCCTGACACCTGAACACGCCTTCGAGTGTGGGGAAGCTTTCACGTGGGAGGGGGCAAAGTGCCGCGCGTGGCGCTACCTTCTCCATGCACTTCATGCCACTCTCCACGTGCCACCTCCTCCGGCAATGTCAGCGAGGAGACACCAAATGGCTTTTGCCTGCAAATCAAATCGTTCGTTTGCCCCCCTCTAGTCTGCCTCCCAAATCTCTCTCTGTGATGTATTTTGGTGCTTTCTCTCAAACCATGTGTACTAATATTTTACATTTCCTCATGTCTTTCAGAAAACCTTTTGGTCATGCTTTTGCCTAAATGTCTTATTATGTCAGTCAACTCATTTGAACAGATATTTCTGACTCTTTTAAAGGATTCCTATTTTGCTTTATGTGTAAGTTTCTATTTTGACTTAAAAAAAATAAACCTTAAGGTTTTTGGAAATAGGAGAGAAATATATTCAAAATACATACATGAAATAATGAAATATTTTCAAAGCATAACTTATATGACGTTGGACTAATATCCATTATCCTTATATATTTGTGGTTTTCACCATAGAAAATCAAATACATTTAAAGTTCTTTAATACTAGTCAAGCTTCATGTAAGACTTACTCAACCTTATCAAACAAGGTATCTTTTAACAGAAACATGCATAAAACAAGGTTATGTATTGATCGTTCGCCACAAATGTTGTGGCCAGAGGCTCACAGGAACGGTTCAGTGTTTGCTAATTCAATCTCTGTGGTGACTTTACAGAAAATAACTACTGGGGATAATGAAAATCAAGTGTATGTACAAATATGGCCCACAAACAATGCACAGAATGTCAGACAAATTTAAAACAATATTAAGGAATTTAAAATGGGTTTAACAATTTGAGAGGTAGAGCATGCTCATGTATCGTAAGAGTCAATGTTGCAAAAATGTCAAATCATCACAAATTATCTACATAGGTAATAAAATCTTCATAGAAATAACATTTTAAATGGAGCTTGACAAGCTGTTTCTAAAATTTACATGGAAATGCAAAGGTCCAAAAATAGGCAAAGCGCTCTTGAAGCAAAAGCATGTGGGAGAACTGGAACTGCCATATATAAAGCCAATTCCTAAGCATATGGTTCTGAGGCAAGGGGAGATAAAGAGAACAGAGAAAAATAGCCCTCAAGTAGCTCTGTGCATATATGGACACTTGATTTTTGACATAAGTGGCATGGCAGAGCAGTGGAGGGGATAGTGTGGGGACAACAGAACCTCCTCAAAGGCAAAAAGCAAACAAAAACAGAAAAAAACAAAAGACTTGAACCATACTGCATAGCATTCACAAATAATAATTCCACAGGGATTGTAAATATAAATACACATGAACTTACTAACAAACTAAACAACCAAATAAATACATTTAATTCAATCTATAGAATAGCTTTATGATTTCAGGACAGAAAAATATTTAAACAGAATACAAAAGAAAATCACCACAGAGAAAAATATTATAAACTGAACGTCATTAAATGTTACATTTTTTTATTCCCCCAAATTCAGCATTAAAAGAGTGAAAAATATATTATTTGCAACACATATAATCACAAAGTGCTATTTCAAGGATATACATACAGAGAAAGTCTACCTTTCAATGAGAAAAAGACAGAAAACCCATGAGAAAATGGGATAAAATTGTGAGCAACCAAGCATAAGCAAACATAAAGGGACATAAGGGAGGACAGTCAAATGATTCCAGTGGCCAGTGGACATGTGGAAAGCTGCTAAACCTCATTAGTGACCAGAAAAATATCCACTGAACAATAGTAAAATTCACTGTCCATCCACGAGAATGGCTAAAATCCAAACCACTAGGAGATGGCACAGTGAGGACCACGGAAACTCTCATATGTGGATGGTAGGAATGTAAATCATTACAGTCATTGCAGAAAGTAGGAAATACTGATGAACATGGGGATGCTGATGCCCCAGGACTAAGCAAGCCCCTCTTCAGTGCATACTGTTAAAGCACAAAGTGATTCCGCCCCAGCTAAGACAGTAAGGAAGGCCCCATGGAAGACAAATGAAATAGGGTGATTGCAGTAGAGGAGAGAGATCAGACCCAATTCCTAAAACAGTAAAAATGGCTGGCGATTGATAGCCAACTAGCAGAGGGAGGGAATCAGTGGATGGAAAATGGCCCAAATGAGACATCAAGGGTGCGGGGGGACTCTTGCTAAACTGACCTAACAGGATTCTCTTCTAGCTAAAAGCAGGCCAAGGACTCAGACATCAAATGTTGGGGATGAGGAACTTGATCAGACTCAAAGGTGATCCGATCATGAAAGGTGGGGGTGATTCTCCCTAAACTGATGAGCAGGACTCTAGCTAAGAGGAGGCAGAGGACCGGAGGGGCCAAGGTCAAAGCCTGGTGGAGCAGAGTGCTCAGAGGACCGTGACTAAAGTTTGGGGGGGGTTTTTTCATACCCGACAGTAATGTATGCCTATGTGTCCCCGGGGAGAGAGACATGCCTTTGAATGTGCACAGCATTATTATTCAATATTTCCCAAATTCCAAAACCATCTCAATGTCGATCAACAGTAGCAGAATAAATAAATTGTGATATATTCACACAAAGGAACTCTGTACAACTTTGAAATGAGTGGCTGATAGTTACAGAAAAAACATGAATCTTAAAAGCATAGCAAACGATGGCCGGTAGAAAGGAATACATATGTATGATTCCTTTAATATGAAATTAAAAAGCAGGCAAAGGGATACTATACTATATAGGGACGGAAACTTAGGTAGTAAAAACCAAAGCAATGAATTGATGGCATCATAGTCGGTTAAGTAGTTGCTTTTAGGAGATGATGAGGAGGTTGTGATGGAAACAAACCTGTGGCACCTGCTGGTTTCCTGGCAATATTGTAGCTCTTCCTCCAGGCGATGTTATATATGTGGTTGCTGCGCAATAACTCAACAAGCTGAGTATTTTTCTTTAATGCACTGTTTTGCATGAGTTTGGATTCATTTCATAATGAAAAGGGTTTAACAATCGATCCAAATGTATTTTTAAGCATTTTTAGTAAGTATAATATTTAAATTGAGTTTTCCAATAGCTTTAAAAAAAAGAAAAAACTTTACCAGTCATTTTTCATATACAAATCAGAGGTATCATTAATTGCAGTGTCCTCTATATCAATTTTTAATTTTTTTTACATATATGTAAACTACAATTTTTATATAATTTCTACAGCAATCTATGGATTCAGTTCTTTCTGTGCTACAGTATAGTAAATATCACAAACCCTAGTAGCTTGATAATAAGGCTTTTAAAAATTAAAAACCAAAATAGCTTAAATGGGAAACATTAGAAAAAGAGACTGAAATATAAGTTTCCTCAAAAGCAAACTTTAGGGCATGCTCAGTAGAAGAAGGAGGGCACAGTGCTCAGGGCGACGGTGTAGAGAGCTGTTCCCACGCTTCTCCTGTCTGTCCCATGGTGTCCCTGTTACCCCCACATAAATGGAGAATATTTTGTGTATCTACATCATGTCATTCTTGAATCAAATGTCAGTGTCTTTAAGCACCTAGTAGTAATTCCTTTGCAAATATTTGTGAAGAGTGAATACATCCCTAGCTCAGTGGGCTTATATAAATTTGTAACATGGTGACATGTATGATAACTTTGATATGGAAATTGTAAATGCTTTAAGATTACACTACGCCAGATATGTTCCTAGAACAATACTGCAGGTTTTAAAGTCTCCATTTTACGAGGGAGTAACTTGAAACTCCAAAAAGTTCACTAAGTTTCTAAACCTCCCAGTACGGAAGACACAGAGCTGACATAGTAACCCAGATCTGTCGGACGGCAAAGCCCAAGTGCTAACAACAAAATTGTAATACCCTCATCTGGAGGTATAACACGTCATTGTATTACTCAATAATTGGAACTGGATTTGAAAATGGTCTTAATTGGCTTTGTTCACTTCCTAGTGCAGTGATACAAACTATAGAACAAACTTAGAACAGACTATTACACTATACGTATTCATTGTATGAACAGAACAGATGTCTTAATATTTTCTAAATGTGCACTTTCTAGATGGAAATGAAATCAGCCTGTATGACCACAGGACCCTCCGAAACAGAATGAACTCACTAAGTACCATGCCGGAGGCTACCTGGGAAGTTTCACGCACTGGGTTCCCGGCCATGGAGCCATTCCACAGGTTAGTGTATTTGAACAACACCTAAGTGCTAATTTAATGCAATATGCTGGAGTCATTCAGATACTGGCTATTAAGGCAATTGATGTTCCTTATTGCTGAAGCCCATATTCAAATGGGAGGTTTTGTGGTTGTAAAAAGAAGTCAGTGCGGACTTAAGGATTTAAACTACAGTTTTCCTCAGATATCATTGTCTGTTTAGCTTAAGTTATATAGAATGATACTCTAATACAATAAAAATGCAGGTGAAATTACAGTAAAATGATACACTGGTAAGAAAGCTTCTCTTCTCACCTTTACACTTTAAAAAATACTGGTGCACAGTTTTTATGATTATAAAACTAATTTATGGCAATTGTAAAGTATCTTTTTTAAAAGAGCAAATATATAAAAATCAAAGTGCTCTAAAGATAATTACTAATATTAGTACATTGCTTTTTATTCTTCCACATATATATTTCCATATAATACTGAAACTGCATTTTTTCACCAATATTTTCTTATAAACATTTCCATTGCTGTCAACAGTCTTTGTTAACTGCAATTTTTAATGACTGTATCTTTTAATGGATTTAGCACAACATGCCAAAGCAATTGCTTTTGTTATTCCCATTTTAAAATTTTTATATATAATTCTGGGATGAAAATAATTATACACACTTGTGACATTCAGTTTAAAAAATTAACACCCTGGTAGTTTTCTTATATATACGTATAAAAGTTGTTGAGTTTGCAGAAATAGTTATTTTTAAAACTCTTGAAATGTATTTCTGAGTAATATTCCAAGATCCTCAAAGCTCTTTCGGGGAAAAAAACAAAAAACAAACCAGTATTTATCTTTCTTTCCTCCTAAGCGAAAACACTTCCGCCTTAGGGTGTAGCTGCTCTATTCATTCTGATCAAAGCACACTTGTTCCTGTAGCCATCACTTCCCTCTTGTAGTCTGTTCAACACTGGGAGGCTCACATTTGGAAAAAAGGGGAAGCAACGTTCCCATTAATAAGCTACACATATAAGATACATTAGGGAAAAATACAGACACAAGAGGCTGTAAGAAATGCTCCTTGATTGTGCCAACTCCTTAGTTTTAATTTTAAGTCTTAGTTTCAGTTTCAGTTTAGTTTTACTTTTAAAGTAACATCTTTGTCGACTTTGATCCCTATCTATACACAGTTCCTGGCTCATCATATGTTCTTAATAAATGTTGAATGACTAACATAACTGACAGCCAAAAAAAGAAGAAAAGGAAAAAAAAAAACGGATCTGGTTCAGGTTTCAGATGATAAGGGCTAGTGTATGCAGCAGTCCAGGAAAAGACTGGTGTCTTTCTGACTCAGCTCATTTATTTTCATTCTAGTGGCCTGCTTTAGAATTAAATGCTTCCACTACATCAATTGGTGAATAAAACGAACTTCTGGGAATGATAACTTGAGTCACCAGGTCACTGCTCATCGCCTGCTCTCTCTCCTTTTCTCACTCCCTCCCAACCCCAAAGCCTACAGCTGGCCTCTGAAAACCCCAGGCCATCATCAGCAAGACCACCTGGTCCCCACCCTCGTCACAGACAGGCCCTTCACCTCCTAGCTCTCCTGGACTCTGCTGAGGACACACTGTGTGCTCTGCCTCCCCCATAGCCCCTTTACCAGGGACCTGGAGGAAGGGACCCCCTTTCTTCCCATTGCTGCTTCCAGATCATACTCCCTCCTCCTTCCTACAAACCTTCAGCTTTGAATCACATCAGAGCAGATGATATCAACCACTTTTCTCCACTCTTGCTGTCATATGCATATTCCCTGGAGATTCTCCCTCATGTCTTGATGTTTTTAGCTCCTGACTCATTGCAATTCTGTCCAAAATAGCCCTGTCTTATATTTGTAGAAATTCGAATGTTCACGTACATGCTCTTTCCAGCAGCCTAGCCTCAAGTTATTTGAAATCCGCTCTTGTGATGATCTGGACATGCCCCCCACCCAGCTGACTCACCCCCTGGCCATTTCCTGCATGGCGCATCACCATGCAGGCCCTCGATCATCTCAGCAGCATGCATCACATTCCTGACCATCAGTTCCCTCTCAATCACTTTAGCAGTTCAGCTCCATTCATCTTTCAACCCAGCAGGTATTCAATCTGTTCATCCTGTGCCCTCACTGACCTTCTTTCCAGAGCTACCTAGATTAAATGATGTCCCATGGATACTCAATATAATCACTTCCATACACACCTTCTCAACTCCTTCACTCCGTCTTGCTTTATTATTTACTTGAGGACACCACGATCTGAGATAACCCCCACCTCCCTGCTCGCATTTCCACAGTACACATAGCTAAAGACATGTCCACGCCATGAGGACTGAACTTACCCTTTAAATTCATCACTGGGAACTCCAAACTGGCCTTGAAGGATTCATGGTCAACTTTCCTATTTCATTTACCTTCCAGTTCTCTTCTCCTCTTTCCCCAAACCCCAAACACCACTTTTCCCAGTTTTATTCTTGGTTTTCTACTCACTGAGGAACTCAAGCCTCAGAATAGACATTGCAAGCTCCCACCACCACATCTACTCACTTTCCGGCATCTGCACCCACATACTTTGAGTTCCTTCTGTTCATGTAGTGAACAGACCACGATCCAGTCTAGGACCGCCCCCTCCATCTGTGTACCAGCTTCCGGCAGCTCCCACATGCTCAGGGGCACATTGCAGCAGTCCCCTGCTTTTGATATAATCACTTTAATTAATTTTGTTCTTGGCCTCATTCCCCTCTCCAGCTACCACCACATTTCTTTGCTTCCTTGGTAAGATACTTCTCAAAAGAAGTGTCTAAACTAGAAAACTCCTGGACGATAACATGGGAGAAAGTCTAGATAATGGCTTCGAGTATGGTGATGACTCTACAGATTTACACCAAAGGCATGATCCATGAGAATTCATGAAAATTAAAATCTTCTGCTGTGAAAAACACTGTTAAGAGAATGAGAAAACAAGCCACAGACTGGGAGAAAATATTTGCAAAAGATATATCCGATAAAGGACTGCTATCCAAAATATACAAAGAGCTCTTAAAACTCAACAATAAGAACACAAACTGCCTGATCCAAAAACATCCAAAACACCTGCACAGACATGTCGCCAAACAAGATACAAAGATGGTAAAAAAGCCTATGAAAAGATGTTCCACATCCTACTCATCAGGGCAATTCAAATTAAAACAATGAGATACCACGATGCACCTACTACAATTGTGAAAATCCACAGCTCTGACAACACCAAATGCTGCCCAGGATGTGAAGCAATAGGAATTCACGGCTGGTGGGGCTGCAAAATGGTGCAGCTACTTTGGAAGACCGTTTGGTCGTTTCTTACAAAACTAAACATGCTGTTACCATGTGATCCAGCAATTATATTCCTTGGTATCTACCCAAAGGAACTGAAAAGTTATGTCCACACAAAAACCTGCACGTGGATATTTATAGCAGCTTTATTCATGATTGCCAACACTTGGAAGCAACAAAAACGTCCTTCAGTAGGGGAAAGATAAACAAACTGTGGTCCATCCCGACCATGGAATATCATTTAGCGCTAAAAAGAAATGAGGTATCGAGCCGTAAAAAGACATGGAGGAAACTTAATTGCATATTACTAGGTGAAAGGAGCCAATCTGAAAAGGCTACATACTGTGTGACTCCAACCAGATGACATCCTTGAAAAGGCAGAACTATGGAGACCGTAAAAAGATGGGTTGTTGCCAGATTTTGAGGAGAAGGAGGGATGACAACGCAGAGCAAAGGGAATTTCTAGGACAGTGAAACTACTTTATATGAGACCTATACTATTTTTTCTTCACAGTTCACTTTTCATAGGATACCAAGTTGAAATTTTAAAAATGTACATTGCATTTGCTCCACCTCATCCATCCCCTTGGCCCCAAAATACTTTTTTGAAACAATGTGGATTTCTTGTTAGATACCAGCGGCCAAACTTGGGTTAGAGTTTCCAACTGCTCTTGAGACTGCATGGAAGCATTTGAGTGGCTTTTACCAGTGGGATCTGAACAGAAGTGGCGTGTGCGCTCCCTGGGCGGTTAAGATGCCCAGGCTTCAGCTTGGCTTTCATCTTCCAATGACGTAGTGAAGACGAGTGTGACAACTTTGTTGCAGATCACAAAGCCACAAAACAGAAAGTGTCTGAGTCTTTGAATCACCTCTTGCAGGAAAGCCTCTCTGCTGATCAAGAACATCTGTTTTAGACTTTATACGAGAAAAAAATGCACTTTTTTCATGCTGAAACCAATAGGCATTTTATTATTATTATTATTATTATTATTATTATTATTATTATTATTATTACAGAAGGTAGTATTGTCCCAACTCATGTATCATTCTCTCACAAAATCCAGTGTCCTTTGTAGAATATGAAGAATCTAGATTCCCATGGAAGTTCTTACGTAAAACGTTTACATTTTCATAGAATGTTGTAAATAGAAAGCACTGGATCAAGTTAAAAAATACTCATACTGTGTATCAAAGATCACTCTTTCCTATTGGCACAAACACTCAGAAAATTTATTTTTTTATTGTTTTTCATATATAATTAGAAGGTGATATAATGTATGCTTGTGTTTTATATGAAATGTGTAAAATTAGCTAAACTCAAAAACTCTATGATAATGATATTTTAATAATAGCCAAGTACTATCTAAAATGGGATTTATTAGGTTTATCTCATTAAAAACAATTTATCATCAGTTCATCAGTTACTGCCGTGAACAAATTTGGCAAACATTCAGGAAACAGGATAGATAAATTGACTTTTACACACTCTTCAAGATTTCCACGATGAACAGACATACTTTGCTTAACTCAATTCCAAATTATTTTTAAATTGTGTAGTTGTCTAATGGTAACGTAAAGTATTCTACCAGTCCTCTCTTACTGCACCGTGACTTTGAAATGTCCTGACAACAAATTCATATTTGTGAGTAAAACTCTGAAATGTTTTTTGCAATATATTCTCAGTTCTCACAAAAGAGAGCATCTCAGGTGAGCCAGGTGTGTGATACAGCAATGATCAAAGGCAAATGAACTTGTAGTGCAAAATGTGGGGGAAGCCTGCAGGAGTTCCTGGGTTTTCAGGCACCAGAATATCGGTGGTTAACTCAACAATATTAGTGTACAAGCCTCCATGGCAAGATTTAGGGAGCAGCGTTTAGTTAAATTATGTATTCTAGCCAGCCACGCCATCGCTTTGTATGATCACATAAAATATGAGGGATTCGTCTTCTGTGACATGGAAGGTAGTTCCTGGTTTTGATAGTTTGTAGTCCTGTTGTTTTTATATTAAATTAATATTTTAGAAACACTTTCAACCCTTTAAAAGAAGGGGTCAATGTTATCTTTTATGTTGGGCACCGTTTTCCTATATTTTTTTTTCTCTTTACTTTTTATTGGGAGAATCCATTAGGTTTCTCCTACAATAAACTTAGATCCGTCCTGATATTTCTCTGTATAACTGAATAAACTATTAGAATTTATAGTTTAATTTGCTGTTGTTCTAAGTGCAATCTTTACAAAAAGCATTAGAATCAAGGAGTTGATGTGCTTTCTCTTATCAGAATAAAACCTTATGGTGGCCTTAGAAGACATAGGACTACTAATTACCAAGGTAGCAATACGGCCACACATTTTCTTGCTGTGTAGTTTCTTCCTCTGCAGGAGTAATTTTTTACTTACTTACTGCACCAATGTCTCCAATTCTTTTTACCTTTTTTGCTTTTCCTCTGCTGCCAACCACCTTCTCCAATTTATTTCCTGCCTTTTTTTCTGTGTTCTGCCACATTCTTAGGATTTCTCTCCAATCAGCTTTCCCTTGAACCCACTTGCAGAACATATGCCTTGATTTTGATTGCAGATCTGACCAATCACGTTGCTCTTTCTTTAAGATAAGGTACCTGACGGTCGATTGTTTTGTAGTGCTCATGTGTTTAGGCTTCCTTGTAACCTGTGGGCTCAAAAATGTTTCTGAAGTATTGATACTGCAGACTTTAAAATCCTGGACATTCTGTACTAAATTAGGTAAACAACATCCTAGAAAACATGCTTTGCTGTTCAGGTATTTTAAAAAATGAGAAGTACCCTGCCCTTTTATTATATATATATATATATATATATATATATATATATATATATATATATATATCTTCTAACTTATTTATATTTATTTCTATATCTATGTCTATATCTATCTATCAGCAATGAGATAAGTCATCACTGAAATAACAATTCCCCACAAGCAAGAATTTGGAAGAAGAAATGACTGCTAGAATACAAGCTCCTAAAGAATACACAGAAATTTTAAGACGAGCTTTCAACTTTTGTAGACTATGCAATTAATGTTTTGGAGGGAATTCCATTTTTAGTCTCCAGAAGCAGGGACATCCTAGTTTAAGTAAAGCCACCCTTTCCGCATCCCTCCTGACTTCGTCCATTCAGCTGCTAACTACCGCTCACTGGGTGGCTTGTAAACCACAGATGTTGACTTCTCACAGTTCTGGAGGCTGGAAGTCCGGGAGCAGGGCCCCAGGAGAATCGGTGTCTGGTGAGGGCTTCAGTTCATAGATGGTGCCTTTTCCCTCTGTCCTTGCGTGGGGAGAGAGGCTAAGGGGCTCTTCAGGGCCTCTTTTCTAAGGACTCTGATCCCACTTCTGAGGGCTCCACCCTGTGTCCTAACCACCTCCTACAGGCCTGCCTCCTCGTATCATATCATCACACTGGGCATATTCATATTTCACCATTAGAGTTTGCAGTGGGCACAAATATTCAGACCTTAGCACCTTGGTTTAGGAGAATTTCCTACTCATCTTTTAGGGCATACGTAAGTAATACAAATGTTAATGATTCATTACATTGGTATGGTTTGATGAAACCTGGACCATTCAAATGATTTCCTTTAATTATTTAATTGTAGAAATTTAATCTGTGCTCATTACAGTGGTTTGTGCTTTTTCTTTTCATGATGCAAATCTGGTTTTATTCAATTGTAATTTAATCTCTGGGTTCATAGTGCACAATCATTATTTTCTAAAGCTAGATGTGTGTGTGTGCATGTATATGTATAGGTCTATGTATGCCCATGTCTGTATCTCAATGTGTGTGTAATGATCTGCGAGGTGCTGATTTTAATGGGAGGCTCCTCTGAATATTCAAACAACAACTTACAATGATACCACTTACACTATTTGAATACCATTTGTCAAAATAGAAAAGGAATTCTAAGTTCAATGTCCTAAAAGCAACTGTTTTCCATTTTCTGTAGTTTAAAACTAGTATCTGCCAGCAGGTGTAAGCAAGAAGGTTTCAACTGTCAGACAGTGTCAGAGAGATAAATAAAATCACTAAGGTAACCAGCTCTAAAAACCTTGTGAATCACGAAGGCATTTTCACATAATAACGTCAAACCTAAATTATACTTAGAAGACTGAAACATAAACTGCCTCCTTAAAAGTAGGATTCATTTTCTACTATCGTCTGTTTCCAAAGGCTCTAAATATGCATTCAGCATTTGTACTATATTGGTTTCTTTTTAAACCCAAAATAAAAGCAAAACAAAATGGTGAGGTTAAGAAAATCTTTCACTATTTTTGTACCTAAAGCTAGTCAAAGAGAGGTGCCTAAACACGTCTGTCCAATTAGGTCAGATGAATTCGTGCCATTTTAACGAAATATCCTGGTAAATGATGATTCAATGGAAAATTTGGACCATATCTTTATCCCTGGGGAGAAAAAACATTCCATACAAATGCAAATGCTTTATTTTTCTGCCTATATGATTGCATGCCTCAGCTTGAGATACACTTGGTTCTCTCTGCACCCATCTGTCAATTATGTTTTTGCCCTTGTGTCTGCTAATCGCCATCCTCTGCCCCAGCCATGCTATTCACACACCATATCAGCCCCCCATCACACACATACACTCAAGTTATCTGATACATCGCTTGTTTCAGACACCTGTCATCTTCCGTAAAGTCCCAAATGTGTGCATTGCTAACTGCTCCACAAAGGGTAGTCACAGGCCCCTAAAACAAGTAGCAGGTACATCTTACGGGTGCAGGGCTTGGCTGTTCTGTCTGTTTGTAATCAGTTACCACAGGCTAGAGGAACGGTAGCCAGACGATTGTTCTGCGAAAGCCCTGCAGACCACCCGCCAAAGTCCACACAAACACAGGGGGTGTTCTAGAACACCTTCAATTCCCCACAAACCGATGTGTAGTCATAATTCATATGGGCCTCCAGAGCATCCTAAAATTAAGGTTTATGTAGTTGGAAGCCTTCATGATAACACACATGGTGTTGCTACATGGACAGACAGGAAATTGTCAATGAAACAAGCAATTTGTCATACCTCCCATATCCGACTAACAAAAAAGAAGTCTCCTTTTAAATGTGTTTCTCTCTCATGGACTGCTAAGAAGTAATGGTGCTGCTATGATCATTTTCGGTGGATTTCTGAAGCTTGCCAGTTGCAAAATTACTCCCGATGCAAGTTAATAAATAATGTATGCACTGTTAATAGATCCAGAATCTTAAGTTCCTGTTAGAGAGAGAAATTGTGCCAAACCATCAGAGAAGTGCTATATTACATTGGAGTGGGGGGAGGGGGGGAGAGAGAGAGAGAACTAAAGATGTATTTAAGTGTGGATGCTATTTTTACTGTAAAGAACCAAAACTAATACATTTTAAGTGATCGTAAATTTTGTTTCGAGCTTTGAATACTTTTATATACCATTGTCTTTTACTTCCATTTCAGTTTGAAAATTAATTTCTCATAGTCCCCATAACTTTATGAGAGTTAACTTCAAATATCTGTAATTTTTTTTGTGTGTCCTGGGAGTGATTTCTAGTTTATTGGTTTTTACCTTAATGGAAATATACACTATTATATATACAGAGGGTTCCAAAAAATATGTATACACATTTTAAGAAAGGAAGACTGTATTAAAATTGTAATACTCAATATATACTGATCACAAAAGATGACTACATGTCACGTCTGACTTCTGCAATTATAAGAGGTGCACCAAGTGGTTCCCATCAGCGTCTAGACATGGCGAATTACTGCTTGAGTGATGCTGACCAAAGAGTCCACTTGTAGATATTTTTTTGGCACCCCCGGTATATATATGTATTTGATATACATATATTTATATCTGCCTCTTTCATCTCAGTACCACTTATACCTATCTCAATGTTACATACAGTCATTATTTGTGTTTTATTTTTTAAACTCTTGTAACAATGCTAACTTCAGGTACGTATACATGCAAAGATCAGCACACTTCTAAATGGGACCAGATAGTAACAATTTTAGGCTTTGCAGCCCTGTTGCCTCTGTCATGACTACTCAACCCTGCCACTGTGATGAAGTCAGAGGCAATACGTACTGAATCAGGGTAACTGTGTTTGGGTCTTTGGGTCATAGTTTGCTATCCCCTACCCTAAGGAAAACTTAATTCAAAACAAAGCTTATTCCAATGTTTTTCCTGTAACCCCCCACATTCATGTAACACTTTTTGAAGGCTTTGGAAATTCTCCATTGGCTGAAAAAGCATGTAACGTGTTCTATTGTCTAGGCATGAAGACAGCCCGGCTCTCTTCCTGATGCATGTGGTTTGCTCCTGTACCCATGGAACAGGCCACACAGCTGGTCAGTCTCCATGGCAGCTCTGCCTCCCTGGAGCAGGCGGTGACCCAGCTGTCCTTCCCCCATTCCGTCAGAGCAGGCAGGGTGGGGGGAGCTGAGTGTGTGCCCACAGCCGCCTTGCTTCTGAGGAACAATAGCTCTGTGATTGCCCATGAGCAAGCGGCACCTCAAAGACTGAACAGTTGGGAGCTGGGGAGACTGCTCCCCTCCTTTGTCCGCTCCCTCTTCAATGAGCTCAGTCCTGGGCTAAGTGTCAAGAGGTTGATTGTATTAGCCCCATGGAGAAAGGGATCAAAATGATAGATAGTTCATCAATGCATATATAAAAAATTAACAAATGCCACCGAAGAGAGTGACCTTGGACTAGCCACAAAATCAAGGTGCTTTTATCTTTCTTTTGAGCACTTTTCAATACACCGTGTTTGATTTCAGCCACCCCATGGGACTGCATTTCAACATGCCTTTTCATCTCCTCAACCATGGGAAGTGCCCTTTAAAAGTCTAAACAAAATAATGTCATCTGTGTCTGTGTGTCACCCAGCTTTACATTATCCTCAAAAAAGTCAAATGGCTCTATGAGTGGTGGATGCCATTTTGAATCCAGGTTGGCAGCTGGCAGTGACAGGTGCTGTCGCCACATCACTTTTCAATCACACACTCATCCCTACAGTGACCAAGATGTTTCATATGCTCATAATTCATGTCATCCTCTGCTGTGATTATCAATGGAGTATCCACTTATTTAAATATTTGATAACAAGTTGTGTTTTATATCAAAGTGAAAGCAAGCCATAAACCCATAAACCATAAACACTATCCAGTCCAAAATGGCACCCCCGGTGTGTGATCCATGCAGACCTGACTCGGCTCCTCAGACTTGTTGAATGCTCGCCTCCACCAGCCATGAGGGCTGCCTAGAAATCTGCCTTTTCACCCATGGAAAGTACACTTGCAAAGTGCTGAGAGAAACCGGTTGCTGCCCTTCGGCAGGTAGTGTTGCAGCTCACAAAACATCTGATTCACTGCTGTGTGGGCACTCAGAGCAATCACATCAAAGACATGCGCTAGCCCAGGGAGTGCTGGCGGGCTGCAGGCGGCCCTGGCTTCACATAGTTTCTTCCTAATGGTGTTTTAAAACTATATATATACATATACAGAGAAAATGTTTATAAAGATTGCCTATGTTAAATATTTATATTTAAATATTAAAACACAATTTCTATAGGGATATACTCTATGTAACACAGAGAAAAAATTCATAAGATTTGAATATTGACTTCTGATCCTGGAGTAGTCCATGCTTTTCGTACCTCTCCTTTACTCCAAAGTGTGCCTCCATGCACAGTGGTGGTTGGGAGGGTGGGGTGTGACAGAAAAGACCAGCTGGGAGTGAAGGAAGCAGAGCCCTCCTACATTCACCCTGGAGGACATCCACCAGTTCAGGAGATCCCCAAGATAACCCAGGTTCAATGATTCACTGGAAGGACTCACAGAACTTGGCAAAGCTATTGTTCTTACAGTTAGAGTTTAGTACCGTTAAGGGACATGGATTGTGATCAGCAGAGGGAACGGTGTGTAGGGCAGGTCAGGAGAGACCGGGCATGGAGATCCCAGGTGTTTTCCTCCTGGGAGAGTTACACGGACAGTTTTTGTCTCCTAGCAATGATGTGTGACTACGCTCATGGAGTATTGCCCACCGGGACACCCACCCAGCCCTTGGTGTGCAGAGATTTATTGGGGATTGGTCATGTAGACATGGTTGAGCACCTACATACATGGCTGACCTTAGTCTCCAGCCGTTCCAGAGGTCAACCTAATACCACATGGCCCAAGGCCCCCATGATAAAGGTCACTGGTACCATAGCTCTTCTCTGAGAGGATCCGAGAAGTTGGAGGCATCCACTTCCTTAGGGGAGTCCTCCAGGTTCACTTCTTTCCCTTCCTCCTGATGGCATCCTTCACTGGCATATTTCCTGCAGCCTCTTCCTTGTCACCACGGCTTTACCCAGAATAGCCGACCATCCTGCCTATTCTTCTTATGTTCTGATTTTTGTTCTTTTTCTGTCATTTTCACTCAGTGTGAATTTGTTTTATGAGAAAATCAAAGATGCTGTATTTTAAAAATCAAATGAAAATGAAGCAAAATAAAGTGACATGCACTATTTTTATAATATTTTTACTTGCTTATATGGCAAATGAGGAGAAGTGTTGCTTTGGAAATATTGTAGGAGAAAAATTGTGTAGATTTCAAAGCACTGATATGTGGGAGGATAGAAAATCACCTATTTTCCTACTTCAATAACTCTCTAGATGTCGATATAAGAAGGACAAAAACATTTTCAGTTTTTGTGAATGTGGTTGAAAGCATTCATATGATTTGGTTCTTTTATCTGCTATCCTTAACTATTACTCTGTTGGCTTTTAAGAGGATTCTTTTCTGACCTCCTCTTCTTGTCTCAAGTCTTTCATATGGTTTTGCATCGTCAGCTCCTGGGCATGATAAAACACTCAGAATCCATCAGTAACCCGCTGTAGGTTGGTTTGCTTTTCACTTTTCTCTCTCTCTCTTTCTCTGTCTCTCTCTATCCCTTCCCCCCGCCCCAAGATAGTCTAAAGGAACTTCTCTTTCCTTTAGTCTTATAGCAAATAGTCTCAACAGTAACGTCTTTTCATTACTGCATAAAGCTCCTGTGCGTTTACCGCCCGATAAATCAAGAGAGAAAAATACTGTTTTTATGTCGAGTAGTTACTGTCTTTTCCTCAAACCTCACCAAACTCATAGCAAATGGGCCTTTGAATCCTGCAGGAGGAATTTTCTTTGGTTTATTTTTGAAGATAGTAGTAAATGGTAGCTATTACTAATTGAATCTACGAGCATGTGATAGAACATTCCGTGACATACTTCAGTAGGAAACTGATAATAATAAGGTCAGGTTTAGAATTACAGATCCGCCGTTAGAAAGACAAGGTATCGTCCCTCCATGTTTCGTTTTTCTTTTTTGCCGGCGTCATTACAATTAGCATAAGAATTCCAAATTTGTTAGCTTGTTGAAAAGATTAAATTAGGAGACTTGTGTGTTCCGTTGAGCGGAGGCTAGGTTATGCGGTGGCATCAGAAGCCCCCAAACCTTGGTAACTCCTAACCCAAGCCTGCTTCGCCCTCTTGCAGCGCACACCTGGCGCTTGTCAGGGGTTCTGCTCCGCTCCCCTCACCTGGGGCCCAGGCTGATGCGCAGCCACCATCCCAAACACGGCCAGTTACTCTGGGGAAGCCAATGGCTCCGCTCTGGGGAGTTTGTCACAAGCCACAAGCCAGGAAAGCAACACAGGCTTCCACCCACAACGTGTCCCCCTGAAGCAGTCGCCGCTGCAGCCAACCCCACGGGCCCACAGCCCACGCCCAGCTTAGAGCTGCTCCAGGCCCGAGGTCCCGCCGCCCTCCGTGTGCGCGACTCGTATCTATTATAGGGCAGTGCTGAGCTCACGGAACGGACTCACTGAATTTTACATGTCATGGCCATTACTTTGCCTCAGACCACGAGGAGGTCACATTACTTGTCCTTAGTTCCTTTGTAGAGGGATTTGTAAATAGTTGCTGTTGTTTAATTTTGGATCTGAATTTAAATGACTTTTGAACATACCCTTGATAAATTAAATGGAAAGAGCAGATTATTAAATGTAATGTAAAATGGGGTCCCAGATTTTATAAAATAAAATTATATTCCTGCCCCCTCCACGCTGACACGTACGCGCACGCATCCACGTGCACACTCAAAAGTGCTCGTGGTGATTATCTCTGATCTTTGTCAATTGATTTTTTTTCCCTCCAGAAATAGCTTGTTTCGTTCAACTGAATGCGTTAAACAACAACAGAAAAGGGTTGGGAAACAAACAGATGTGGTTGCGAGTGACCCCGAGAGTGCTCAGATGACCCCAGCCTCCTCACAGGGGGCGTATCCAGAGCAAAATGTCTCCCCAATTTAAACACAGCACTGGGCCTTCAGCTGTTTGCATACCTAAGAACGGAGGGTTAGGTAACGAAATGTCCCTTGTCACCTTTTGTTTTTTCTCTTTATGATCAATATTGAGGAGGAAAAAGGGTTTCCATAGTGAGAAAGCCTTACTGCTTCTTAAATTAACTTTTATTCAGGACTTGCCCTGAATACTAGCTTAGAGTATTCAGAGATGGTAGTTAACGTTTTGTGACTGAAATTCTTCTGTTGCTGAATTTCCTATTTGTTTTTCCTTTGAAGGCATTTCATTTAGCTTAGTTGGTGACTTATGTATGCCAGTCTTCTCACTTATTACATATACCCAGGTTAACATAGGAACAGCTATTTAAAATGTACCACTTTTCAGTAGTAATTTTAAACTCCACCACTTAATTCCATAACTTGAAACTTGGAAGGAAAAGGCACAATGTCCCCACTTAAAGTACCTTTAGACATCTTGGTTTTCAAACACTTTTTTTCTCTTATTATTATTATTATTGCTTTGGTTTCGCAGAAGTCTGAAAGGCTGCAAAAGAGTTTATTTTTCTTTTCAAAATTATTCCTGTCACTTTCTCCTGAACATCCGTTAGGTAAATCAGGCATAATAGATTTCAAATTGTATAATACATTTCAAATGGACTGCCTTCATCACAATCAAGCCAAAATAAGAGTGTAATAAAAACAACCAATATTAATAGTCTTATGGTTTTCACTTCCTTTAACAGTATTAGTCATGCTATCCTCTAAGGATTCTGAAGAATAAATTATAGGAGAGATTATGTGATTAGTTATTAATTCTTCCCCTGCAGGATTGAGAATGAAAGGAGGCGACAATATTTCTTCATTACAGAAATATGCACTTCCCCAGTAATAGAATCAATTCGCACTGAGGCATGGTAATGAAGTATAGACAGAAAGCTGAAAAGTGAATCTGACAGTTGTCTTCAAATCTCATTGTAGCCAAATGTTTCAAATTTCTCCCAGCCCAGTCCTCATATTAAAGTTGATAACATCAATCAGAATGAATAGTGTGATTTTTTTTTTTTTTTTTTTTTTTTGTGTGTGTGTGTGTGTCAAGTTACATTGTTCATTTTGGTCAGCTTTCTGGGCTTGAATTGTGAACTATAATGTTCCGCTTTCATCACCATCACATCCCAAATTCTATGACCCAGTTTAGGTAGTTTTCTTGCTGTTAAATTATATATCCAGCAAGTGATAAATTAGCTGTTTATACTGAAATTATCCAAACAAAAATTTATCTGAGCTTCATATCACTAAACTATATTTTGTATTTATTTATTTATTTATTTATGAAAATTACATTTTTATTGGGTGAACCTTCCCTAACACACACACACACACACACACACACACACACACACACACACACACGGTATTACAAATCGCCAGACCATTTACTAAGCCTTGTTTGTTGAAATCCCATCTTACATCTTATTTGTCCTGGGCTATATGTCTTATTTGCCCTTTATGATTATAAAAAGAAGTTAGTAGCTTCTTCTTTCATTCACTTGTTTCAATTTTGAACCCCCTGAGGGAGGTGGGGGATCTCTACTCTGCAGTTGCACTTGGAATTGTATTTCCCAAAGCCCCAAGATGTATCCTGGTCTTTTCTGAGTGAAAATGTGGGTCACAGGGGTCAAGGCCTGGAGAGAAGAGCACGGGACACACTCTCCCCTGATGGTCCCCTGTTGGGAGCCTCCCGCTGGGCTCTGTAGAGTACTTCTAGAATCCAGTCTGTTCTCCTCACCATCGCTTGTCTCTTAGTTCAAATGTGCACTTCTATCAGAAAATACAATGTGAAGAGAATGTATTTCATGTCTTTTCATAAAAATGATTTCCAAAGTAATGCAGTCACATGGTGGCAAATTTTAACAACATCGAAGTGCATAGGATTAAATAGCGCTAATAATCGTTTCTTGCCTAACGCCTGTAGCAATCTTTTAAACAATTTTTGTTCTTTTCCCCTTCCCTCCTACTATTTCCCAAAGTCTAAATAATATGATTTTTATGTCTATTCATAAATATCAACTTTAGTCAATGTCTTCATTTCTTGGTTAAACGATGGGGATTTATCTCAATAGCACTAGCTTCCTTTAGTTCTCCTTTCACCATTCATGTTTAAAAGAAATATATTATTTTAAATGCTATTATTAGTTGCCTTTATACCTGGAAATGATGAATTCGTTTTCCATAATTTTAGTGAGCATCACAACATTTATGAAAAGTAAGAACAGAAGTGTCACTGGCTCTCGTCCATAATTTGTGAGCCACACTTTCATTTTTCCATTATTAGATTGTTAGCATCATATTATAAAAAAGGTTGTTTTGGAGAACTGACTCTGGGTGGTGAACACACAATGGGATTTATAGATGATGTATTACAGAATTGTACACCTGAAATCTATGTAACTTTACTAACACTTGTCACCCCAATAAATTTTAATTTTAAAAAAAGGTTGTTTCTAACCATACGTTTAAATGAGAAGCTTTTTGATTTTTATAGAGTTTAAAAATAAATTAAAAATATTAGATATTTGTATGATAGCTTAATTTAAATCTTTTTTATTCTATTAAGAAAATCCCTCTATATGATGGGCATGCTATTTTTTGAGCAGTAAAATGCGGAGGACACTGACAGGCAGACACGACAGTCAAAAGAGAAAGAAAAGGTGAAGCAAACACAAGAACTGGATAGCAAGCTCACTAAGAATAGCACAAAACAACATATGGCTTTTTTTATATGAAAAGTCAGCACAGTTGTACAATCACAAAATCATAAGAGAAAGTTGCACTTCTAAGTTTAAAGTTTCCACTGCCTAAGGTGAGACAGGTCATGATATATGACCTATATATCATATATATCTGGTACTCATATAATTTCATGTCATATACATACCTGAAAAACCTCATTATTGTTACACTATTAATGGATAAATACTCCGTTATTTCTATGAAACCTATGCCACACCTGTGTATTGAATAGAGACCTGAACATCAGTCCTGCTGTATAAAGATGTACCATATTTAGCAAGGGCCTGCCCTTGAAGGGCATATGTAAGGATAGGTCTTCCATTGCTGAAGACTGTGACATTTTCAGTGTGTATATTCTGCTGTCTTTTACTCAGTTCTATCTCAGGCAGGAGAGCGAGCTCAGAAACAAAAACGCTAACAAACGGAAGCACAGTATCAAAACAGTGCTTCCAGTGTTTGGTTGCATGTCAGTGTTTCCCAGAGCAGCTAAAATAAAACAAAATAAAATACACTAGCGAAATCAAAAATCTCATCAATCTAATTTTTTTTGATGGGTTAATAAAAAAAAAATCTTAACTTTTGAATTTTTCTTTTTTACTTATTTAAATCACTGTCCATTAGGCATTTCTGAAACTGTGCATGGACACATATAATAGAATTGCTTAAAATTGCTATTTAGTGAGTAGCAGAATCAATGTATGAATACGCAAATACTAGTAGAACTCCCAACAAGCAAAGCTTCATGTTATGTATTGAGAAATAGCTAAACAAAAAAGCCATTGTACTTGTTTTCAAAGAATGTACAGTTTGTTGGTAGGTAAGACATGTGGTTAAGTAAGCTTAACGCAGGGTTCACCATAAACACCATAATCAAGATGTAAACAAGATGATACAGGGGTGGCCAGTTAGCTCAGTTGGTTAGAACGAGGAGCTAATAACACCAGGGATGCAGGTTCGATCCTGGCATTGGCCACTGTGAGCTGCGCTTTTCTTAAAAAAGATGATGTAAATATGACTATGTATCATTTTAGAGAACCACTTAATACATAGAGATAAGTCATGAAATGTATTAGTGTTAGTCTAACATTTAAAAAGGTTTTTGTGCAGAACATCTTAAATAACATGAATTACCATATTTTGCCATGTATAATGCGCTCCCGTGTAAACTGTGCACCCACGTTTTTGGCCCAAACTTTCAGGGAAAAAATCTTTTGTTTTAATTTTTTAATTCATATTTTTATTTGTTTACATTTAGGTACTTGTTCTTTTGTGTTATAAAGGAATTTTAACATTTATTTTTTAACATATTATGGTACAAGAAATTTTATGTAACAAACAATTACAAAACACAAGAACAAATACAAGGTATAAGAAATTTTATGGACCAGTAACAATTTTACGATATTCACACATCATAAAAGGCCAAGAACGCTGGTCGTTGCAAGTACGTCGTAAGCAACAAAACTGATTATCGTATTCCAGGGTATTATTTTGCATATGGTATCATTATTGATTTCTAGAGTTACACTTTTAACTCATAAGCATAAATAAAAGAATTAAAAACATTTATATAGATACGGAATTAGTACTACCCACGTATAATGAACATCCTTATTTTTCCATCACAAATTTGGGCAAAAAATGCAAATTATACATGGCAAAATACAGTAAACCAAAACCTAATGTAATTCTTAGTATTCATTGAAAGCTTCCTAAAGGCACATAGAGGATTTGGAAAACAAACAAACAAACAAAAAAAAAAACATTGAAAACAAAAACTGAAAAACAAAAAAAATACCCTTTTTGTCAAGTAAAGCAATTCATGTTATGCTATTTTTTATGATATGAACCTTTCGTTTCCGACTTTTTGAAAGCTATGTAAAAAGATGTGTCATTTCTTAGGATTCAGAGTCTAGGTGCTTCAGTATGAATATCCCTGCCCTAATGAAAGTGCCCATCTTTCTTTTTTCAAAGCCCATCTTCCCCATGACCTCAATGGCTGCTCTCAAGTTTACCTGTCTCCAGATCCTGACGTGTCAGTGCTGAGGGTAAGGCCACACTTGCCTGACTTTCTGCATTTTGACTCATTAAGTGTCTTCCTTACCTCCCCGTATGGTTAGAGTTTCCTTTGGAGAAATGATGACGGGACACGGAGTGTGCCTCCAATATGACAGGAATTTAACACATGTGTGTGCATCTCGGAGTTGAGGAGGACCCTAAAGGAAATCCAGATACTTTATTGTGGATTACTGTGAGAAGTCAGAACAATCATTTATCAAGCAGAGATCCAGTCAACTTGCCCACAGATGAATTTGGGTCTATATTTTGCTTATGTTCAAGTTATTTTTTAACTTGCAGACATTTTGGTAGAGAGTAAACAAAGTTTCATATAAAGAAGAAGAAGATTTTGATATTACAACTAGGAGATTATTTGCTTTTGTAGATAACTACAGGTTTTGTATATCTACCAGTTCTTAGCAGATCCAGAAATTCATGTCACCATCCCCTTTTCCTCTGCTGCTGGGAACCATGACACCTTTTGTCTCAGGAGACAGAGGGCTTCTACACATTTCACAAAAACACATTACAAAACCTTCCACCCTACCGAGGTATTTGCCTAGCGATATGCAAATGAACTGACACCCCTTTTGTTACACTTATGGAGTAACTCCTGAGAGAACAATCTTGTATAGATGATAAACTGTCCCTAGGTGTCAATTGCAAGTACGTTTAGAAAGCTGTTTCTCCTGCTTCTCAGGTATCCTTCATTTGTCTTGCCAAAGTTGAGCTTTTAGAAAAGCAAAACAAAATATTTTGTATAAGATTTGGACACAAACGTAGTTCTTTTCTTTTGGAAATAATGTATGTAGAATAGGGCCTGTCAAACTAGAGAAAATGACTTCAGCGGGAGAATAATGAAACAGAACTGCTGTTTCACATTGGCTTCCGTGTTTATTATACGATCACCAGGCCATTTTCTCATGTGAGTTTAGCTTCTTTTATTGAAGCACATTGTCCTCATAAATGTCTCTATAATAAGCCCTCTAAATATTTTCAGGTGGTGATTAATTCCCCTAAGAATAGAGAAATAAATCTTTGCTACTCAATGGGTCACGTGCAGGCCAGCAGCTGCGTTTGTTAGGAATTCGTTTCAGGTCCCACCTCAGGCTTCCTGATTCAGAAAACACATTTGAACAAGATCTCCGAGTGACTCACGTGCTCATTTGGGTTTGGGAATCATGGGCACGTTGGAGCCCCTTCCGTTCCTACGTGAATCTGCTCTTAATACGAATCCCCGCAGTCTGGGGGAATGAGGGTGAAGAGCGTGAACGAAGAAGGTGGGCAGTAATGGGCAGTCGTGGGACACAGAGCGCGTGTACACGGTCAGAGAAAGAATTCAGCTGCCACTGACTGACCCGCTGCTTGCTCGGAGGACCAGGCAGCGCATCCTTCACTTTCAGGTAGAGACACATTTCTCACATACATGTGTTCCTGCACTCTGATCTCTGTGCGGAGGATAACCATATTTCTCTTAAAAAGGTTCCGATCTGCGTAAAATGGCTTTGATAGGGGATCACGTCAGAAGAATGGCTCCTATGGGATAAACAACTGTTCTTAGCTTGGGCAAGGTGCAACCTGAAACGCTAGCCTTCAAATTCCTCAATGTTAAAACTCAACAGTCCTATGAATGCTTCCTTAATATTTCTTTAGGATGCTCTACGGCCAAAGAATAGTCTCAAGGTCAGCAGTCAAGCATGAAGTAATTAGTTCCTGCTACCCAATAGCATCTGAAACAACAACCAAAAGGTTATCTTCAGATTGAGACAATGTTTGATTTACATTTATTCTATATTAGACTAAAATATTCCCATCTGCAATCCGAATTGCTGCAGCAACAGGACAGAAATACTCTCCGATTCCCAGGTCACTGAGGCAGTGGAAAGTAGCTTAACGGGGGCTACGCTGGGAGTTCACTAAATCAGCTGAGCCAGATCACCAGCTCCAGAGACTGGTCCCACATTCGGGTCTCATCCTTCAAACCCACCAGATGGTTTTCCCCTCAACTCCCAACTTTCCACTTCTTTAATCCATTGTATCCTGTGACTCATTGCATTTTGAGGATGTAGGCCTGTCCTCTGGTAAGAAGAAGTAGCTTCTATGTTAAATGACAATTTGAAAATAAAACATATTTCAGAAAGCCAACACTGTTATATGACTAATGTTCTTAAGTGTTTATAAAGTTAGCATCAACATTTTTGGACATAAAGCATTATTGAACAATTACAAATACAACACACCCTTAATAATTTATTCTTATAGGGGAACATTTGAGAGGGAAATACATATTGACCTGTAACCTCATAGAATATTTCTGAAAGTACAAGAGCTACCAGTTTTGTTTTTTCTTGAATCTACATATTCTTATTTTGAAACCAGTTTCCAAGTAAAAAAAAGTATGAATTATGTATGTTACACATATTCAAACTATTCTGAATATAAAGATTCTTCAAAACATACACGTAGCTTATTCCAAAAAGAAAGTTACACAATAAGACTACAAGAAAGAACACTGAGATAAAAATTCAGGACATGCTTTAGCTACATGTTAATGATTCTCGACTCCCTTCTGGGCCACTAGAACTCTTTTACCAAGAGCTTACAGAAGGAAGTTTCATTCTGCAATGCCATTTATCTTTTATTAAGAAATAAAAGTTGACAAATGGCGCCCTTGTTTATAAAGACTTTTGTTTCGATAGGATTAAAATGACTACCATTAGGCCCTTGACCCAATTTGGTAAAGCAATGGAGACATTTCCTACCATAAAATAGAATAAATTAAATATTAGGATTATGTAATGAGAATAGCTGAAAAGAATAAAGATCAGTGTTTCTTTTCCAGCCAGTTGTGTCTATGTCTGGTGGTGTACCATTTTTCAAATATTAGAAGACCATTACATTACTAATTTGTCTTTGTATACTAATTTTAAGACATACCTATTTAAGAATCAAGTAGCAAGAGACATTGAGGTAACAAGAAAATAGATTGCTTTGTGTGTTTTCAATACTCTGGACTCATGAAGTCTCATAAACCCTAACATTTACTCGCAAATAGTTTAACCAGACTTATTTTTTTTAAGTTTAAAAGGTGTTCTAGAACAAAAAGTGTCCTTTCTATAATGTAACCTGTTCATTTTGTAATGTAGACATAACCACACTCTTGTCAAAGTTTACTCTAATTTATCAATTTGCTAATACAGCAAAATAAAAATGAGAGTTTAAAAGAATGTTTATTACCTGTTAAAATGTATGTCAGTAAAACAGCAAGTATATGGCCCATGAAAACAGTTCCGTGTGCTCTTTGAATAACAGAGACCATTTGTTCAGTGTAATGTGACTACATGATGCAAAGGGTCTTCATTGACTTGAATTCAGCTAATCTGGAATTTTTAACTGTCAACAGATTTTCAGCTGATTTTACCAGGCTATTTTTGCTATTTAGTAATTTCAGTCAATAATTGCCAACAAGTTGCTTATATAGACAAACTTTTCTTGGTCTTTCTGTTGAACTGAACTAGAACTGGTTCCAAATTTTAACGCTTTTTTTCTGCTGGCACTAATTCCACAGATCATAGTGCCCACATGACATTGAGTATTTATTTTCTTCATTGCTGTTATACAACTTTAAATTACTATGCACTTCAGTATGGTTTTGTTACACTGAGAAATATAAACATGTATATACAATAATCTAGCATGTATAACTTAAGGATGTGCAATATTTAGAATAATTATCTTCCACATCTTAACCTCCTCAAATAGAATTACATCACATTGGAAATATATTTATGAATAATTTTTTAAATTGTACTTTTACTAGAGTAAAAATAGAACTATGTTATGATCCATAAATCCCAGTGCTGGGTATATATTTGAAGAAAATGAAATCACTACTATCTCCAAGAGATATCTGCACCCCCATGTTCATTGCAGAATTGTTTACAATAGCAAAGATATGGAAACAACTGAAATGTTTTTCAACAGATGAATGGATAAAGAAAATGTGGTGCATATATACAATGGAATATTATTCAGCTTTAAACAAGAAGGAAGCCCTGCCTTGTGACAGAAAAAAAAAAAAAAAAGCATGAATCTGAAAGGCATTACGCTAAGCGAAATAAGCCAGACAGAAAAAGAAAATGACAACTGCTATACGATCTCACTTATATGTGGAATCTAGAAAAAAAACAAAGCCCATGTTATAGGAACAGAGAATAGAACAGTGGTTGCCAGGGGGTAAGAGGAGGGGGAAACAGGGTGATGTGTAGGTCAAAGGTACACATTTTCAGTTGTAACAAGTTCTGAGGCTCTAATATACAGCATAGTGACTATAGTTAATAAATAGTACTGTATACTCGGAAGTTGTTGAAAGTAAATTTTAAGCATTCTCACCATATAACTAAAAAAAGAAAAAGAGTTAGCTATGTGAATTACATGAGGAGATGGATGTATTCATTATCCTGACCTTGGTAAGCATTCTACAATGTATATGTGTATCCAACTATCATAATGAACCCTTTAAATATATACAATTATATCTGTTAATTAGTCTTCAGTAAAGTTAAAATTAAAAGAAATTTATCTTTTGTTATTAATGCTTACATGTTTATTTTTAAAGTATTTATATGGTATTCACATCCAAGAGTATGAAACACAGCAGATATTTATCACATACCTAGAATAAAACCCTTAATATATTAGTTTAAAGCAGCAAGAAAAGGCTATAATGCACACTAAAAATGCATTTCAGTGATGGGTTTTAGCCAAAAGAAATAAGTTTACTCTCTATTAGATAAATATTTTAGATACATGAAAGGAAGGGAAATTGAATGATCCCAGCCTCCTTTACCCAGTTAAAAAATATTAGAATACTTTCCTCTGAAGCTCTGTATCACCATCTGTCTGCCACAGTGTGGTTGTGGGTGTTAAACTGTGTGTTATATCCTAGATAAAGGAAATGGTGCGATATCTGACACATAACAGATGCTCAATAAATGGCTGGCATTGTCAGTGGGGATGTGCTTACACTTAAGAGAATAGAGTCTATTACTATTGTTCTAATGGCAACAGTTACTAGTAACATGGAGATGGGACAGAAAATATAATCCCTGAGATAACTGGAAAATGTTTTCACTTTAAAATTTGTATTCTAAATTTTTTTCTAAGCAAGTTTGTGGACTAAAATTCTTATCTCCAGCTAAATTTCTCCTTGTAGGTAGAACAATCAATTCACCAGTGGATAAATAAGGTTCCATTGCTGTGCCAATCTGCTACTTTTCACAATTACCAACTTCCTTCTAAAACAACAAAAAACAAACCTCAAGCCTATGTTTAAACCTAACCTGTTTTTCCCTATTACATAAGAATGCTTATTGCTCTAATTCCATAATTGAGTTCACTATGCAGATTAAAATTTTCTTTATTTATAGAATTTAAACATTTTCATTGTTACCTGGAAAAGAGGTTTGGTTTTATTACCCCAAAGGTGCTGATGGTCATCCGGTGTATGTGTGTTTGCATTCATAGTGGAAGAAATGCTTGTATAACATTAAGGTCAGGTGCTTTACAGAGCTGCTATTTAAAGATTTATAGATGTGTGAGAGGCATTGCTACCTAATTACCGTTCCCAAATCGGACTAATTATCAGTCTGTGCCTCACATTTACTTCACAGGTCTAGTGCCCTTTGCTCTTCATGCTTGTACTCTCTGTGGTGGGATCACAGAGTGGTGCTTATTGGTGCCAAAATACGGTGGCTTTGAGAGTTTCCTGGCGGAGTCCAGTGCATCTGACCAGCATGTTATAAAAATGTGCAAGCAAAACACTTAATTGTCAGCAAGTGTCCTTTGGAGAATACCGAATAGCTGTGGGGGCTGTTTTACATTGTGTCCTATTTTGCATGTGAGGTAGAAAACACTTGGTGCAGAAGTTTTTAAATCAGATTTTTACAACCGTGCTCGATATTTATCTCAGGTAATACTATGAAATTCAGTTTTCACTTTGCCCTGTCTTCCGAGATGCCCATTTTGGTTGAACTGCTTTGAAGTGAATTTCCCGGTGAGTGCTTAGAGATGAAACCCTGACGGTTCGGAAACAGGGAGAAGAGCCATGTGAAAGCCTATGGGGAAATAAGGACTTGAAAACCCACTACGTACCGGAAAAGGCCCAGGTTATAGGGTTGAACCAGAACCCTGGCTGAAATCTTCAAGCGAATGAGGGTTAGGCGTGGAGTCCGGAGGAATAAGAAATACTTTCCCTCTGTTCTTGTGATTAGTATTGGCCGATTTATGGTTTAATTTTGATCAGTGTATCAGCAAAGGGATGCTATGCAGGTGACAGGATGAAGTATTTTTTAACGATTTTTTTAAAGGCAGGTTGCAAAGAGAATGCACATTTAAATACTGTCTTCGCTTGAGGGAGGCATGGAGTATACAGCCCAGTGGTCTGTGCCAAGGTTTGGCACAGTGACACCGAGGAGAACTTGACTACAGCATATATCGTCTTGGCAGAGTTGTTTGTGAACGCAGTAAAGGTCTGCAAAATCAAGAGTGCCAGCCACTTCACTGTGTCAGGGGCAAGGGTACCGGGAACACCGTTTGTTGTTATATTTTTGCCAGGACTGCTTTTGAGGCTCAAAGAAGACCCTCAGCAAACCCATCCTTGTCCCTAGAGCTTCCCCATTCTTCGTGGGTGCCCGCTCGTCCTCAGCCTGCGGCAGGGAGAACCCTGCGCCGGTAGATGGCGCCCCACGTCCGTGCTTGCGCTCTGGGCGCAGCTCGGAAACCCGGCGCGTCTTCCCAGGTCCTTAGAGCTCCGAGCAGGCATTTTAATAAATAAGCGCAAGTGCCAGTGGGTTCCAGGAGCCCCGAGGTTCAGAGGAGCAGCACAGAAACCCCAGCGGAGGCGCCTCCTAATCCCTGCCAAATCCTGACATTTGCCAAACTGGAGATTCCGGAACCGCAGCCCTTAAACCATTAAATTCCCAAGCGTTTTCCTCTTCAACCCAGTATTTTTATTTTTATTTTTATTTTTTATTTTTTTAAGAAAACTGCTTCGCCCCCCCACCACCACTACCACCCCAATTATGAAAGTGGTCACGCTGTTCAGGATTAAGATTTGGAGGGAATTTGGAAAAGAAAAGACAGAATCGAAAATCAGAGGTGCGACCGGTCTTTGAGGGTGCCTACTTTTAAAGAAAGGCTTCTGGGAGGATTTCTGAGTGTTTGGGTGAGAGCCGCACCTGGCGGTGCAGGGTGCGGTGGGGGTGCGGGAGCTGTGTGGAGCCAGGAGGCGGCAGTGCGCGGAGCCATCGGGAAGTTGGGCTGTGCAGTCTGGAGACCTGAGGAGAGAGCCGCGCCGCGGGTGCGCTGGGTGCCAGGGGCCCTCTACGGCTGCGGGCCGGGTGCGGTGCAGCCCCGGCACAGGCCAGGTGCGGTGCGGGCGCGGTGCAGGACGCAGAACGTCTGGGTGCGAAGCGTACATTGTGCGGTTTGGGGCTCCAGCGTGCGGGTCCCTGGCAAGGCGCGGTGCGGTGCACACGGGTACGGGTGCGGGGCGTACCCGGAGCCAGCGCTGGCCGGTGCGCGAAAGAGGCAGGGCGGGGCGGCGTGGTATTGGCCACGAGCAGTGAGAAGGGTCGTGCAGGTGTCTCCTCCCGCCAGCTCCGCTCATCCGCTCTAAGCAGAACTTGGCGGACAGCGGTGCTCGCTCACCATGGATGTTCCAGGTAACCAACCGACTCTGCGCTCCGCGATCCGCGCGGTAATTGCATTCATGCGTGTATTTTAATGGGGACCATCGCGAGTCTGCGTCTGGGAGTCCAGAGAGCGTGACAGAGAGAATATCGAAATCGTTGTGTCTGGGGCTGAGGACAGCTCTGCTACTCCTGGAGAAACAACTTCTCTGTGCTTAGAGTATTGCAGGAGTTGTTCGGAGGCCGTGGGCGGTGAGCGGAGAAGCGTCCTTCCTTTTCGGTTCTGAACTGGGTATGAAAATGACCTGCCTGGTTTAGGGGGAGCAGAGGGGGCAAGTAAAAGTGCAGACGGCGCGTAAGTTAGCAGAAAGCCGAGGGGCTGCCTCCCAGTCCGGGAAGAGGGAGCCAGAGTCTGGAAACAAAAGCTGCACAATCAGCCCAGCTCGGGGCTCTGGTTGCTGGAATCCTCTGGTCCTGCGCCAGACAGAGGGATCCGAGGGGCTCTCCAAGGCGCTCGCTGCTGGCTGTGGGGACGTGGATGTGGGTGTTTGCTTTTAGGGTCTCTCCTCTTCTCTCTTTTTTCCCTCTTAATCTTATTCACCCTAAGGCACTTCGTGGGGATTTGGTCTTTGGGTGGAAAATGGATAAGATCTACACTAAGTGGACAGCTTTACGAAAATCTCCAGGATGGAGAAACAGAGGATGAAAGGGAAAGCGGCGGAAGGAAAAAGGCTTCTTGGTGTGGCTTTCAAGAAAATGCCACCGAAATGAAGGCGATTCAGCATTAGTGGATTTTGTCTTTGCCTGCGACCTGAGCCCCCCTCCGCCTTTGGCTGAATGGTCCTGGGGGGCAGGGTGTGGCGGGTGGCAGCTTCCCTGAGGGTCCCCCACCCTGTCTTAGTGCTGAGGCCTTGCAGAATCGCGGGCTCCCTGACGTGACCGCACCCCCGGCACGCGCCGCCACCGCCACCGTGGAGCCTTCCGTGATGCCCTGTCCAGAGCTCCCGGGCGTTTCTTGGGACCTCTTCTGCCCATCGGGGTGGGGGGTGGCTGTGCGCGGGACCAAGAGGGTGGCCTCCAGCGACTGGGCTGGAGCGCCCCCAGCAACTGCACCCCGCGCCTGCTCCCTGCACAGCTTCACCTCCCAGTCTAAGGGTTTGGGTTCTTTGCCCTGACAGGTCCGCTGGCGTCTTTCTTCTGAGGACGACCCTGGCCTTAACCGTCAGAGCAGGGGACAGAGGCCAGAGGAGGCTACCCACCGGCCACACGCGTTGCTCGCCCTCCGGCGCTCCTCCTGCCCCTGCGCCTGCCCGCCGCTGCCCCCGCGCGCCGCCGCCCCAGCCCCGATGCCGGCGCCCGGCTGGGGCCCCCACCGGCCGCCGCTGACCATGCCCGGGCGCCGGGGGGCGCTGCGAGAGTCGGCGGGCTGCGGCTCCTGCCTGGGGGCGGTGCTGGCCCTGCTGCTGCTTCTGGTGCCCGCCGGCTGCCCTGTGCGGGCGCAGAATGACACGGAGCCCATCGTGCTGGAGGGCAAGTGCCTGGTGGTGTGCGATTCCAGTCCGTCGGCGGACGGCGCCGTCACTTCCTCGCTGGGCATCTCCGTGCGCTCCGGCAGTGCCAAGGTGGCCTTCTCCGCCACGCGGAGCACGAACCACGAGCCGTCGGAGATGAGCAACCGGACCATGACCATCTACTTCGACCAGGTTAGCGGGCCGGCCTGCCCACGGCACCTGCCGCCCACGGAGGACAGGGCAGGGGCCTAGGTGCGCGCGCTGGGGCTGAGCTTCCAGGCTCTTCCCGCCAGTCTGCCCTGCCTGGCCCTCCCCCTTCTCCTCGCTCCTGTTTCCAGTAAGCTCTCCTTGCCATTCCCTCTTTGTATATTGTAGCTTCTTTCTAAACAGGCACTTGGATGACTGAGAGCCCCATAAAGCTAGGAGGTCTGAAATATATTTCCCCAAAGGAAAAGGCACGTTCTACTTTTCTCTGGGATGGGAGCTGTCATTTGTGGTGGACAGGCTTCAGTCACCCAGGTGGCCAATTTAGGGATTGAGTGCATTTCAAACTCTCCACACTTCAGAGGGGGTTCTCTGGAGGTCTCAGCTAGCACTCAGAAAAGATGTACCGATTGCTTCTTTTGGAACACACTGGGGAGATGATGTTTATCGTCAAGAAAAATAAGTGGGCAAGAGTGTGGGAGAAATTGCACGGATGGTTATATAAATATAAAACAAAGTAGAGTGTGGTTACATAAAGGCAATATGTAGTGAAAACAATATACTCAGCATAATATACAAGTACAATATATACACTGTATCAATATATAGTGTGGTAATGTAGATATAAAAAAAATGAAACAAAGACCCATGATTTCATTTATCCTAAGCCACTTTTAACTTCTCCTACTTGGTTCGGACCAAAGGATCAGTGCCATAATCCCACTTGAGCAATCTCTTCTCTAGGTGGTTCCGCTCAGGATGAGAGGTTGGGGACTTCCTTTTGGGTCCACCCTCCTTGGTTTCTGTTGTTTTTCAGAAACAAATTGAAAACATTACAGTGGTTTGCAAACTTGAATTCATCACTCCTTCCTTGTGCCAAAATGCTTTCAACAAATGCACTACCCCTGGCTCTGATTGCACATGGGGGCTCACTGCACGCACCTAATTGACGTCCCTTCTCCACTAATCAGCTCTGACACCTAAGTAATGATAAATCTGCGCACACACACTCACACACACACACACACACTCACACACACACTTGCCTCATTTAAACCAGTGTGTTCATTTATTTTAACTTTTGTTAAGGAGTATGTAACATATTTGAAGTCTGGGGTTTTTTGCGGGGGAGGGAGGGAGGTCTCTCTTTAATCTGTTTTTATTTACAAGATTCAAAAATATTTATTTAATTATGTCCAAATAAGTCAACAACAAGAAGTGGGTATGTGGTAGCTACTTACTGAATCAATAACTTCTTAGTTATGTGTGATTATTATTCACCATCCAGTGTCCTGCAAATAGTATCCCAGCATTTTTACATCCATCATTTCATCTGGGTGTCAAGAAAACTGTGACTTTGTGCAGGAACTATAGCAGCAGGATCCTCATTTTATAGATGAAGCGACTGTGGCAGGCCAAGTCGAATGTGTCCCTTCCTGGTTCCCCAGATAGGGAGTAACTGAGGCCCGCTTTTCTGAGCTGCTTGGGTGATCTTTCATCTGCAGCAGGGCACTGAATTTACCAGTCTCCTGAATGTAAATTTGAGGGGAAAGAGTTGAGGGAAAGAGTTGGAAGCAGCAGCAGCAGCAAGGGATTGAACAGAAAAAAACACAAAAAACTCTATTCTTTTTGCAGGCATCCCAAGGGCCACTGAGAGCACGGGCTGGGGCAGACAGGACAGGGTCCTGAAGCTCAGGTTCTTAACCATAGTTCCTGTAGGCCTGGGGAACTGAGGTGGTGCTCCGAGCTCTGGCTAGGAAGCTGGTGCAGACTGACTGCCCAGGTCACTCCCGCAATTGTCATTAATCTGGGAATTGTATGTCATTCATCTCTAATGAGTGCATAAGAAATAACCACAAAATGCATTCGGTTAAAATTTATTTTCTGAACAGATGAAAGAATCTCTCATTTAGGGCTGAGTTGTTGTTGCTGGGGTGGTTGCTTTAAAAGCCGAGAACACCAGGCAAGCCGTTTTGTTATCTTAATCGAGTTGTGCATTTGTGTATGAGTAAGAACAGGGACAGAATCGGGGCAGAGTGGCCAAATGCTATCTTCAACATCTGAAAAGGAATTGGGTTGTAATGGGGGACCCTCCACTCTTCAACTTCTGCTTATAGCATTGTAATGCTCTCATCCTCATTTATTTGAGAAAAACCATCTACAGGGTCATGTGACCTCATGTCCCATGGCTAACTGTCATATTCTTGCACATTATGGAATTCACAGGGTTTGAGCCAAGAATGTCCACGCTGCTGTTTCAACTCTCCCTTTATTTATTCAAGCTTATGGCATGACATCATAGCTCATCTCAGGGAGCAAACACATTAGTCAGAGGAGAGAGGGGAAGCAGACACAGCCAGCGTTTAAGGACTGTGGACTTTCACTCCACCGTCATTATTGAGCGCCAACTGTGTGCTGCCAGGGGCTGGAGAAATGTGGACACAAAAGCCTCACACAGTCTGTTCCACAGCAGCAAAGGAAATTGGGTCCCGAGCTTCATCTGAGGGATGTTACCTCATTTAATTGGCCTCTTATTCCATAACCCTCTTTCTACCCATCCCCTGTGGCACTCTAATTTTGGTCAAAGCTTCATGTCCAAGTCCCCATCATCCCACAAACCTCCGAGCAGACTCAATTTATAGTTTGTTTACTGACCTGGTTGTCTTCCATTTCTTTCTCTCTGCCCTGCCACCAACATAACACTATTTGCACCCGTTTCTTCAATGCATAAATAAAATATACGTTAAAAAATATGTACGAATTGCCATCCATTAGAAATCACTTCCTGCTGCAGTGTTTTAACTGCAGCCCCGCCCCCTCCCAGGGCAGCCTGGCACGCTGAGTGGGTGCTGCTCACTGCTCCTTCTCAGCTCACAGGGGAACTGGGGCCACTGGTTTTGCCAGGGGGTTTCCAGCACATGCTGAGGGGGGCTCACTATGTTGTGTTGTATCCCCTCTTCTTTTTTCAGGTTTTAGTAAACATTGGCAACCACTTTGATCTTGCCTCCAGTATATTTGTAGCACCGAGGAAAGGGATTTATAGCTTCAGTTTCCACGTGGTCAAAGTATACAACAGACAGACCATCCAGGTGGGTAGCTTTGAACACTGACCCTTTCAGCTTTGGGTCACTAGTCCCCCTTTGCTGCCGGCCCTGTCTCCCCCCTCTGTGAAGCTGGAAGCGGGGCTGAGCGGGCCTGGGGCTGGGAACTAGCTGAGTCCTCTGGGTCCAGCCTCTGAAGGGGGTTGGGGGGTGCTCCAGGGAAAGGAAAGGGTGGGGGCGGGGGGGAGACCAGGACAGGTGTGTGGCAGTGGGATCCTGCATGGTCTGCTGAGCTTTGCCCTCTGCGTTGTAGGTCAGTTTAATGCAGAACGGCTACCCAGTGATCTCAGCATTTGCAGGAGACCAGGACGTCACCAGAGAAGCGGCCAGCAATGGCGTCCTGCTGCTGATGGAAAGGGAAGACAAGGTACACCTCAAGCTGGAGAGGGGCAACCTCATGGGAGGCTGGAAATACTCCACGTTCTCGGGCTTCTTGGTGTTTCCTCTATGAACACAGAGCCCCCGGGCGGTGGGGAGCTTGCCATCTGGACCCCGGAACCCACCCTCCCTCACACCGTGAACTTGCCCGAGCAGGACAACTCATTTCCAACCTCTGTCAGACTGTTGCGGTAAAAGAATGATTTCCTTCTAAATCTCCAGTGTTTTCTTTGACTATTGACCATTCCTTGGGAACCCGGCCTCTAATTAGTTTTAGACGACAAGGTCTTCAGGAGAAATGAAATTATCGATCTGAGCAATTTGTACCTGTGATTGTAAAGTCGATATGGGATTTTATTGTTGGGACCATTGCCGTTTCTTCTTTTGTTTGGACGTTGTCTTGGTACCCCACCGAGGAGTGCCGCAGACCTCAGGATGGATTGCAGGTTGCAGCCCAGGCTCAAAGGAAGAGCCCAGCAAATCACCACCCTCCGGACGGTCCTTGAAATGTGTTCTCTGTGTGTCTGTTCCGCCTTAAGGAAGAGAATGGCTTCACTTTCATTCTGTATTTTTCCCTGGGTGGACGGGAGGACTCGGGAGGGGGAAGGGAACATTGTGAACCTGTCAAGAAGTGCTTTATCTGGAGAAGCAAATTTTGCACGGTTGGACTGCGACTTTTGTTCTGTATTGTTTGTGTGTGTGTGTGTGTGTGTGTGTTTTCTTGAAAAGCTTTACTTTTCTTTTCACTCTCAGCTCTCCCTCCTCACCCCTGCTTTTATTTTTCATGCTGGGGTGAAGGAGAGAAAATGTATGTTGAATTCCTGGATGAGACCAAACCAAACCAAACCAAACCAACAAAAAAAACTGCATTTTGTTTTGGATAAGACCAAAACCAAAAAAGAAAGGTATCTGTACATCCAAATACAAATGACAAATGGACAGTTCTGCTTGTTCTCTCAAAGAGACTCTGTCAGAAGCACCTTTAAAACTAACAACCTGGACTTTTATTTATTTATTTTTTCTTAAATTTACACTCTGGAATACTTCCTTAAGAACCTGATGTCCCTGGGTGGCCCGAATCATGTAAGATGAGCACGGGAGCTGTCATGACCACGTCTCCCAAACATGGTTTTCTTGCCAAGTGGCCTGGGTTCTGCCAGCAGCATATTTTCATTTGGATCCACCTCTGCGTGAGCATACCAGGATCAGGTGTGTCAAAGACAACAGGACCGGTCGGTCGCTCCCTCAGGATCCTCTTCTGATCTGCCTAGGAAAGAGGGGTGTTGACTTCCCCTGCGAGCACCGGCGGGAAGCCACCTGGATGTCCCAGTGGCTAAAGGTATTGGCAGAGCCACCCGAGGAGCACGTTCACAAATCCTTCTCGTTTTGGCACCTTGTTCAACAATGTTATCAAAATCCAGCTGCGAGTTTGATGGGCACAGAATTCTTAGGCCAAGGAAATGTCACTGATCCCAAAGCAGTCGAAGAAGAGACCTCACACCGGATGTTACTCTGTCCTTTGTGTAACAATGTAACCAAAATATTGATGATAAAAAGTCATAATTTAAAATTCAGAATAAATGGGTTTGATGTCTGCCTTGCTCTTCTCCCTGCACATCGTCTCCCAAACTCTCAAAATGTGTGTAAGTATTGCCCATGGGTCAGGGACTCAGGGAAAGTCAGTCCATTCTGTGCTTGTGTAAAAAATACACACACAAACACACACTCCCACATGCAGAGCTAGCGATGGGTCTACGTGGAAACTGCACGCATCATACATTTCAATTTATATATAATATTTTTCACACAGGAAAATTTGGGGTGGGGTGAGGGGAGATCAGTGAAAATGACAGCATTCAAAAGGCTTCTTGGATAGGCAGTGTGCTTTTATCATATGTAATCACTGATGTGCTACAAGTTCCAACCCCATCCTTCAATCGGAGAACGCGGCTATAAAAGGGACTGGCATTTGAAGATAGCATCCGTTGTGTCAGAGGTATGCATGAGGATGGAGCAGCACAGGATTCCATTTTCAAAAAAGAAATGCAGTGGGGATTATAGAAATGAAAAAAATCTAGTCTGACTAAGGGTCTGTGTTCCACTGGCCTTAGGTGAAGCGCATAATCGGATGCAACGTTCAATTTGAATTAAAATGCTGTTACCTTTTGTGAGGGGTGGAAAATGAAGGTACATCAGCCCAAAGTGACTTGGGGTGTTTTGGCTCCGTATTACTAGAAATACTTCTCAGTGACAAGATCGTTTATGAATGTTGACAGACAGCAGGTTGCTGGCTAATATTTTTTCTCTGTGTTTTATTGCCCTTGGTTATTTAGGCCTCTTCCCCTCATTTCTTTAACCTTTTGTTCAATATGAAACAAACAGCAAGCCTCATTAGAGGACAATATAGCACTTCAGAGATTGAAAGACATATGAGTACTTGTTATTTGTATCGGTTAACAATATGGGATACACATATTTCTTTGTGTTTACAACTTCATTACGAACAGGCTGTCATTTGGTTATACTGTCTAATAAATGGGTTGTTAAATTGACCAATCTAAAAATAAGCATATTTCAGGAGCTTGTTTTATATTAGGAAATACGCTTCATCCTGTTTATTCCTCTCTCTCTCTCTCTCTCTCTCTTAGTCTCTCTCTCTCCTCCCCACCCCCCACCCCCAAGCTGGATGCCCAAGGCTCCATTAGGAAGAAGCCACGAGGGTGGTGTTTCTGAAGTTGTTTGTCCCCCACTGCCACCTCTGCCCAGGTTCGAGGTGGCTAACGATCTTTGAGGTAGCTGACGCTCCTGTGTGTGGTCTGCAAAGACACATAGGTCAGATGAAAATTTGAAATCGAGTTTCCTTTGGTTGGAACAAAAGAGACACCTATACTCTTTGCAGCCCTGTTTGATCAGCCCCATCTCTGAGCCTCAGTTTCCCCGGCTGCAGAGAGAGGACACGGAGCCCCGTGCATCTGCCCAGCTCACAAGGCTACGGTGAGGGAGACACTGAAGGTCTGAGGACCGCAGGGCACCAGGATAATAGGCGTGATGCGGTATGGAGGGTGTTTCTGGAAAATCTGACTTCTCAACGTGCAGCTTATGAAAAACATTTAAAATGAACCTCTGGGAACATTTTTCTGTGAATTTCCATGTACTCAAATAGCATGGTAAAATTGTGGCACTATATTGAAGTATAACTTGATTTTTAAGAATGATAATATAAACATGTCAAAATCTATACATTTTCATATAAACTCAATTCTTCAATTATGTTATTTGACTCTCCTGTGAGGCTCCAGCCTACTGTTACATGCCAGTATGTAGTACCGACGTTTTATAAAAATATACACCTGCAACACTTTTAACACAAGGAGAAAAGGAATTGCCAAATTTTTAGTATTATAATAGTAAGTTGGTTTAGGTGGTAAATGTTAATCCTATTAAACTATAAATGCTCTTAAACGATACTATCTTTTAAACTTAAAATTTATTCCAATTAGAAACAACCCTGATGATTCAGCTCCTGAGAAACTGTGTTTACCATCTGTAACTTCTGAGTTGTTGTTTTTTGGCCTCCTAATATTTTTGATTTCTGCATTCCACACAATGGAATTATTTATATTTTGAAAGTTTGTGCTTCCTATGGCTGCTCAGAGCATAGGTGATAAAAAGTCTCTTGAATATTTGCACGAAAACTCATGGAATCCTATAAAAAAATCACATAGTCACTTGTTTGGAAAACATTATTTTTTAGCTAAATCTAGTTACATCAAGCATCAGTAATGTTTAAAAGATATGCAAAACAAACCAAAACTTTGCCGAATACTAAAATTTATTTGTAATATTTCCATTATACCTTATCAAGGAAATTGATAACGTATCAAGTCACATACTTAGTAATGATTACATATATATTGTTTGCTTGCAAATACATGAACATATACACCTGCTTTTTATCATAGTGATATAAAATTAAATACATAGATTGGCCACATTCTCCTGGAATCTAAAAATATATGGGAGGGAAATTTGATGAATCACTTTATACAAGAAAAACAAACAAAAAAACAATCTAAAACAAAAGCATGGGTTGTTCCAGCATGTCTTATATATAGCAAAAATAGCAAAGAATGTTCTGTGAATTTACATCCCCATAATTTTGCAATCTTTTATAGGGAAATAAATACTACATAAGATAATGTTGCTGTGAGTAAATAGGTAACATTTATATTTTCTGCAGCAAAGGAAGTATATAATAATTTAACGCATAGACACACATGAGTGAAAGGTTCTGTTAACATTGTATTGGTGATGGTGACAAATAATGGAACTCAAAGAGGCAGGTTACCATGATTCACTCTACAGGCTTTACTGTGTACTCTGTAAAAACATTTGTGTTGAACTGCAATGAGGTTTTGCCCTGTGCTTTGCTTATGTAGGAGTTTAATTGTCACTGAGACTCTGTTTCTAAAGCTGGCACTGCTACTAAAATGGGATATTACAAACACGTAAAATTTTAAGATCAAAGCCTATAAATTCTCATGAGACTCTTAAAATTGATTTTCTTGGCATTTAAGGAGCAAACACACCAAATATAAGGAAATAAGTTGAAATAACATTTCCATTTTGGTTTTAGCATTTAGTTTTTTTGAGCTCAGAATCCTTTTTTTTTTTTTTTCACGATACTCTGTGAAGACGTTCACTGGTGATAACCCATTCATTAAACAAGTCGTTTATATATTTGCCTAGCCTTTTAAAACAGTATTTTTGCAGACAGATTTCACATAAAGGTACATGTATATGTATTGCCTTTGTAGATAGAAGGCTACAAGTCATTCACATTTAGATATTTTGATTGTCAATATGGTACATAGCTACCCATGATGTGATTGGTCAGTCCCAGTTCTTACTTCTTCAAAAAAAAAAGAAAAAAGGGGGAAAAAAAAAGCCTTGTCAAAATTCCTTTAATGTAGATTCAATGAATATAAACTTTTTAAAAAATGGCGTGTGTTTGAGTCTGTATAATAACATTATACCAAAACATGAATTCTAAGTAAATGAGCTTTCCTTCCATTCCCAAACCCAGTAGGGTACCTTGAAATTTAAGGGCTAAAGCCACGTGGTTTTACCTCCCACCGCTAACAGGAGCTCTGTTTTATCTTCCTAAGTGGATTTTGCTGTGGGTTTCCATCACCAGAATCACTTAAGGGTCTACAGCATCATAAATCATCATCTTCATCAGCTTGCCCACTTACACTCACTGCGTAGTGTAAATGGGCTCCCTGACAACTTAATTTGGAAAAGAAATCTTCATTCCCTCTTCTTAATGCCTGAGGCAGGACTCCCCAGGGTTGGAATGCTGCTCTGCGCTGGAGCTATCCTAATAGAATGGAGGCTGTTTATTAACCAGACCTGCCAGTCTTGCAGCCTGAGAGGCAATCCCTTCACTTACATCATCATCCCCTCATATTCTTCAGGGCGGCTGCTGTCTCCTGAGTTCATTGCAAGTGGCAGAAAACACTGATGGAGAATGTGGGCAGTACATTGGTATGTGGAACTCCTGAGTATTTTGCTTAAGTCTGTTTGCTCTGACTTGATGCATTGAAAAAATTCTTCTATCAATCTCTTATGCTTTCAAAGTCCAGCAGGACGTAGCGAATCCTAACATTTCCTTAGCTTTGTCCTATATGTGAACATTTATTGTCCTCTTGTGTGCATTGTTGTTATGGAACTGACTTAAGAATAACATCTAAAATATAACTAGATTAACTGGAAAAATTTGGCGAATTCTCCTTATTACTAAAATCTCCCATGCGCAATATTTTCACAGGGGTGTATACACACACACACACACACACACATATATGTATATATATACACACATATATATTTTACAATCATGTAACTTTTAGATCATAAATAGCATACTTCCAGAGAGAAGTCTATCACTGAAAAACATATTTAGGACCTGAAAATGTGACACTGCCTTTTTTTCATATTCCCAAACACCATGTAGGGAGTCATAGCAGAGTTTTGTTCTGGAATTGTAAACTGTTAGTGGAAAGAGCAATTATATTCCTTATTAAAAGTAATCTGTTCTTTTGGGATCAGGGTTTCGGAGGATCAGGGTTTAGGCATTTTCTTTTCATGCCACCACATTTATGGATTGCTGCCTAGGGGCCCGTCCGTGTGCTTAGCAAGGATGATAGAAAAATGAAGACACACTCAGTCTGCACCAACAGTTTACAGTCCTTGCTAAAAATAGTGTTCAAAACTAACCTGGAAGAGATCCAGTTCAACGGATGGTGAGGGGGCGGCCTAGGGTGGGTGTGGGAGGAAACTTAGAAAGTTGAATGTGTATTTACTAAAGAGAATAATGTAATTTATATTTTTCACATCTGAAGAGGAGGATGTTATTTCGGTGTTGACATTGAACACTGAACATCAGCAGGACTCCCAGCCAAGTTTCCCCACCCCCATTACGTCTCCTCCCTCGCAGAACATGGTTGGATATTTGGCAGATGTGCAGCAGACCAGACCTGCTGAACTCACCTGGCAAATATTAAAGTGGAATGGGGATGGAGGCAGGAAACTTCCATTGTTGTAATGCATGAAGGTTAAATTATAACAGCCCTTTTCACAGTTTTATTTCTGCTTGCCTTGTTTGGTGCATTGCTTGGGAAGATAGAAGGCATGCTAGAATTAGAAGACAGATGTAAGGCAAGAGACAAAAAAGGCATAATGTGAAGTCCATCTTAAACAGAACTGCGTGGGGGGCCATTCCTACCTCTTGGATATAGACCACGGGATAGTAACTTAATAAAGAGCAAACGTAAGAAAAAAAACGGAAGAGAAATGTGAGAGCAAATGACACTGGTAGAAAACCTGAATTCTGAATATTGTGTTTAGGTAATCACAAACATATGTGTGTTTGTGTGTGTGAATACTGAACACAATCAAGTATTTATATCAAAACTCACTGTCCAAATGCTTTCTATGTCCTTTCAGCTGTGCCATCACTGAAAACTTGCTTTCATGTAGCAGGGACGCGGTGGACCCAGGTAGCTTGGCTTGGGTACATAGACTCATTTCTCCGTGCTTCTTATCTCAATTATTTGGTCTATGCTTCATATTTCACATCTTGTATTCAATCTTAGGAATTTATTCCACCAGAAGGTAGAAATTACAGCTGGCCTTCCTTACAGATTGAGAACTGTTGAGAATAACTAAGCCTTTGGCTGGTGCTATAAATCCAACAGAAACTTCTGATCAGTGGGTCAGGGCCTAATCTGCTCTTCAGCATCAGCATCTGAATTACCTTGGCACAGAAGAATGCTTTCAAAGTCCAGCAGGATGTAGCAAATCCTAACATTTCAAGGGGCTGGGTTCTTACAGGAACTTGACATGTCTCCCCAGTTATTAGCAGGCAAAGGGCATGTATGAATCTGGCTGGGATAATTAGGAAAGACTTATTCTCCCTTAAGGCCGATTACTTTTGATAATTTTTCCTTTTTCTAAATGTCTCAAAATGAACTGCACCAAAGAGTGAATGACGCTCAATTTTTACTTAGGCTTCTTACCAATTCTTGAGTGTGCTGATTAGAAGAAATGATTTATTAAAATAATCTTTTCTTTTTATCTTAATGGAGAATTGAAAGGAACCTCAATTTATGTTATATTTTCTTCCAGAATTGCAGAAACATTTGTTTCAGGAGAAGCTCCCCAATAGATGGTGCTGCTGCCGTGACTTAAACCACTGAATAATTAGTATGCAAAAAAGCTCCAAAAAGAGGCCTCTGGGAATTCCCTTACATCCAGTTATAGAAAGACAAAAATGTGGCTTTATTTTTGCTAAACCAAATTGACATAATTGGATAATTTGAAAACTTTGGAAAGATTTCTTAATGTTTTGAGGTCAAGAAAGTACTTCTCATCTCCACTGTTCATATCTCAATATCTTCGAAATACAACCACAAACAAAATGGAGAGTTACAAAAGGGTGAGCTGAGTGGCCTTTCACCTTTCATCACCTGCCCCCATGTGCTTCATGGGTCTGTTAGCGCCATAATATGAGAGTTATAACACAAACGAAAAGTAGCGTCCTTCATCCATATTTATGGAAAAGAACAAATGCAGGAACCATATTGGTAGGATGCTGTTGATAAACCTTAATATTTCAACCCTTTGAGGGTTGAAATGTGTGAGGCCTTATGTTAACTGCTTTACAATCCTTTCCATGTAGTCATTAGGATAACACTTAAAATAGACACTGTCATTGTTACCACTTTACAGATGATTAGAATAATGTTTAAAGTGATGAAATGACATGGCCAAAGTCTCACAGGAAATGAATCACAAATATAGGATTGCAATCTTGGACTTTTTAAACTTTCGAACCCATTCTCTAAACTATGGTTTTCTTCTGCGTCTCAGAATGAGAGCTAAAGTGTGAAAATCATTTTCCTTAAATAAGAAATCTATATATGTACTATGATTAGTCATAAGTGTTCACATCAGTTATTTCCATAAAATGCATTGTTTGAAAAAAATAGACAATTTAGATTTGCACTCTGAAAACATAAAAACTGCTTTATTGTAATCATAAGAGAAATATTGCAATAGTGGCTTTAAATTTACTGACCTTCTTATACCAGAAACACCAAAGTCTGGGCTATCATGTTTGGTTATCGTTCCCATGCAGAAAATGACAATGGAAACATTTCTTTCTTTACTTCTCTTGCCAAAACACTTTGTAAAGCTGCACTCAGAATACTCAAACATATAAATACAAATAGCTCATTTTCCCAACAATATTGTGTATTTTATAAAGGACACAGGTCACTCTTTAGAATTGTAGAGTAAAACCTGAGAAATCAAGTGCAGGAAGTAACTAAGCCACGCTTGAATTGAGAAATTTCCTTAAAGCTATTTATGAAGCTTTACACTTAATCTCTAGCTGGAGACACCCTTAGAATCTGGAGTCAGGATGTTTCTTAAGAGGTTAAATCTTTTGCCCTGAATGCATCATTAGCAAAATTAAAACTAATTAAATAAAATTAAGGAAAATTTTAGAGATGGTATTTGTCCTTTGGTTGAATTAAAGGTTTTTACTATATTCTAATCAAAGGAAAATATATTTTTGAAGTTAGATAATAAAAAGGCAAAGCTAAAGATGTCTCCAAGTGGTTTTTGTTGTTGTTGTTGTTGTTCTTTTAATCTGAGAATAATTTTCTAATTTTTGTTACCTTTCATTATACCTTTTTGCAAAGCATTTTAGCTTAAAGATTGTGGACATAGAAAAGCACTTACATTTGAAACTCTTATATCTAAATTTACTACCAAGACTTTTCATCTGAAAAATACATATTTTCAGAATATTTTAAATGGAAGATAGAGAGGTTTTATGGGGTTTTGTTTTCTGAATATACTTTTTGTAAAAAATAAAAAAAAGAAGTGTCACATCCCCATTCAGAAAGATAAGACAAAAAATGCCTTTAACAACTTTGTATTTATTTACAAGAAGAGGTTTGGTTTTAGTGGGTAAGTAAATAGTCTGCTTTAAGAGAGATGGAGACTTATAATAGTATTTGGGTTCTCTGCTTGGCTCTACCACAAGGTGGAAAGCTTTAAAAATACCCTTCATTACTTAGTACAACTGAAAATAAGGTAGATTCGCCAAAAATGTAATAATAACGCAATGTCCTTGTCAAATTAACTCTTGAGATCTTGAATCACAACCATTTAAAGCTACTGTCATTCACAGATAGGTTTTGCTTTACTCTGATTCTTCTCCAAAAGTGTTTGCAATCAGCTGCAGACCAGAGTGCTTTATCTTCAACAAAAAGGGTCTTAGAGACCCATGGATGGGATCATGACAGAGACTCTGGGGCGCAGACTTTTGATGACTTTACTTAAATACCCCTGAGACCGTACCACTGACTGAGTGAGGAATTGCAGTCTCTAGTGAAGAAGCTGATGAGCTCATAAACTGCTAACCCAAGATCAAGCAGAACAAGAAATAATTACACGGGAGTGAGTGAACTGATGACGAAGAAGAATGATTTTTTAAAGCTTTTGTTTGGGACGTTGCTGGTTCCATTTTCTGAATATAAGAAATCCCTTTCTTCTTTCTCTTAAGCTATCCGTAACTCTTATTTTAGTACACTGTACTTTTGTGGACAGAAATAGAACACGGATGTTTTTCTCCCCGTTGGATCCCTCCAGATTTTGGAAACTCGAATTGAGTGTTCTAATTTCCATGACAATATAATTATTTGCATAAGTTCAATGAGAATCAATTTTCCTTATAACAGAAAATAATTAGAAAATCTGGTTAAGTAACTAAGGCTTTGACTGGCCCATCATCTTTGAGAACGATGTGCATAGAATCAGTTATGACCAGACAGTTTTAAAGAACTAATGGGTGACATTATGGAGCCAATGTTTATAAAGTGCTGGAACAATCACCCTGGTACCTACCTGTCTTACAGGGTTCCCAGCCTTACAGCTGAATATAGAAGGTCATATCCGGGCAGGCCCAGGAAACTTAGGCTATCCAGGCGACGGTGGGTGGGGACTCAAGAAGAGGAGAATTCATCCAAATCCATAGATGCTGCAGGTGAAGTCTTGGGGTAACTTCTTGGGTTGGCTTTCAAAACTCTGATCTGAGATTTCTTATGAAAAGTTCCAGCAAAGCAAACTTAAAAAGGCCTATGTCATCAATTATCATTCTTGCTGAACTATGTGAATAACCAAGCCAAATCTAAGGACATGAGACTTATTTTATAAACTTTGGTTATCTTTGATCAAAAAGAGGGGTACCTGTAGAGGGTAGAAGGAAGGACTTGGCCGATTGTGATAGATTTTGGATTTGGAGAACTAGCAAAGTAATAGCTCCCATGACAGGATTAGGGAAATCAATGTCATCCGATTTAGAGCAGACTGAACTTTATTTTTTTTTAAATGAAAATCTCCTGTACTTCAGCTATATTTAAGCTCTGATTTGTAAAAGAGCATCTCTAATAGGTGGAAAACCCATTTTCAGTGTATCTTGGGGAAATCAGGGATGGATGGATGCTTTATCTCTGTTTGCCTCCGTGAAGAATTCTGGATGAACAAATTTTACTGTCAAGACTGGTTTATTTTCTATTAATATATGGTTAGTGGGTTTTGTTATTTTGCGTCTAACTAACAGTATTTTAGATCTATAACATAAAACTGAATCTGCTACAATGACAATTTAATATTCCTTGTCAAATATAATTTGATGCTTGATTCACGGATTCACAGCCATCAGGGTGATCCCCAATCTTGGAAGCGGGAACAACAAAATACCATGAAGTGTTTTTGTAGAAAACCATTACTAACATATTTAGGAGACATGTGGAGAACTTAGTTTATTTACAGCATTAAATGCTTTATAACTCTTAATTGTCCTAGTCATACCCATAGTTTTACTCCATATTTTTCAGATTCTAAAACTGCTTCAGACACCACTTAAAACACATTAAAATAAAAGTAAAGTGTGAACTAAGAGATTTGTTTTGTTTGTTTTTTTTCACCTCTATATTAGAATTCTGCCACTCGGAGGCTAATTAATATCACTAATGAAAATGAAAGCTTACCATGTACCAGGTGCCATGCTAAATGTTTAGCTCATAACTTCTTGTTAGGGGCCAGTTATTATCACTTTTTCTGGTCTGTTGCAGAGAAAATGGAAACACAGGGTTGTCAACTTGTTCACCACCCACCCCACTGACAGCCATCCCAGCCATGGTCTGAGTCCACAGTGACTGGTTCAGGACCCATATGACTGTAGATTATGACACCACATGTTTTGGGAGCTGCCTCAGAAAATATCAATAAAGACTGAAAGCTCCTTTCTCAAATTGGCTATTGTGGTCAGATGTCTACCTTGCAAAAAGTTACCTTTTCACTCCATAAATCAATTGTTTATTACATTTGTAAGTTAAATATATCTGAGGTTAAAATGAATTTATGAATTTCATAATATTTTTGGGCCAAGTACACAATGCCAAGCTAACTCCCATCACTGAAGTGCTTACTTCCATGACTGAATACACTTGCCAACCAGACTCACATCATTTATCCGTTTATGTATTAGGGTTAGGTGCCGGGGATATGACCAGGACATACACCTACAGCTCATGAAGCTGTAGGTTTGGGGGGATTTTGACATGCAGATATGGAAGTCCCCTTCTGAATAGTAAAGGTTAGGATTTGGAGAGGCAGAGGCTCCCAGGGCAGAAACACAAGGGAAGGGCTCTCATCCTACCTGCAGGGGGGCTTCGTGGGACAGGATGTTAAGCTCCTCCAGAGTGGAGAGGGATGAGTAAAATGGAGTCGGCACATTCTCAGTGAGGAGGAGGGCTGCATACGTCAAGGCAAGGTACAGACAGAGCCTCAGGAGGCATACAGAAGAATTTGGAATTTAGCCTAAGGATAAATTCTTTACTGTTTTAAGAATTAAAGTGCTATGATCTTATTTAAATCACTCTAAGGAGGCTGTTACAACATGAATATAAAGACTTATAGAGAAACCGGATTATGTTATGTTGACATTTAACATTTCCTATCTTCACACATCTTTCCACACTCCCTTGTAAAAATGCATTAAACGGTGTCATAATTGAACATTGATTAATTGTGGAGTCATAAAAGACATGCCTAGTGACCATTCATTTGTTTCCAGCCTGGCATAATTACCCACCTACAGCCTATGTAGTTTTCAAAGAAAAAAACCCTACTATGAAAAATGCAACTTTGTTCTGATTTCTAAAGCAATTTGGAGGCTAATACATAGTAACCTATCATATTTTTTTTCCGAGACAAATACATATGTTTTATTTTTGGTGGTTATGTTTTAGTTTATATGCTTGATTTATTGATGTTTAACTCATAGAATATTTAAATCATTTTTCTTTTTTTTAAATTAAGATGTAATTTACATTCAGTAGAACTTCAGCCTTTTACGTTACAGTTTTGGTAAAGTTAGATGGTCTAGCCACCACCACAATCAAGACACAGAATTGTCCCATCGCGCCCCAAAAGTCCCACACGCCTCTTTTTGGTCAACCTTTCCTTCCATGCCCAGCCTCTGAAAACCACTGATCTCTTTGCAGGCTTATAGTTTTGCGTGTTCTAGAATACCATATAAATAGAATCTGACAATATACAGTTTTTTGTGTCTGGCTTCTTTTATTTCACATAATTCACTTAAGACTCGTCTATATTTTTATGTCTGTGTTCATTCCTGTTCATTGCTGAATAGTGTTCTGATTTTCAACACTTACAAAAATAGCCACTGTAAGCATTTACATATAGGAGTAGGTTCTCTTTGAGCATGGGTTTTCGTTACATTTGAGTAAGTACCAAGGAGTCCCGAGGACCTGTTGCTAGTTCCTTGTTAAGGCTGTATACATATGTTTTTCTGTATTACCTTACTGAGATGAAATACTCAAGAACGTTAGGTAGTATTTTAATGTTTTTTTCAGCGCCAGAGTGTAAAGAAGCACTCTGAAACTTCAGAAAGGTCCATAACTAAGTTTGGGGAGAAGGGAAGATGAATTTAGCTGACAGGAAATGGATGGATAGGGAAGGAAGGATGGATGGAAGTTGAGCTCAATTGCTTCCAATTCAATGAAGAGAATCCTGTGTGTTTTTAGGAGCAGAAAGGAGATGCTAATGTCTTCTTCTGAGCAGCCTTGGCTTGATTATGAGCAGGAAAAGGAAAACTATTCTTGAGATTTTACACACAGAAAAGTTAAAGAGAAGATATTGGTTATGCCAAGCAGCTGAGGAGAGAAGAGTTGTTCTGGAGACACCACATAGGGAAAGAAAAAAAGGGGAAAGCAAATAAACTTGTAAGTGGGAGGGGGCAGAAGTGACTGTATGTACAGTGATGATGAGATGAGAGGGAAGGAACCAGATGTGAGAGGCATTTCTGTTAAATGCTTGCTCAAGATTGCTCAAGGACAAGGTAACTGATTTCTAAAATACTGACTGTCAGTGATTCTCTGACTCAGACTTGTATTAATACCACACTTTTTGGATGTCCATTTTTATTACTCTACCATTCTGGGAAAGGCCTCAAATTCAAGATGTGGCACTGAGGGCCGCCATTATCATCGTTTAGAGAAAGAGGCTTGTTACATAAATGAGCCACAGATGGGCTCTGTATATTGGTTTCTAGGTTTTCTTTGAAACTTTTCAGGAAGCTGAGACCCGTTGGCTTAAAAGCCCACAGGTTCCAAATCAAAGTTTTACACATTTAATTATTTTTAAACTAATCCAAATAAGCAATTTGTGGCCATTTCAGTGCTTGTCTGCTTTGCATATCCTGTGACCCTACACCCAGCATCTGCTGGCCATCGAGAAACAATCTTGTGGTTATAGGACTAACGCAGTCACCACAGTGTGGCTGAGTGACATCCCCTAGACTTCAGCCTGTCTCATCCCTCTCTCCTGAGTTCCCTCACCTTCCTCCCATTGGGTAGCGGCCCCCTTGTCATAAGCCTCTGTACAGCCACGTGCTCTGATGCCCTTCTCATCCAATCCCGTTCAAGTACCACCTAATAGCCCTTGTGTGTTACTGCAGCTGTTGGTCATACCTTTTCCCTTGATCAATTGAAGGGATTAACTCAGGCAAGGAGGAGTAAGTCTGTGCTTCTTGGGTTTGGGTGAGCTGCTAACAAGAATCCCAGTTAGGACCGACTATTATGATTCCTTTTCTTTCTTTCTTTCTTTCTTTCTTTCTTTCTTTCTTTCTTTCTTTCTTTCTTTCTTTCTTTCTTTCTTTCTTTCTTTCTTCTTTTTTTTTTTTTTTCAACTTAAATTTAATGAGAAAACTTTGTTGGAGTAGCTGGTAGACTAGGACCCACAAATGTTTCATCTCCGACCTCTGCAAGTCCACTTGATAAACAGAGCTGCTCTCCCCCCACCTTTTTTTTTTTAACTACTGGTGGTAAGCTGGAAGCTAGTGTGTGAGGTAGTCTGCAGAAAACCTCTGGCCATAATGACAGGTATACAATGCAATGCCCAGGTCTGCAGTGGTTCTGGCCCAATCATGTTGCCTGCATCAGAATAATTCATCAATTATTCTAGAAGCATTTAAGCCACCTATCGAATAGTAACCTCTGTGGATAAAAAGGGGAGTGTATAAAGTGTTTCAATGAACTCCAAAGACATTTACCAATTTTCCTGTATCTAATTCCATATTGGGCAGTTGCACTCTGTTTTTGGTTGATGGTTAGCCATTGTGTTAAAAAAGCAAATTCCCTGCAAACAGCCTGTTGATAACATCAATTAACCTAACACAAAGAACCTCTGGATTGTTCAACATCCGTTTCTAGCTTAGTTAAGTGAGACCAGGAGTCAGGAGGACAGTCTGCAGTATAATAAAGAAAAAAGATGTATGTTAAAGGGCAGACATGCAGGTTTGCAGGCAATTATGACGGTAAGAGAATAAATGCACGGCATCCGTATTCATTAGACGACTTTTCATCGAGCTTTTCATCGTTGTTTTCAGATACACAGTACCTGAATGCCTTAGTTGTTCTCTACATCCTACTCGGCAGTTAAGGATACTTTTAGCAAGCAGTAATTCTAAAACACTGTCTTCCTTGTCTTCCTTATGTTGCTATATGAGAAAAACCATCCTGATTTTCTTAAATGATTTTAATACTTAGGTAGGTTGGTTGGTCTTAGTATCACGAAGTGTAAATGACTCACCTAATTAGATGACATAGCATCAGGGCCCTGGGCTTTGTTTTTCCATAAAGAAACCTTCCTTTTTCTGCACATGCTTTTACTTTTTTCCAGACTTGCAAAAGACACGAGCAAATTATACTCTAACAACAAATGCTGCAATTTATTATGTGTTAACGATATGCTAGACACCGTCCAGTCGCTCCACATGTATTAATTATCTCTAATGATATCATATGATGGAATAAAATATGCTTTTATATGTTAAGAGTTTGAAATTAGTAAGAGACATATAGGTGAAATGAAATATATGTCATCAAAGAATGAATGTTGGAAATTATGGATTTCAGTGATTATTATTGGCAATTTGTATTATTATGGGGCAAATAAAGAAACATGGGAAAATAGAAGCATCCTCAGCTACATATGCAAGAATTATCATAGCATGATCCCCAAATTTGTTCTCATTAATATAGAAAGCACAAGGAAACATACTCTATTTACTCCATATACCGTTCATAGTTATTTTTACTCTTTCTTTAAAAAAGTATAGAGTTGCTATGAATGAACAAATAAAGAAAAAAGGAATAGTTATTTCACTTAATAGTTATTTCCTTAGTGTATGATTTGACAATAGTATGATTTTAAAGTGTTTGCTAGCATTTAAACAAAATGTGTGAACTGACCACTTTCCTGTGTAAAAGTTGAATGCCTCTGTGATTTAACTCTTGGACCTTGTTGTTTATATTTAAAGTACTTTAAATAAGGAGCTATCACTCTTGTATTTCTTCTAATGTAATTAGATCCATTAAGTAGAGTTAGCTGGTACTCAGGGATGTGGGGAAATAAAGCTTCCTGGTTTTCTCAGTACTCCTGAAAAGCACTTAGCTTTCCAGATACCAGAAGAATTACATCTGCAGCCACTTGCATAGTTAATTTCTCCCACCCCCAAAGAGCAAGGATACTACAACTTCTCCTTTTTCCTGGATAATCTAAATGGTTACAGCCTGGAGCAGGAATGAGGAGAAGAGACCTGAGCAGTTTCTTCCTCTGCATTTATGGTGAGAGAGGAAGCCTAGAACTTGGAGACTGTTGGTCTCCAAGAGGTGGCCAGAGACAGCATTCCTGGAGGAGGGCTTGGGTGAGGGGGCCAGCTCCCCCATTACAGGGTGCTGGCAGTGGGCTGACTCAGAAAGAGAGCAATGCCCTCAGGCTGCCCTTCCGGGGAAAGGCTCCAGGAACAGGAACTCGTGGTTTCCTGGGAAGATTCTAGACCCCTCGCAGGAGTACCGGAGGCTGTGCAATGGAAGGGTGTGTTCAGGTGGCTGCAGGCTTGGACCTTGGCAGGTGTGGGATTGGGGCCCCAGCGTTCTGAGCCAGAAGCCCCCCTCGCTGCTCGCACCTTCAGTCTTCTCGGAGGCTATAGATTTGTGGCTGCACATGCTCAGTTCACTTCCTGTTCTATCCTCGATAATCCTATCCCTGCACAGCCTTGAGTCGGGGCCTGGTCCCTGCTCCTGGCCAGGTACCTCTTCACTGTGACTACGACCGGGACCTCTGGGGAGGCAGCGAGAGGCCTGGGGTTTGCTTGGTAGGGGCCTGAGCAGGACTTTTTAGGGACAAGCGTAGGACCAGGGGCCTCCAGCACCATGGCAACCAGCTGTTTCCCTTTGACATCCCGTGGTGGTGACAGCCCTGGAACTTGGAGAGAGACTGCTTTTTGTTTTAAAACTGATCTTGAAGCGGTTTTATTTGCATAACAAAGGGCCGTGGTCAGATTTCAGACCCACTACATTTCCCAAGATACCTTTTCAGTGGGGCAGAGCGAAGGCTGCCTCCAACCCCTGTAGAAGCAGGGAAATACCATTTTCCCTTGTTCCTCACCTGTGGAGTACCTGGCCACTTACACTGGAGAGCAGACCTGGCTCTGACGGCACAGCGGGCGATGCACCTTTTATTAATAAAACTGCTTCTGACCCAGAACACCTCATGTATAAATTCAGGATAAAATTAATAAAGATAGATTCAAAACCAAACACATATCCACTTTATACGTGAGTATATTGGATAGCATTGGAAAAAAGTCAGAATTTCAAAACTTTTATGTGGAAAATAGTATTTTTATAACCTATACCCAGGTGTCGAACATTCCCTAGTACTATAGATTTTTGACATTAGCCTCTCTTGAAAATGATATCATTCATATCTTTAAATAGTATATTCTGATTAAAGAAAATCAAATTTAATAATTACAATTCTTTAATTCTTCTACTTCATATCTGAGTATGTACATCATCAATTTTACTGTCTTAACTCAATTATGAATCAAGGCATCCATTTTTACCTAAAATAATACATTATAAATCAAGTCATGATGTTTATCTAGAGGTACTACAAAAATATGAAGGACTTTCCCCCCAAAACATTATCTACTTTAGTGTTATTCTCATAATATGTGTATTTCAATGGGTCACCACTTTAAGTTTTCTACCACATATTTTATCAATGTAGAGATTGTTGATCACAGTAATTTGTTAACCAAAAAACTGTAACTATGATGTTTTATTGTATATTTTTGTTGTATTTAAATATTAAAGTGTCAACTACTAGCTTACTGTTCTTTTTTCTTTAAACCAGTAATTTGGCTATTTGTTTAACTCCTTGTGCCACAAAAGACAGAATTAAGCTGTAATCAGTTTTAATTTCCTTTTTTATGTATAAAGTTTCAGTAAAGTTGCATTTGAGAAGACACTATTATACTTGCTATAATGTAACTGACACTTAAATGTATTTAATTTTAGCTACCAATTAGCCAATTATTACACATAACATTTTAAATATATATTATGCCATAGAAAGTTAATGAATAAGAAGAGGAAAGTGAGAAAAGAGGAAATAAGTGATTACTAACGCTTAGGATACATTAGGAAAAATGTGGACATGCTTATTTTAGTGGATTTGACAAGGAAGTAATAGGAAAGAAATGGATAACAAAATTATTGCAAAAGGCAGGATACTGGAAGAAGATTATACACTATTAGGCTGAAATTTCCTCCGTTTATCTCAGCATTTCTGCTAATGCATTGTTTAGAATTTTGATGGGTGAAAAGTGGACAGGGAGCTTTTTTTTTTACTTTGGTTCTCTCTGTCACTAAGCATTTACTGCACCCTGTGTGTGGGAAAGGTCAGGAAGAATCACACAGGGAAAATGTTTTTCATCTCAATACTCTGTAGAAAGAAAGCACAGAATGGAATGGAATGTATTTATTTTTTGTGTTTTTTTTTTGACATTCAGTATTATTTTATATTAATTTGAGGTGTACAGCATAGTAGTTAGACATTGATATAATTTAAGAAGTGATCCCCCTGACTAGTACCCACATAATACTATACATAGCTACTACCATATTATTTACATTCGCTATGCTTTGCTTTACATCCCCGTGACTATTTTGTAACTATCAAGTTGTATTTCTTAATGTCTTCACCCTTTCCAGCCTGCCCACAACCCCCTTCCCATCTATCATCTCAATAAATCTAGAACCCATCTGACACCACACAAAGTTATTACAATATTATTGACTATATTCCTTATGCTGTACCCTACATCCCCATGACTACTTTGTAGCAACCAATTTGTACTTCTTAATCCCTTCCTCTTTTTTGCCCATTCCCAATCCCCCTCTCATCTGACAACCATCAAAATATACTCTGTATCTATGAGTTTGTTTCTGTTTTGCTTATTTGTTTTGTTCTTTAGATTCCACATACAAGAAAAATCACAATGCATCTGTCTTTCTCTGTCTGACACTCCCTCCAGGTCCATCCATGCTGCCACATATGGCAAGAACCCAGTCCCTTTCCTGGCTGAGCAATATCCACTTTATACATGTACCACCTCCTCTTCATCCATTCATCCATTGATGGACACCCAGGCTGCCTCCAGATCTTGGCCGTTGTAAACACTGCTGCAGTGAACATACGGATGCACATGGCCTTTCAAAGTAGAGTTTTGGGTTTCTTTGGAGAAATAACCAGAAGTGGGATTACTGGGTCCTTCTTTGTCTCTTGTGATAGCCTTTGTTTTAAAATGTATTTTGTCTAAGTATTATGCTACCATAGATTTTTGTTTGTTTCCATTTTCATGAAATATCTTTTTCCATTCCTTTACTTGCAGTCTGTGTGTGTCTTTTGATCTGAAGTGAGCCTCATGTAGACAGCATATGTATGGGTCATGTTTTCTTAAACATTCAGCCACTCTATTGTCGCGTCCCATGTGACAGGGGTTGTGGGGAGAGAGGAGGGTTAAGAAAGACAGTAACCGAGAATAGTGTGCAAGTGGGGCCAAGGGACTCCAGCCTCACAGACTGGCCCCCAAATCTGGCCTATGTATTAGCTTTTATTAGTTAGGTGGGGAAGTAAAGGAGATAAAGCTTGTCAATCTCAAGATCTGTGAATCCCATGCATCATAATAGGAAACTGATTCAAGCCAATCACCCTTGCCTGCAGGCAGCGGAACCATAAGTCTCAGGATGCATGTTCTTCCCCAAGGGACAAAACCTTTATGCATATAAACAGATGGAGAGCACATCATTGAATCTCTTCCCTTGCAGGTTGTGGGAAGGAATGCAGCCACAGAGGCAGAGGCTCTGCTTAGCTGGGGGAAGGTGGGGGGCTGTGCCCTCCTCTATCAACCCCGTGGGTTCTCTTGTTGGTCCCCACGTGACTGTGCCTGGCTTGAGTTGTCCCCCCTCTCCCGGCCCCCCCGTGGAGAATCTTACTGGTCATTTGCTAACCAGCCATCTTTCTGGGGCCAAACAGGGAGACATAAGGTGCAAGCACAAAGGTGAAGCAAAGTCCCTGAGAGGATCTGTCTCACAGACTCTCTTTGCTTTAGGGACAGGTACGAGGAGACAGATGGGTAGGCTGCTGTGTGACAACACTCTATCTTTTAATAAGAACATTTAATCTATTTACATTTAAAGTAATTGTTCATAGATATGTAGTTATTTCCAGTTTATTAACATATTTTTGATTTAAAGTTTATTGGGGTGACAATTGTTAGTAAAGTTACATAGGTTTCAGGTGTACAATTCTGCAATACATCATCTACATATCATCTCAGAAAAAAAAAAAATAAATAAATAAAAATAGAGATTTTCCCCTCCTGCCTTAAAGAAGTCTCTCTAAGATTCCTTGTAACTCTGGTTTGGTGGTGAGCAACACTTTCAGCTTTTTCTTGTCTGGGAAGGTCTTTATCTCCTTTGTTTCTAAATGATAGCCTTGCTGGGTAGAGTTATCTTTGTTGTAGGTCCTTGATTTTCATCACTTTGAATATTTCATGCAAGTCCTTCTGGTCTGCAAAGTTTCTGTTGAAAAATCAGCTGACAGTCTTATGGGAGCTCCCTTGTAGGTAACTAACTGTTTTTCTCTTGCTGCTTTTAAGATTCTCTCTTTGTCTTTAACCTTTGGCATTTCAATTATAATGTGTCTTGGTGTGGGCCTGTTTGGGTTCCTTTTGTTTGGGATTCTCTGTATCTGATGGCCATCTATTACCCGAGCCAGCACCCCTCCACGTGAAGCCGAGAGCCTGGAAACTGCTCTCTGGGTCTCTGTCCCCACAGTTGGGCAGAGCAGGGTCTCAGAATCACCAGGGTGATGAACGAACAATATTAGCCAGCTGATGGAGACTCAGATATGGGGGCCATCTGAGTCTGCAGGCTGTAAAAGGGGAGGGCTCAGTAAGAAATGGCTTCTGCCAGCTCATCTGTGTGGGAGGAAGCTGCCCCTCCAGCCATTGTCCTGAAGCCAGACAGCTAAATTCCCCCAGTATGTCTCTGGCTTCTTTCCAGCTGCTGCCCCAGAGCTGGAGCCCAGAGCCAGTGATTCCGTTGGTGGGTAAGTCCATGTGCGGGCCCTTTAGTAGGAGCGTCTGGGACTCCAGCTGCCCTCTGTCCCACTCAGCCACAGTCTCCACTGGTTTTCACAGCCAGAAGTTATGGGGACTTTTCTCCCTGGCCCTGAAACCCTTGGCTGGGGAGGGGCTTGGACCCCTGCTCCTCAAGGGGAGGAACCTCTGCAGCTGAGGTTTCCTTCCTAATTTTTAGTGGTTACATGTGGGTATGGGACCAGCCCGTTCTGCTTCTCTGCCCCTCTTTATCAGTCTTGACGTGGCTTCTTCTGTGTGTGTTTAGCTGCAGGGCTTTCGTTCAGCTAGACTTCAGGTGATTCTGAATAATGGTTGTTCTGTAGTTCAGTTGTGATTGATGTGGTTGTGAAGGTGGTGAGCACAGTGTTTACCTGCTCTGCCATCTTGACCAGAACTCTCTCTGCAATGGAATTTAATCAAATGGTATATAGATAGCTCTGCTGGTTGCCGAAGGGACTAGAACAGATCGTGAAGGCATAGTCTTTACTGTTTTAAGATGAAGCATACAGGACAGAGTTAAATGAAAACTCAGGCCCCTGGGTGATTGTGTTGAGACCCATCATCAATAAATGCAATTGGGTCATAAAGAGAGATTAGTGTGATATGGACGTGTTCATGAAAGCTTTATTAAAACATGTTTTTTCTGTCCTTTTTCCCAAAGTAGAAGCATCACTATTTTAGGAGGGTAAAAAGAAAAATAATGCTAACTTGGAAACAATAGCATTAAAATGTTACAATTGTCTTGGTCTTACAATGGTATTTGATTTTCTCCCCCTTAGGAAAGGGCAGTGAGCTTTTCCAGTAACATAACACTCAGAAGAGCTTGAAAGAAAGAAAGCAGAGCAAAGCAGCAGTAACAAAACACACAATACAGATCAGAGCAGCGTCAAGTAGATGAAGGTAGTAAAAACACTATCTCAGTTCATTTGCTACTTGCCTTCATTCAACCCTCCACAGCTAGACTGCACCGTGTTCTGGTAGCTCAGGATCTAGCAGGAGTGAGTGCTGAGGAGGTGGGCTAAGGGCAGGTGAGAGTTGAGCAGAAAGCGTCCTTTCTAGGATATTAATTTTTCATGATTTTTATGTAATCCACTAATATTTATAGGTAAGGGAATTCCTTAAAGTAATTACAACCTTTTTAAGAAATTTGAGGAGAAAGCAAAGGGTGTATAAAACTCCACACTACAACAAAAAAATAAGTTCAAGTATACATTCACATGTCATTTAAATAGTAAACATGTCAAAACCAAATGATGCTGCCATAGCCGGCAATTATCTATGAATATTTTGAGCTCATATTATCTGTGGCACTGTGGAATTTTCAAACTTTATTTGCAGGCTTCCTCTGAGAAGAAAGGGCATGCAATTAGCATTTCAGAAGTTTAGAAAAGAGGAATTATATAGCCCAAAATGGTAAAGTGTGAGGTAAATTTGTTAATTCCAAATGAATTGGGAAAATCCTTTTGAGAGCTTTATTACAATGATATGCTATGCAGGGAATTAAAAGTAAGCTATGATAAGGTGGCATGATTTAGACCATAAGGAAAGAATGTCAAGTGAATTAGTAAAAAAAATCAAATATTTGCTTTTGAACATATTATGTTCAAGTTTGGGGAGGTTATTTTTTTCTTTTCCTGTTTTTTCAGTCAGTAACAATTTTGAGTAATTTTATTCGGTGGCTTTGTCTTTTTTCTTTCTTTCTTTTTTTTTTTTTTAAGATATAATTCACTCCTGAAAAATTGTCTTTGGACTGTCTTTATGTGTGGATGATTGAATTAGTGACTCAATGACTTTATATAACAGTATTTATTGCCATGGTTATAAAGAAGCCTAGAACAAGTTTGTCGTTTAATATGACAAGAGATTTGAAAACTTTCATAAAATCTAATTGAGGACATGCTATCATCACAGACAAGAAATGAGCCTTACAGAACAGAAGCCTCTTAAAGAAAATTGTATCGTATGTGGAAGGTGTAGTGTACTCATTCAAAAGCTGAGCAAGAGACTGGTAAGGACAACCAGGGAATTGCGTGGTCATTCTACCTTAAATTATATTTTTAATACCAATTTACAAAAATGTACTTGTTGTCAGCTCATAATAGATATATATCAAGTACTACTAAAACTCTAAAAATATCCTTTGTTAAAATGCTTCAAAAAATCCACCCCAAACCTAACCGTGGTGAATATTAAAATGCTGAATTTAAATTGTATCACGGAGCTTTTGAATTAAGTTCTGGAACTGCACCATTTACTCAGTAGTGCAAATTATCCATTCATCACATTTTTAGAGAACAAAAGAGCTGTACTGGTATGAACACTGGATATCTGGAAAAATGAGTATGAACCTTTTAAAGAGGGTTGTGGGTAATAAACTCCAATGTTAACTGTGTCTTTAGTTTTAGGCTACATAAATTTATGGGTGGTATGTGCAAGTGTCCAATCATTTTTTTCCATTATATACATTTCCTCATTCTTTCCCTATGCTTTTTGTTTTGTTTTGTTTTTTCTTCTTTGGAGAAACACAGATTCTCCTGCAGACTTTAATGTTAGGTTAAATAGGACGTAGTCATGTAAGGTGCTAGCACGGCTTTTGAGTCAGGTGTCTAAGTTCAAGTACTTGTTCAATCGTGTGTTGGTATCCCTATGGGGGCAATCATTTTAATCTCTCTAAGCTTTATTTTTCAGTGAAGAATATTAAAATGATATTTATTGCATGGTGTGTAGTGACCAAATAGAAGTGTGTAGAATCAATAATTTACACAAAATTATGGCTTCATAAACTGAAGCATCAAGCGATGCTACTTGTTGTTTTATGGACAAACTAGGCTAGTGGATTCCTCACTTTCTCTTTTTCTCTGCCCCATCTTCATCCACTTCCACCTCAATCACTTACTTAATGGTCACTTAATACTACTCTCTCTACTTGAAATCATTCTTGAAACCCTGAAATTCCCCATTTTAACTCCTGCTTACATCTTCTGTTTCCTCTGCCTTTTGTACTCCTCATGATATGAAGTTTCTCAGTTAAAATAGATCTTCTGAGTTCCTTCCCCCTTTTTCAGGTTTTTCTTTGTTTGTTTGTTTGTTTGTTTTTTGCCTTCCCACATAATCGTGCCTTTCCTTAATGTATAGACTCTCACATATCTCTTCAATTTCTGTCTTGCCAGTTATTAGCCCTGGCTAATTTGAGTCCACTTTCTGTGTTCCCATATTGTTCATTATTGAATCCAACAACAGTCACAATGAACGCTTGGGTGAGGTGCTACTGTTTTCATTCTTTCACATAGAAATGAAGTAGATATATATCTGACCCTGTTCACGATAGCTCCTAAGAATCATGCAATCCTTTTTGGTTGTCAATGAACAGATAAATCTCTGGGCATTTTAAGAACCTTGAATAGATTCACATAGTCAGTAGCAATGAGTCCAGAATTTAAGCAGAAGTCTCTCACAGAGTGTCCACAGTCTCTGACTTTATAGTGCTCTTGTGGTGGAATCATGGAGGGTTCATACAAATTCATCTTTCACAAACCTCACTGGGCTGTTGTACAATCTCCGTGTAATTTTTTAATAGCTGTTCTCCATCTCAAAATCTTTAAATGCACAATCCCACTCTGTAGTTGGTTGAATTTCGCTATTTTTCTTAGAGAGAGCAAATTCAAGTGAACTAATTACCCATCTCTACATCGAAAACCTCTGCATCTTTATTCTTTCCCAACGATTGCTTTCATGTAGATCTCAGCCTGTCTATAACTCTCTTCTCCAGCTGTTTCTAACATCAGTTTCTCTGAGCGTTGTCTTACTTCTGATGGAAATTTAGTCCTCAATTCATTAGTTCATTATTCTTTTTTCTCAGTTACATACTCATTCTTTCATAGATGTGACCTATCAATATGTCCCTCATCCTTAAAAGTGCCCGTTCCAGCTACTCTGTCATAGCCTGCTCCTTCCTCTGACCCTGACTCATCATAGCACAGACGCAGTATCTTCCCTGCTAACTGTACATGGCTGTGCACCGCTCCATCAGGAAGTGACACTACCTACCATCAGGTAACTCCTTGACGTGGGGCTGGGGATGGTGGTTGTTTATTCATCTTTCTATTACTTGGAGGATCAAGCACTGTGGTAAAAGCTAAATAAAATTTCTGAACTTTAAGTAAATTTCTAATTTTGAGTTGACTTAACAATTTTGACATTAGGTTTCAAAACTTATTTTGGAATACTTGTACAAAATACTTTAAAGCTGTGACAACATTGACATATTTTCCAGCTAAACATATTTAAAGTTTATGGAGACATTTACATACCCTTAAGGGAGCCTCATTCTCATCAATGCTGTTACACAGGTTCCAGAGTTGTCGACAACTGCTTCCTGGACCTTCCCACTATAATTTTGACACCTGCCCCCGCCCCCCCCACATACACATACACACTAGAGTGAATGATGGTAAAATTATCTGGATGATATTATCACTCATTCAATCGGGCTCTTTCTTTTCATACAAACAAGGCATGCAATACTATTCTGGGAATTGAGACCAACTAGATTATCCATGGAAGTAACCTGCAGGAGATTTCACTTTCCTGGTATATAAGCTCCTCTTCCGGCTAGAGGCAAGATCAAGGACTCTGTGTCCTGCAATAGCTGTAATTGTCAATGATTCATGGCATCCATTACTTGGGAAGGCTGTGTACCACAGGGGTCGAGAGCACAGACTCTGGAGTTACGTGACCTGGGTTCAAACCCAGGTGTGCCACTGTGTAGCTCTGGGGCTTCAGGTAAATTTCATAATCTGTGCAGTAGATGGTCATAGTACTTACTTGGTCAGGTTTTTAGGAGGACTGTTAACTGTAATAAGTACCAGGTTTGCTCTTTTTAGTTAGGAAGAACTACAGTGAGTGAGACTCCATGTCATGTATTCCTTTGTTAGGAATGCACACAGCTTTAGTTAGGAAAGGTATGTTTACAGAGTGATATTCCCAGGTTAAAATGACAGAAAATTATTCTTCCTTGGAAGCCACTTGTAATGTAAAATGAATGACTATGTATTTTAAAGAGGCAAGAATATAAGCCACAAAATATAGATCCCCAACTATTTAAAAATATTTTATTTTCTGATTATAAATTGTTCATTTTATAGAAAATGCAAGATAAGCTCTTAAAAGAAATATATAACCACCTGTAATCCCTGCAAATAGCTTTGTTAATATTTTTAGTAAATATCTTTTCTATTTTTTATAACAATAAAAATAATCTGATTAAAATAATCATAATGAAACCCTAATAACACAATATTACCAATTATTAGATATTTCCTATATTACACTTGTGATGTTGTACTTTTTATATGTAATACACTTGTTTTCCTTCTAGCAAACCAATTAGCTTTTTCTCATTGTTTTTATTTCGTAAGTAAAGAAACTTACGCTCGGGAACTACCTAACTCCACGTATATTAAAGGAAATATTTTACGAAGCTGAAATAATATAGATTCCTCCAAATGTATAAAACATGGAAAATCTAAATTTTATAAAGGATTATTGGAGCCAGTCTATAACATTAAGATATGTGCCACATTCTTTCACTCTTTTTTATTATAGAGGTATAGGGGATGTTTTACTATAAAACATATAGGTATATGTTTTACTAAATATAAAACATATAGGGGATGTTTTACTATAAAACATATAGGTATGTGTTTTACTAAATAAGCCACTCCAGAAATTGTATATTTTGTAATACAGTTACCAAGTCCCACCGAAAAAAATATTGTTTTAATGTTCACAATATAGTCAATGTTTAAAAAAATTTGTTTTTTTCTCATGGAAGAGTTCATATGATTATATAAAGGTTAGCAATGCATTAGGGGAAGCCATGTCTGTTAAGTCTCAAGTTCATGACCAACTCTATGTACTCACATACGTATATATAAAATTCTATGCTTCAGTGTGGGTTTTTTTGGGGCTATTTTGCTGTTTGTTCTAGCTGAAAGCAGAATTTCCCATCTTTTAGCTCTCTTATTTTGCAATTTATGTTTTTAGATCTTCTGCATATTACAGAATGTCATGGGAGAGATGTCTTGTAATGGTCTTAGTAGCTTCATAATAACACACATGGGTCATTGGGTCATTCTAAATATAAAGCGGGAAGTCAGCAGAGTGGCTCATATGATTGTTTGAGACAATAAGATGTGAATAAAGGAGATGTTGTGAAGAAGAGAATGTAGGTAGTGCTGATTGACAGACCATTTCTGAAGTTATTAGAATAGCCTTATATTTTGGGAGAAGAATTTCATAAACCCAGAGTGGAGCATTGATGTTTATAAATTATTGCCTTGATTTCTTATGAAATCTTATGAATCCAGGATACTACTTCTAGGACTTCCATTTTTATACATATTTGATTAGTTTATACTGTAATTTACACATCAGATGTGCACAACTCAACAGCAGTAGCTGAGTTAGAATTTAGTGAGTTTATAGCTTTGTTTGGCCCTTGGCACAAGTAATAAAACCCAGCTTTAAGTACCACTGGGGTTTATAGAATGAAGACATATGCATTATTATATTAAAATGTTCCTCTGTGTAATAAATATAACTGACACTAGTGCATGGCTTTCATTATGAAAAATATGTTGATAGCAATATAGTCTTAAATACTGAAGAAACTGTCGATTAAAGTTTTATGTGCTCAGTTACCATCGAAATGCTCAACAGATGTCCCTATTAACAGTTTACTGCCAGGTATTCCTACTAAAAGTTTGAGTCAAGATTATTTTTAAAATACCCATGAAAACACTATATTAACCTCTCATTTATTTTACTAGTGTTTCCTGTTTATTATTCTAATATGTTCCTTGAGGTAATGTGAGTGTTGGAATGGTTGTAACTTTGAGTAGGTTTGCTGTTATAATGTTCTAGGGCCTCTGGATTTTAGTGTCATCTACACAGTGCTGAACGTTGATTTTCTAATTCGTGGGAGCGTTTTGAGGGGCACAGACACACACTGATGTCACACTCTCAGCTTCACACCCTAATGGCAGGGGGACCAGCCATCCGGTTTGCCGGGGCCTTACGATTTTCCTGGTATAGGGGACTCTCAGATAAAACTGGGCAAGTCACAGCAAACTAGGGTGTTTGTCTCCCTGTAAGTGGAAACACTGTGATAGATGAAGGCAGTGGCAAAAAGAAGAACTGTTTTCAACTAATATTTTGCTCATCTAGGTCTTCTCAAATCAATCTTACACACAATCAATCTTCCAGAACTGTTTAGGACAGTGTGGAATTTCTGTCCATTTGCTTTTCATGTTGTGGAAGATGAAAACGACATGGAGTTATAAATTGGTGCCAGCATATCTCTTTACCATTTGTCAGCTCCCAAAACATTAAATACCCCCCACCAAATAAAACTTACTGTATATATAATTTGTTAATATTTTGCATTCAAAAGCAATCCTTCAAATAATCACAGAGACATGTAAATAATTTGTGGTTAACATGTCCTTTTTCTCATGGACTGTATGTTGCCATAAGTAAAAGGAAGTTATTTGCCATCTACAAACATTCCCTCATTGTTATTATATAGTGCCCTTTGAGTACATTATATACTTTTTTTTTTTCATTAAAAGCACTATAAACATTGCTACCCACAAACCTCTTTTTTTTTTTTTTTTTAAATGACAGTTGTAGCATCTTTCTTAAGGCCATTAAAATAAATACTGATATTTTTGATGGTGGTGATGTGATAGTCATGGTAAATTGTAATCATAGCTCAGAAGGAGGATACCATGACATAAGCATGGAAATCACAATTTATATCTGTAGATGTTCAGGTCACTTATGTTAAAGCAACATTTTTTATTAATAGAAAAAATGTGTAGAAAAAGAAACAGAAATGAGTTACTAAACAGATAACAAAGTTTAACCCTTAGTTAAGAGACATAAATCCTTATAAATATTACTTATATTTAAACTTCATTGAAGAAATGAAGGTGCAATTAGTATCTCAGGACTGTTTTCTCTCTGTTTAAAAAATACAAGTCGAATCCATTTGCCTCTTACCTAAAAAGCAGGAAACATAATTTATCCAAGTGAATCCATATTAATCATTTACTAGACATCAAAATCACTGACATGGAAAACAGAACTCCAGAGTAAAGGGTTTTTCTTATATTGCGTAATAAAAAGACTACAACTCTGCAACTCAAGCCAACAGTAAAAAGTCTTTGATCAGTTTTCATTTAATCCTTCCTAAAAGAATGAAATTAACCTTCCAAACCATCCTTCTCTGTGTTTTTAATGATGATCTTAAAGAGAAGGACTAAAGGCAATGGCCAGGCAGCCACCAAACCGTGGCCAAAATTAATGGCTCTGATTCTACATCTCATTAAACAGCCCACTCCATTAACTCAAGAAACCCAGCGACTTCCTCAGGCACACGGGTCTTTTATTCAAGTTGGGTAGTCAGCCTTCTACTAATCACTTCTTAAATTATTTTTACTGGTGACTGAAACAGTGAATCTGCCTCTGGTCTTATCTGCTGTTATCCAATAATATGCTATGTTGTCCTCTTGACACTTGATGCTGGGGAAGTCATTCTTCCCGGCCTACTGGGTTGTTAGAAGAGCAGTAATCAGCTGCTCAGGAAGGAGAACACATGCATAAAACAAAGAATGTTTAAGCACACGATGTCATCTTGGATTAGATAATCTCATAATTTAGACTGTATGAGGATCACCATATTTATTCAGATGAGTCCAAATGATTTGCTCAAACCTATCGGCCTAGGGAGTGACTTTTACTTTCAAATCTAGCCAAATGCTTTTATGCTATAGTCTAAAAGGTACAGAGTCAGGTGTCCTTGGGATAGAACAGTGGCATTCTCTCCTCTGTTCTTGTAACTAATTATTGTATAAATGAGACAGAGGTGCATGAGGGACATGGTTTTCAGTGTCCCTGTGTGATGGCTGACGTGATGTGTCTTCTTGGCTAGGCGATAGAGCACAGTTGTTTGGTCAAACATCAGCTTAGATGTTGTGGGGAAGGTGCTTATGGATGTGATCAACACAGTCGATGGGTTTTTAGTGAAGCATGTACCTCAGTTATGTAGGTGGGCCTCATTCAATCAGTTGGAGGCTGCTAGAGCAAAGATTGAGGTTTCCCAAAGTAAAAGAAGCAATTCTGCCTCAAGACTGCAGCCTAGAAATCCCGCATGAGTTTCCAGCCTGCTGGTCTGCCCTGCAGATTTTGAACTTGAAAGTGCAACATCAATTCCGACCTGGATGTCCAGCCTCCCAACTTGCCTGTCCTCACTGTGGAGTGAGCCAACTTCCTTAAAATCTCTCTCCCACTCCCACCCATCCTTCTCTCTATCTTCTTATGAGGACACCAGTCACATTGAAGCAGAGCCACCCTGCCACCTCATTCAACATGAATTACCTCTTTAAAGGTCCTTTCTCCAAATAAAGTCTCATTCTGCAGTCCTGGGGATTAGGAATTCAACATGCAAATTTCGAGGGAATACAGCTCAGCTCCTAACACCCGTTTTTCAGATAATACTGAAGCTTAGTTGGTCAATAATGTTCCAAGCCACCAAGTAATTGTAAGAAGCAAAGTAGAAACCCAGGGAAGCTGTCATCAGTATATATACTCTAAATGTCTATGAATAAAATGAAGGCAGTACTTCATGATAATGGCATTTAAATTGTACTCGATGTTTGCAAACCCGTAGAAACTGATTTCAAGTAGCTTTTCAAAATTAGAAATGTGATCTGTCCTCAAGGTAGGTTAATTCTTAAGATTGTACTTGACCTAGTATTTCTTTAGATGAATCCTGTTGGAAATCACATCACATCTCTCATGTGCTGGATGAGTTGAAAATCCTATGCCCATGATGTGATTTCACTTCTAGAGACAATGTCAATAATTAGAGCACTCCTCTTTGATAGTGACCTTCCCCTCCCCACCCCTTTGTTTCTTAAGAGTGTCTGGTGTCCACTATGTCCTGATAGCCTCTGGTCAGTGAGATGTGGGTGGAAATGGTGCAAGCTCCCCAGGCCTGGTCCTTAAACTCATCTCCCTCTTTGGGACCCTCTGCACGCTTGCCACCATGCCCTTGTTCCAGATGGAGGAGCTTCAACATGTGAAAGCCCCTCCTGACATGCACTGAACTTACACGAGGGAGACCTCAGCCTGTATTTTGCGAGGTCGCTGAGAACTGTGTGTTTATCTGTTGCCACAGGATGCTGTACTCCACCAGTTCTCATCCCCAGACCAGCCAGAAGGGCATCACCTGGGTTCTTGCTAAAATGCAAACTCTTGTTCTCCATCCAGACCTAATGCGGCACAAATGAACACCTTTCTCTCTGCTTCATATGCTTGCTTCCTAAAGCACATTTTAGTCAAAAATAACACTTGTTTAACATGAGGAAAATGATTTAAGAAACAACAAAACACCGGGGTATTAATTACAGGTTACAAAGGAAACTGATACCAAACCTGTTGTAAATACAACCTAATGACCTAGCAAATGGAACAAACACTTTATGTGGATGATTAACTTTGCATTCCAAAGATCACTCTAGGATCATGTTCTCTTGCTAATTACAGATTATGTACATCTTTCATCAACTTTTAGAAGTAGACTATCCATACGGTTTAATAATAGATCAGTACCATGTTCTTTTTCATTTTATCATGTGTCCAAACAGAAAGTTGTATATTCATCTGACCATTAAAAGCTGCATGCTACTGAGGCAATTCTATCAGGGGAATCTAGTAGAGTCCAGCTTGCCAAAGGGACAGTTGGTCCCGATATTAGGTGTGCCCTATCGTGCTCGCTTCGGCAGCACGTATACTAAAATAGGTGTGCCCTATGGACTGTGTCACCTGAGGTCAAACCCAGACTTTATTATTTCCTTTCCTATGCAGGGTATTTAATTTCTCCCTGTTTTGTTCATTGATAAAATAGGGATATTAATAACACTCATGTTGTACGTTTGCTATAGGAGTAACGGTTAGTATATGTAAAGTACCAAGATCAATGCCTGGTAATTATTTAGCACATATAAGTATTAAAATCAAGGACTCTGACTAGCTTATCTGAAATAACTGTAGCTTCCAAAGAACACAATGTAAAAATATTTCAAAAGTTTATTTCAAAAATTAAAACTCATTTATAAACAGTTTTTGTGTCTTACAAACATATATGCCATGAAGGTATCGATACATTAAAAGTACCTCAGATGCTCATTTTATAAAGAGGTAGGTAAGGGGGAAATGTATTGTGCTTCACGTTAACAAGCGTAGGACAAATCTTTTAGCCTTAAAATGATCAGAATTCTTTTGTCTGAGTCAAGCCTGATTCCTAGCTTAGAATCTGTACATATGCAAAGCATTCGTGTAGGGATACTATTTCTGAATCACACTTGAAGAGAACCTTAGTCTTTTTGAGGTTGATTTTCATGTATGAACTAGTTGAAAATAATGTGACTGTGTTGGTAAATGCAAATATAGGCACTTTTGCTGATCCTATGGGTAGAGTTAGGGCTGAAGATATTGTGGAAGCTTCGCTTGGTGATTCTGCTATTAATCTTCAGACAGGGGGGTGTTACTGTTTATCACTCACTGGGAAATGCGACAGTTTGGTGAGCAGTTGGGTTTTCCCAAGGCTTTGCTGATGTAGCGCAGCGAGGTGAATATATTAGGGAGTTTATTTTGAAAGACGCTTCCATAGAAGTATCTCATGCTTGGCAGCTACCAGACCATCATGGATAAAGGTATCTCATTCACTTTTAAGTCTTGACTATTTTGTTCTTTGTGAAAAGTGCAAACAATTTCTTGAGATTGTTATTCATGAAAATATATGTCTCATGAATCTCATTTTATGCACAGTTTAACATAGGCATTTAGAAGCTAAATGTCTCATAAATTAGATGCCTTAACAGCATAAATTATGAGACATTGAGAATCAGGTTTTCAGTTAGTCTCTTTGGTTCTACTTCAGTCTTACGTGAGATTGAATAGGACTCTTCATTCTCTGAAGTTGTTTCACTTATCTTTTTCACATGAACCTCCAGATAGAATTTCCTTGGAATTCATAGAAGTAAAAGTTACCATTTCTTAAGACATACCATATATCCATTGCTGCACCAGCATTTCAAAGTGCAATCTCATCTTGGGGATATAATGAAACTTAATTTCAGATCCCAAAGACATGTGTCCATCTTCCTGGGGACAGAGTCCTGGTTTTTCATGGTTATCGCTCCTCTCCCACACAACGCAGGGGCAGGTGGGTCTGTTGCTGCCTTTGAAGTTCATTCATCATTATTCCAACCCAACTATTTAGGGTCCTTTCTTTGCAAAAGTGTTCCAACTGATCCTAGTGTGTTCCACTGATGATGTTTGCATGCGTGAATTCTTTGATACCTGTAGGGTCATATTTACAAAACAAGATTCCCAGGTAACATTTTCAATCCATTGCAAAATGGCATAAAACAAAACAACAAAACCTGACACAGTGACTCATTTATCAGTTGCGATACTGCTGATAATAAAAACATTTATTTTTTTATTAAATGTTTAATATATGCAAACAGTATTCTCAGTGCTTTACATGAAATATCTCATTTAATCCTTATGACATGATGAGGTCAGAGCTCTTATGAATCTAATCTTACAGTTGACAAGTTTGTAATTGACAAAAAGTGTCTTTCCCCACAAAATCATCAAATTTCATGACAATCAAATAGTATTGTTTGGGAGCTTTGTAATTATTAGGTGCTATTTTAAGTATTTCATACATACTATTGCATTTCATGCTTGAAAGACATTTATGAGGAAGATGCTGTTATTATTTCCATATTATGGATAAAGGAGAACAAGGTGCTAAGACACTCCGGATGCCCACAGCTGTTAATGGAATGGGTCTGGATTTCCACTGGAATTGACCTTCACAGGGGTGTTTGACCTCTAGGTTTTGATGCCTCCCATACTTGCTTATCAGAAGAAAGCTACATTGACCTCTAAATGTGTCCTTTTGCTTTGATTTGTACAGTTACAGTTTTATATTTATAAATTTGATTTGTTTATAAATTTAAAACTAGAATAACTACATCAAATTTACTTTGTAATCACAAAAATAAGTGATATGTACGTTTCCAAACTGCATAAGTTGAGCCATACTGTTTTCAGTTTTCATAGCCTCAAATGTTTCCATAGATGTATTATTTTAAGGAGAAATGCGTGGTTGCTTGCTCTCGTGCTTGGGAAACAGAATGTTCTCAGAAGTTCACCCCATAATCTTCTGTCTACAGAACCACACCTCAGTTCACAGTGTGTCTTTAAATGTTCGAAAATGTTAGGAACAGCTAATTTTTAAATTCCCCACACTGTATCGCAGACTTCATCTCTGCTTTACCGAAGATAAAATAGTAAAAACACCTTCTGTCCAACCAGCTGCCTAATGTCAATGCATTTTAATAGATTATTAGCAGAGCGAGGGGTCTGTCAGGTTCAGTTTGGAGTTATTTCTATGCAGTTTCACAACAAATTGATGGTATATTAGTTTGTAACTTACATAAATACCTTCTAAAGTATCAATTTTGTGTTTTGATGCCAAGGGGTAATGCAGGTTGTATTTCAGGTGTAAGGAGTTTAGCCGAAATAGATTTGGAAAATTCGGTGTGGAGCAGTGGTTCTTGGCCTTGGCTGCATACTGGATGTGGAGAGCTTTCAAAAGCACCACTGCCTGGATCCCTTCCCAGAGGTTCTAATGTGGGGTCGGGCCTGAGCTTTGGGACTTTGAAAAGCTCTGTGGGTTTGGATGCAAAGCCAAGGCTGAGAATCACTCCAGCAGAATGACGAGAGAGGAGCTAATGCTTACCTGGAAGTGGAGACACCCCTGACTGACTCAGCCATTAGCTTTCAATGGCAGCCCAACTAGACATCTAAAAATCAATAAAAAAACGTGCTAATACAAAACCAAATCTTTAATTAAGTAAATAGCAGGGGATTTATAATGCAAGAGAACAAAACCACAACATTTTGTTTCCTTCTAGATTCAGGGTACAAGTGTAGAAAAATAGGTTAAGTTGGGTAAAGAGAGCAAAACATAAAGACGAATCATTTCAATGTGTTCTTTTATTATGATGTGGGACATGGGGGTTTTCATGTTTAGCTCTTTAGAGGGAGATGATTTTGCTTGTAATTAATTGCTGCTAAAGTGTGTCATATGGAGACCCCCAGAATCCAATGTCCCTTTTCAGCATAGGAGAACTCTTCCCTATGTACTTACCTCCCTAACTCGTTGTATTCCTTATTCTCTATAGGAATGGAAGGCATGCTGAAATTGAAGAGATTGAGGGAACAGGTTAGGGTAGGTCAGTCTCCTGTGGGGTCCATTACTTTGACATTTGTTTCTCCACAATGAGTTTATGTGCCCCAGCAGATTTGGGGAAGCAAAGAAAGAGTTTTCTGGGAAGACATACAATTTGGGCAGATTCCTAAGAGCCCTACACATGTCTCCTCATGAGTGTCCTCTTTCACTGTGATTTTAAGACACAGTTGCTGCAGGAAGCAATAGGTTGGAATGAACAGACATTGTTGGGAGATGTTCACGTGCTTCACTCTGAGGTTCTCCTCGAGCTGATCCCCTTTGATTCTTCTTTGTTAACCATGAATTCCCAATGAAAACATGTAATCACTGTGCTTAAGATACATCCTTCTTCTTTCTCATCCCTTGGCCTCTTCTCACACTAATTTCCTCATCTGGAAATCCCTCGTGAGGCCAGTTCTTTTCTTGTTGAAGCCATTCTTGTTACTTCTAGTCCACAGTGATTTCTTTCCACCATCCCTTAAGCACACATTTTTTCTATACCTTTGAAACTGTGCTCTTATTCTTCTCTGGCGCCACTTGCGGTTTTACTATTTTCAATTTTAATATCTATGTTTCTCCACCCCCCCCAAAAAAAAGATTATTATTAACATCTCGGATGCCGAAAGCACACAATATATCTGTTTGATATCACCACCGACACCTAGCAAACCCCACCCTCGCTCCTGGTATGGTTCCTCGTACATGTTGGGTGTTGAGTAAAACCAGTGCAAAGCACACACACAGATGCACCGACAGGGGCACACAGCACATGCTCACCTGCTGAGGCAGCATTTAAAGTGATGGACTTAAACTTAGTAACAAGAATGGACACTCCACCCCAGGCACTCAATAGTTAGGACTATTCAGAGATCTAACAGGCAAAACATTAGATTCTGGAAGAGGGACCCCAACTTTTGGACTGGGGGGAATTGAAACCTCATGAGTAGAGAAGTATGAGTCCCTCTCCTCGTGTGATCAGGCACTGATCCTCAGCTCCAGCCCTAACCTGCTACATGAGGGTTTGGATGCACCAGACTCTTCCATGACACCAGCAGAGACTGTGTGATAATAAACCTCTCTCACATGGGCTCAGTGTCCATCAATGGAGGCGAGACGTAGTTGTGGGTTGGGGGCGAGCATCGGTGTGGGTCATGGTTGCTTATCTAAAACACTGGTTTTGATCAATTTTGAAGGGCATTTCAGGAGGGAACCTGCGTATATAGGATCTGCTTATTAGGGAACACAGCTTCTCTCACACTTACATTAACTATAGGGAAGTGCAAATATCTGACCCTTTTTTTGATCTACAAAATTCAATGTTATAAGGTTAAACCTCATACATATAGATAATACACAGACTTATATATAGTGACAAAAAAAGTTATGTAATATGGAAAATACCTGAAAAGTAAGTTATTAAGTTATTTTAGACTTGGAAAAATAGATATACTTGAGATATTGCAAGTATGTTTTTCAGGACATCTGTCTATTTTGATTAATTTTAACTTTAACATGATCTCTTTTAAGACATTTCCTTTTAATATTGAAGCTCCCTGAAATGTCCTCAGTTTCATCCTCAAGGACGCAGACATAATATTCTGGGAAATGTGGAGATCATATACGAACTCTTCTTTTGTTTGCATGCCTCAAAAACCCACAATAATTCTTTAATAAAATTCTGGTATTTGCTCTTTGTGCCTGAGCATTTCCCACCAAAGGAACATTAAAAACCACAGCTGTAGCTGGAAGCTAAAACATCTCTGAGAATGCCGCTCAGAGCACGGTCCTCACAGCAAAGAATTCTCTTCGTCCATCCACTTTTTTGCATCCTTTTGATAAAAGGCACCTAATATTGAAGTGAGTTTTTTTAAAATGACAATACTGAATAACATTAACTATTATTCTGAGGACCCTTTTTCCAATTAGATTTGCTTTCTAATCATGTCAACTGGGATTTCACTGACAGACTTTAAAATTGGGGGACTAAATGTGACCTCTAAGACTGGGGGTGAGAAAACTACTAATAGATTTTGAATAAGTGAGTAACTTTGGTGTCCTGATTTTTGTGGCTGAGTGCATGTTTCTCGCACTATATGATTTTCTAAATACCTATTGACCCCAGATGTTTCCCCATAACCAAATCTGTAAGGTATGACATACAACACCCAACACATCACACAAAACAATTATATAATTAACTTTTTGACCTAGTCAAATCAGTCTTCTTCATGCATATATCAGCCATCTTATATATTTACTGACTGTGTCATATACTTTTCCATTAGTGTTTTCCCAAGCCTTGGGAATTTCCAGATCCCCAAGATACCGGACCCCTGACTCTCAAGCACATTTCTTAAGAGCTGCATACAAATTGCCACTCTTGTAGATACTATGACAATCTGATTCATTGCAACTTTTATCTTTTATAAGTAATGTGGTGATAAATTTACTTGTACACAAATCTCTTAATTTCTCAGAAAAAAAATCACATTATTCCTGTAAGTTCTATTATCAGGTCAAACAGTATGAGCATAAAATTAATTTATATACAAAGTATACTTAGCCACAATGAAACTTCCAAAAAGGAGAGATCTTTAAAGCCACATTCTGTAACCACAATGAAATAAAATTAAAAATTAACAATAAGAGCAACAACTAAAAAAGTTTTAACCATTTTTGAAGATAAAAAAATATAAAAATATTGGAAACTAGAGAACAAATGAGAACATGTTACGTAATGCCTATGAAATGTTTCAATTATTTTACTATTTAGAAAGTAATTTTATTACATAAAACATGTAAAATAAATAAAAGGTTTGATTTAGGAAATAGAAAAAAAGGAAAATAGTATTAAACTAATAAAGGAGGTAATTAACAAAAATTACAACTAAAATCAATAAATTAAATTTATAAATAGAATTAATAAGTAAAACTGAAGGCTGGCTCTTTGAAAATAAAGTAGCTTTGGGTTTGGTGATGACGTTTAGATTCCAAAAGCACGATTCATGAAATAAATAAGGAACACATGGGACTTCATTAAATAAGAAAATTCTGCACTGCAAGAGACATTGTCAAATCAATGAAAGACAAGCTAAAGAGTGGGAGAAAATATTTGCAAAAGACTATCCCATGAAGGATTATTTTCCAAAATATACGATGAACTCTTAAAACTCACTGATAAAAAGACAAACAACTTGATTAATAAAGGGACAAAAACACCTCATCAAAGAAGAAAACAGATGGCAAATAAGCATTTGAAAAGGTGTTCCACCTCCCATGTCATCAGGGAAATGCAAATTACAACAAAAATGCCACTACAGATCTACTCAAATGGCCAAAATCCATAACGCTGACCACACCAAATGCTGGTGAATGCGTGGAACAGCAGGAATTCCCACTCATTGCTGGTGGGAATGCAAAATGGTACAGTTTGTCAACTTCTTACAAAGCTAAACATACTCTTACCGTACAATCTGGCACTCTGGTTCCTTGGTACTTATCCAAAGGAGTTGAAAAGTTATGTTCATACAAATACATGCACACAGATGTTTCTGGCAGCTTTATTTGTAATTGCCAACTTGGAAGCAACGAAGATGTCTTTCATCTGTGAATGGAGAAATAAAATGGTGCACCTGCACAGTGGAATATTACTCAGGGCTTAAAAGAAAAGAACTATCAAGCCATGAAAAGACATGCAGAAACCTTAAATGCACATCACTAAGTGAGAGAAGCCAATCTGAAAAGGCTACATACACTTATGATTCCAACTAATGACATTCTCACAAAGGTAAAACTATGGGGACAGTAAAAAGATCAATGGTTGCCAGGAAGTGGATGGGTGGGGATAAGAGACGAATAGATGGAATGCAGAGGACTTTTAGTGTACTGAAACTACTCTGTATTGTACCCGTAGATAAATGTTATTACACATTTGTTAAAATTGATACGATATACAAAAGTGAAGCAAACAAAATCAAGAACTTTTTCTTAAATGTTACTAAGTAATAATATAGACTGATCATTACTTTTAGTCCTCAGCTATCTGGATAGGCTGATTTTATTTTTTGTTTATTTCATCTTGTTTTGTCTCACAAAGCTCTCCCTCAAAGTTGCAGCAGATGTTTTCAGAGTTACCACAAAGACATTTTTCAAAAATAGCACATCATTATATTTTCACTTTTTTTCGGGGTAACGTTAGATGCACCAAAAATATAGTAATTAAACTTTTCATTAAAGAAAATTACTAATTGCAGGAAAACTCAGTGTTCTAATGTCTCCCTGTTTGTGAGTGAGGCTCAGGCTATGAAAACTCCCATAGCCATAAAGTACCTAATCCTTGGCCTTGCTTTGTCTGGTGTAAAGCCCTCCTTGATTCAGTAAATTCAGACAAGTTACTATCACCCTCGAACCCTGTGACTTTTCATTCTAAGATCTCCACAAATACTGAGGATTCAGGTCAGTGAGCAGAGACTGGCGGAGAGTGTGGATTTGTTTATGTAAGCTGTTGCATGACTATTTCTAGTATCCCATTACATGGTTTCTGACGGGAACTATTAAAATTATACAGTGAATGAAACATAATGGTTGATCTGAGAAAGTCAAATTTTCTATCCTCTTTCAGTCTGATATTCAGTTTTATTCTGGCCTAGTCTCCAAGTCCATAATACCAGCTGGTGTGGGCTCAGCTATTAGTGGTTCCCTTCTCCTTGAAGTGCTTAACCTTTGGTCTAGCTGTTTCTGGGAAGGAGCCTTTGCAACACCTCATTCAGAAGACAGACCGGACTGTTCTGGTGCTCACATTCGGCCCTTTTAGTCACACAGGCATATGCTTATTCTCAGGAGTCTGTAGTAACGGATAGTGCTGGCGATCTTCCAAAGCAAGAATTTCCTAGACCTACCTTACTTCCTTCTTTATGTGAGTCAAAAAAGACCAAGAAGGAGAATGGGGATTGCAGGAGATGTGGTGACTAGCATTGGCCCAAGAGCTCTGCTCATTTTTTCTATCCATGGTAATTCATACCGGTGGATATGTACTTGATTACGTAGTAAGTCAATTTAGAAGTTCTACTTAATGATTTCTATAAATTAATGAGACATCTAGGCATTTTGTTATATTGTAAATTAGTGAAAATAAATACCTTGTTGATCAACACTTAGCTCCTATCACAGGTTATACAAGTACCATGTTTCTAAGCATGTTAGGAGATCTTAGGTAATATACAGTATCCCCCTTTAAAACACAAGGGTATATTTCTTGCAATACGGATTGAAACCACTGCATTTAATGTCATGTTCAGTAGCTACAGTATCGAAGTAGTAACACATGAAGACAAAGTCTATACAAAGGTTCTTCCATTTTGATTTAATAGAAGATGCAATACAAGTAAACAAGGGCAAATACATTCAAAGAACAATTCAATTTTGTTACATTCCTTTTTATTTAATTGACTAAACTGATTGCTTTAACTCTGGACTTTATGGTCTCTGTCAAGTATCAAAATCACGATATACATATCACTACCTTTCTCCTCATTTGTTCACACATGTTATGACAATGAAATTAGCCTTTCCGTTCCTACCTGCTTGGTGGTAATTTACATAGCATTACCAATAAAGTGGCTTTACTTGTAGAGCGATTTCTTTGGCAGTCAACCCTGTGTAATTAGATTTTTCTCCTAGGAATACTGTGGGTCTTTATTACTAAGTAATTAGCCTACAATGTATGTACTATTAAATATTTTAAAAATCTTAAAAATCAACTACATGATTGCATGCTTAGAACATAAGTTAAAAATCATAATACTCATGAAGTGTGTGAAGAATACATTCACCGCCCTAATTTAAATTCTGTTATGAGGTTTTGTTTTTTGAAGCCAAAACTGAATTTTGCATTTATTACGAAAGAAAATATGTATTGTTCTTTATGAACAGTATTTAACTCCTGTGAGAACCATTTATAAAATCTGATAAACTAGATTACTTGTAAATCAGCATAAACTTGGCATTACTCCAAAAGATTGATATGATTTTTGCTCAATTTGAGGTATATTTAGATCAATCCCTGCACATTATTTTGGGCATAACTTGCACATTTTCTGTAGACATGTATTTAAATTACTAATCAACTTTTAAAAATTCATCTTTCTAAAATGTAGGAATATGAATTGTCTGCTTATTTACTATTAAAACATTTATCCAGTATACTTGAAAGGAAAATCATCTTAATTCATTTTTGTCTTTTAATTATAAATAATTGTATAAATAATATGTGTGGTCTTGTCAATCATTTTGTAGTACAAGGTTGACATTTACTGTCAGTTCAGGAAATTTGTTTACTTAAGACTATATGATAATATTTTTCTTCTATTTAATTTTCTTTTTTAATATTTTTTTTATTTTTCAATTACAGTTGACATACAATATTATAATATGACATAGTGATTAGACTTTTATATGACTTATGAGGTAATCACCCTGATAAATCTAATACCCATCTGACACCATACATAGTTATTACAATATTATTGACTATATTCCTTATGCTATACTTACACCCCCATGACTATTTTGTAACTACCAATTTGTACTTCTTAATCCCTTCCTCTTTTTCACCCATCCCCCCAATTCCCCTCCCATCTGGCAACCCTCAGAATGTTCTCTGTATCTGTGAGTTTCTGTTTTGTTTGTTCACTTATTTTGTTTTTTAGATTACACACACACACACACACACACACACACACATTATGGAACATTACTCAGCTATAAAAAAGAATTAAATCCTGCCATCTGCAACAACATGGATAGACCTAGAGGGTATAATGCTGAGTGGAGTAAGCCGGACAGAGAAAGACAAATATCATATGATAGTATTTTCAATGCTACTAGATTACCCTGAATAACAATTTATAAGGCATTCTTATGATATAATTTAATTAATCCAAGTATAACAGACCTCCAGGGGATACCCCACTGTGCCAAGCCACAGGAGATCTAAATCTAATGTTGATGTCCTTTAATTAGTTTTAACTCCCAGTTAGGGCTTCATGTGATGTCAAAGAATAAGCAAGATTTCTCTAAACATGCAAACAAAGAAATAGACATGTCTTATTCACAGTCTAAACAAAAACAAATAATTTTACCATAGCAAGTAATGTATTTGGCCCAATTACATCTTATTGGTGTTACTAATATGAGCCCACCACACTCAGTCCTTCAAATAACCCCATTTCATCTCTTCTCTCTCCTCTAAATCATAGGGCAAGTGTAAATACTACCCAGCCCTCTGAGGACTGATGTAGTGCAGATTCTGTGCCCCAAGAAAGGGCACAGTGGGGAGAGGGGCTCAAGTGTGGAGGCCAGTTCATGTAGGCGTGATGGGGAGGCAAGGAGCAAGGCACAGATGAAAGGGACAGGTCCTGCCAAGCTCCACCTGGAACTCACTTTGGTTGGTTGCCAGTGTGTGTCAATGGACAGACCGAGATGAAGCAAGAGCTCCAAACCCAACTGTGCAGGCTTCTTACTCTTGGCTTATGGTATTTCCGAGAGGAGTGGACATGAGTATGACTGGAGAGAGAGGAGCCTACCCCAGGATGCTCTCTCAGTACCCGTGACATTAGGCTTCTGTTCATGGTTGAGAGGCACAGCTAAGAAGTTTGCAGGAAGGTAGAGGTGTGTTGCCTATTAGGCACTTATAAGACCACTGGCATTGGGTGTCTGCCCCTATGACCTTAGCCATCAATCCATGAGTACAATGACATTACAAAACCACCAAAAGCACTTCATGGTACCAGAGCCTATGCACAGCCTTGGCCTCTGACTTCTGTAAATCTACCACTGATTAGCACATCCCAGAAATATAAATGTGGAAAACCCACCCATAAATAATGAGCGTTCCCAGGGTCTCAGTGCTCCCTTTCCCCATCGTTGCATTTTACGATCTCTGCAGCTTTTGGTTCCCCTAGAGAAGAACTCCTGGAAAAGCGGGGAGTCTGCAGACATTCTCATGCTCACTGTGTTTGGGTGTTTGGTAGGCAGGGCCGCGGAGTATTTAAAGTGGAGGTCTCTCCAGCCAGGTTGCAGTGTGGAAGTCCTAGCGGTACTTGCTATTTAATTAATCTTTCTCAGTTAACTCATCGTTAAAATGGATAGCAGGTTACTTACCTAATTATTATGTCGTGAGGATTAAATGAGATAACATTCTCAAGTCTTAGAAGAGCACGTGATATTTAGTAAGAACTGAAAAAAAAAGAAGAAAAGGAAAAGGAAATAAGATATCTATCATGCTGCCAACACTGTGTCTCTTTTAGTGAAGAAAGAGAAACAATGGCTTACACATCTCTTGTCTAGTGAGCAGAAGATGCCGTGTGGGAGGTAAATGGGCAGCTGATATTCTTTCGTTCAATCCCGTGATGCTAGACAGATGTCAGCTACAGCACCCAGGGAATATTTGGGAAATTACAATTGTGTAAGATTTCTGTTCCCCACAGTACTCCAGGGGGAAGGTTATGACAAGGCTTTCTTTTTTAACTATTTCAGTGATTTGGGGGAGAAAACCTATCCATCTTCCACCCTCCCCTTTTCCCTCTTTAAAACAACTTCTTGGTATAGGAGAAACTGTCATTAAATTAAAATTTTATATGACTAATTTTGTTAGTTAATATAGTCATTAATTAAACCAGGTTTGAGGGAAAAGAGAGGAAATCAGGGGTAAGATACTTGAACTAAGGGTGAATGGGACGTGATGTATTTTGATGGCAGGAGATTCAATCTAGGTATTATTAGGGATGATGGGGGAACAATAATTTAGAAGTGACAATGACAAACAAAAAGCCCAGTGGTAGAAAAGCTGTTTCAGGAAAAATAAATAAATAAATAACAAGCAACTCATACATAAAATTATTGATGGAGAAACTGTATTCTCAAGAGAGATGTAGATTTTGGTTCAAATAAGAAAGTAAAGGGAATGTTCATGTAAACAGAATCACACAATATGTGATCTTTTGTGACTGTTTCACCTAGCATAATGTCTTCAAGGTTCATCTATATTGTATATATTAGTACTTATATTTATCTACTCATCAGTTAATTCATCTTTGACTATTGGGAGTAAGGCTACAATGAACATTTGTGTACAAGTTGCTGTGTGGGTATGTAATTTTGTTTTTTTCTTGGGTATATACCTAGAAGTGAAATTGCTAAGTCATAATGGTAATGCTATGTTCTTATTTTAAGAAACTTCCATACTGTTTTCCAAAGTCACTGTGCCATTTCACATTCCCACCAGCAATATATGAGGGATCCAATTTTTCAAAATCTTCACCAACACACATCTGTTAGGGTCTTCAAATCTGTCCTACCTCAGCTGTAGTTCATTACTACCTGATGGCATTTGCAGGCTGCATCTTAAATATGGATAGAAAGGATTGGGGGTCTCTCATTGTCTGGGGCTTGCAGAACAGCAGTGATAACCCCCACTAATCTGCTTAAGTGATCAGTCTTGCCTGCTTGAGGGAGCTGGGCTGGGAGGACAAAGGGACATAGGAACTCAATCTCTACCTTTTCCTTTCCTGAGACAGGACCATCTATGATGTCTCTGGCCTCGTAGTTCTTCCTCGTCCTCTCTTTCTTAATCCCTCCGCCCATGGTAAGAATCTTAGCGGAGTCCTGTTTGAGAATCATGGCCATCAGAGGCAGGAGCAAAAGGCTAATTGTGTTTGATCCAAATTGGCATAATTTCCTCCTGCTCCTAGATTAGAGTCTGTCCCATAGTAGGCATTCAATAAAATACATAGTGAATGAATGGTTGACATTTTCTATAGAAACACACAATTACAGAAAAAAGAAACGATATTGTGAGAAATTTTCTGAGGAAAAGAAACTGATAGCAAAGAATTTTAACTGTAAGCCAAAAAAAAAAATTCTATATTTATTCAATGAATCAAAAACTATTAACACGTCTTCAGAAAGTAATGATTGCAGGGACATACTTTCTCCTCATTCAAAGATATTTTTCAGGTCCCTGGTGATGTGTTTACTAGGTGTCATAATTGAAATGAACATTTTGTAATTGAATATTCTGAACAGAAAAATCTGTTACAGTTCTAGTTGCAATAGGCAGATGAGTCATTTAGTGGATTCATTAGCACTGAGTGAAACTTAAGAAATTGAGACATTTCCAAATATTATAATTATCAGAATTCTTTACATGAGATTAGCTTGTTATTATAAAAATATGAAAGTATAAAACAGTATGGAAATATTAGAAAAAATAAATAATTTGAGCACAGATTAGTTTTGATATTTTCCTAAAATCATGTCTCCTTTGCTTTTCCATCGTAAGTAAGCCAAGGTGAACTTGACACCCAGGATGTGGAGCTCATCAGAAAGGCAGTCCGTAAAGTGCTGCCATAGTTGATTGGTAGTTGGTTTTTGGTCTTCTTTTCCTGCCCCAGCAGAATCAGTTATGTACTTGTCATTTTAGCATATAATTGCTCTCCTTGAAATCGATATTGGCTGACTGTATTAATGAGGTGAGCTATTGATGGATATGCAGCGGACCTACAATGGCTGTCACTTTTCATTGCAACCTCAAATTCCAGTACTTTATTAGTGCTATTATTTCCCAGGTATTGATTTAGTTTTAGATAACTCTGCTTTGGGCAGAATCACTATAGATTATTTTGATTTTGAGTACCACTAGGTGTTTAATATTACTGAGAACATATAACATAGAAGCCATTGGTAAGAGCCACACTGGATTTGAGCAAGAGTGGAAGATTTCAGAATGTTTCCATTACTTAAAAGAGGGTGGGTAGCTGCTGAAGTTTTTAGTGCCATGTCTACCATTAACTGCAGCAAGGAACAATGAATGATAATCCTGTGGAGGACATTTCATGAGTGTCTGCTACATCCCTGGCACTCTACTTATGTCAACTTAACTAGACCTCCTGACAGCCTAGGAGCTTGGAATTTCTAGAAGGTTTAACACTTGAAAAAACAAGTCCTAATTCTCAGCTAATGGGTGATGGAGTTGGGTTGGAAGTCAAGTCAGCTTCTAAAGCACTTCACTCTGATACAGATACAGCAGGTCTTCAAGTAGAGTTGTTTCATTCTGACTTTGACGAGGTACCCCAGGAACTTAACTCTTGTTTGTGTATCAATCAGCCTACGGTAAAAGGGGCTTTGGTATATATCGTTTCCCTGAAGGTTGCAGAAGCTAGGGATGACGTGACGTGAGCACTGAGCGAGCCCTCAATCCTACATCTCCCACTGGCATTCTATTGACCATCATCACCATCACCATCACCATCATCATCATCATCATCATCATCATCACTACTCTTTGCGTATACATTGTGTTTCAGTGTTCTGCACACGATGCTTTGCACACTCTTTTAACAATCACACAAGGATGTTCACATGCTAGCTATTTAAATTTTCTGCATAATTCCAGAGGGAAACTTTTACTCAAAAAATAAAGCTGTGTTTTAGGTGGTGCCGTGTTTTACCTTGTGGCACCCCAGGCCCAATAATCATTGAGTAAAGTAAATGTGCCTTCCTCCATTTTACAGGAAGGCCAACCAAAACACAGGGATTGTAAGTCATTACTTGAGGTTCATGTACCTAAGTAAATGGTGAACCTGAACTTTGAACACTGCATTTTTAACTGGAATGTCATTTGGAGATCATTGTTTTGTATTAGTTCCCTGTTGCTGTTGTAACACATTATTACACATATAGTGGCTTAATACGAGACAAATTTCTTATGTTACAGTCCTGGAGTTGGGAAGTCTAACTTCGCAGATGGCTGGGCTGCATTACTTCTGGAGTCTTTGGTAGGGGTGGGGGAGATAATTTGTTTCCATGCCTTTTCCAGCTCCTAGAGGCTGCCCACGTTCTTTGTCTCATGCCCTCTCTCATTCTGACCTCTGCTTCTGTCATCACGTCTCCCTCTCTGACTCTCATCCCACAGCCTCCCATTCCACTTACAAGGTTTCTTGTGATGCAGCCCCCCCCCCCCCGACAATGCATGTGAACCTCAGCATTTCAAGGTTACCTGATGAGCAAAGGTAATTTTCTCTGCACCCTTAAGTCCTCTTTGCCATGGAACACAACATTTTCACAGATTACAAGGATTAGGATGTGTACATTTTTGAGGGGGGCATTATTCTGTCCACCAGTTTCTTGGTTACACTGAGATATGCTTCCTTTCATGATTAATTTACAAATTAATGAGGCCAGACTGCCTGGGGTTGAATTCCAGCTCTACCATTCACTAGCGGTGCATCCCTGGGCATATTAGTAAAGCTCTCTGTGCCTCAGTTCCCTCTTCTGTAATATCAGCCTCTTTCCTGTAGATATATGAGAATACAATGATTGAGGATTTGTGAAACATTTAAAACAATACCTGGTACCTACTGTCATATAATCCTTAGTTAAAACATAGAAATAATCCCTCTACTGATGAGATATAATGAAAAGGACCAATATTCCATAAGCTGCATAAATATTTGATTGTATTGGTCTAAGATACACTCATATCATTATCAAATTTAGGTAACAATTAAATTTTGTATGGCTTTTCAAATCCCAGTATAAATCTAACAATGAAAAAAGCAACAAAAGAACAAGACAAACAAATGAGAAACAGAAACTCATAGACACAGACAATGGTTTGGTGGTTGCCAGAGAGTAAGGGGGGATGGGGGGTGGGAGATGAGGGTAAGGGGGATCGAATGTATGGTGATGGAAGGAGAACTGACTCTGGGTGATGAACACACAATGGGATTTATAGATGATGTAATACAGAATTGTACACCTGAAATCTATGTAATTTTACTAACAATTGTCACCCCAATAAATTTAATAAAAAAAAAAAGAAAAAAAGAAAAAAAAAAAGAAAAAAGCAATGCCTACCTGCAAGTGGGAACTATTGTTTTTCAATTCAGGGAGAATATATAGGTTGTCAGGAAGACCAGCAGGAGTGGGAGAACTAACAAGGTTTTCTGCCTGAAGCGAGGCTTCCGTCCTCGAAACCGGGAGCCATCCCCTGAGGGCAGAAAGCAGTTCAGGAGATGATTCATTTGGCTTCCTCTCGCCTAATAACAAGCTAGCAACTTTTCCATCCTCAAAACCAGACACTCATCCCTCTTCACATAGAAGGGTATGTTAGGGGGATGAGTGCATGTGGGAACCATCCTCACTGGCCCCAAGTAGACACACACACACACACACACACACACACACACACACACACACACACAGATCTTTGTGGGTGATGGAAGGAGGAAACCAGGATATCTGGTAAGGGAATCAGAATTCCTGATGAGACTATATATTTCCCCAAGTTCACAGAACTTGGATTAGGGAAACAGCCTCTCCCCAAGGACAACAATCTGTCTATCAATGAGTCTGTTAGACACACAGTGAAACTGGGTATCCTACCATCTGATGTTCCTTCTCTAAGCATTTCAGAGGCTAAGCTGTAAGGTTTGCAGTGCATCATAATTAGTAGGTGGATTTAAAATTGTGTAGACTCCTGCTCCCTATCCTAAACCTACTTTCTAGACCTCTGCTGAGACTTGCAGCAATAGAAAGGATCATTCAATTTGTTTCATTTAAATAGATGTACATAGAGTGATGGAGAAAAAAACACATGTGGGAGTCGGACTAAGCCTGGGTCACAACCCGACTGTCGCATTCTCACAGAACGACCATGGATATTACATAGGATTCAAAAATTTTTGAGCCCAAATTTCCTATATATCTATGGGAGAAAACAATACCCAACATGAAGGCATATTGTAGGTTTAGAGTTCATCTAAGTAGAATGCCAATAGCAGGTCAGGGGTATAAGACCACCACATATGTTATCTACTGTTATAAATGTGGAAAATAAATTCTTAGATTGAAGGTAGTCACTGACCAATCTTTATCAATGACAACTGGCCCAAGTGTGTGTGTGTGTGTGTGTGTGTGTGTGTGTGTGTGTGTGTATAAAATTGTGAAATATGTGTATATATACATATATATATATATATATATATATATATATATATATATATATTCAGTCTAATGAATGTAATAGTGTCTAAAGGTAGGTTCTGGAGATTCTTTGAACTAATATACAATCTATACATACAAGAAGACCAGAGGTACTTTATCTTGGTTTTTGCAATTCCATAATGCTCCATATACGTAGTAAATACTTTCATACAAGAATTTTTATGTATGTGAACTTTTTGGGAAAGCATCTATAGCTTTTATCAAATTCTCAATGATATCTTTGACATGTTTACCAACTGCTAAGAACACTGGCCTAGAGTTTTTTATGTGGCACATAGAAAGACAACTTAGAAATAGATGTGGAAGAACACTCAGCCACTAGTTTAGTCTTGAGTCACAATTAACCTTAGAATAAAATTCCAGAACCACAGGGCATTGGGTTAAAAGGAATCGTGGGGACAGCAAATGCCTTTAATATATGGAGTCCAGAGAACAAAGTTACTGATCTGAGTGGACAACCAGCATTTAGCATAACTGCCATCAGAATTCAGGTCATCAGGGTCCTAGTCCCAATATTTTTCCTCTGGAACTTACTTGTGTGTATTTATCTCCAAAGAGGGACTGAGATACCTGTGGAAGATGACTGTGGTCTCAAAAAACCATGCTAATACATTCTTAAAACAGGACCCAGGAAAACAACTATCAGGCAGTGAGCAAAGGGAAGATTGTGAATGTCTAACAAATGAACACTTGACAATTCAAAGTGCCAACCAGTGCTAATTTCATTTACTGGAGTACTGTAAACGACATAAGGATTTGGCAGGCTATGACTTAATCCCATCTGGCCTGAGAAATTTGTGATTCATTTACACAACGAGACTTTTAAACATTTATTTTGTTTTTGGTTAGAGAATGAACTTGACTGCTCCTTTGAAGGACATCAACTTGAGGTTTTTCAGATTGAATCATCACACTTTTATACACAGCAACTAGATTTTTCCTCTGGGAGTATTTGTGAATACCATAATTTTTAATGAGCATTACTATTTGCAACAGAGACAGATTATGCAAATTTTAATTTGTTGTCATTTAGTTTTCCTTTTCCATGTCACACTTTCATTCACCCTCCACCCTGGCTAAGCCATGAGACAGACTGTCACAGGGAAAGAGAGAATCACTGTATTCTGACCAGAGATGCTGCTTATGGACTGTGATTCTCAATGCTCACTAGCCTTTTAAATACAAGAGTAATTCTGAAACCAGATTGGGCAGAGAGGAATTTCTCAAAAATGAAGCTTTCCCTTTAGTGATACATCTATCTGGAGGTTTAGATTACAGAGCATAAGGATAGGTCCCATTAATCTTGAACATTTAGAATGAAAAATCAGGAAGTAGAAAGTCACTCATTTCAGGCTGACAGTGAAATGAGTGGAACTAAAGAACTGAAAATGATGGAACAAAGGAGTTCTTCCATGAGCTCATGTGAGTTCTTCCCCTCCCTCCCATAGACCCAGGCGCCATATTGGAAGGGAGCACAGGATGTGAGAGGTAGTTCAAGGCCTAGAAATTTATGCAAAATAAATAACATATATATATATATATATATACACACACACACACATTGTTGGATGGGAACAAGATTACTGGCTTTGACTAAACATAAATAGACAAACATAGGTATAGACAGTAAATAGATTGTCTCTCACCCCAGGGATATAGAAAGATAACAGGATGATTAAATTATAGAAAGAAAAATAAAGCTCATTGTTTTTACACACCTAGAGTAGTGCTGATAAATATTCACAACTACAAAATAGCTATCACTTATTGAGAACTTATTGGGAAGGATGGATTGTCCCTGATATCTTATATACATTATTTCATTTGATCTCCACAATAATTCAGTTAGATTAATATTGTCATGTATTAAAATGGAGTTGACTTCAAATAAATACATATATATGTATTTAAATTTTACATATATTAAAATTTTGTATATATAAATATATATAAAATTTTAATGCCCAGGAGAATCATGTAGAATGTCCTTGGTAAAGAAGTGGCCTTCATCTTTAGTGACCTTCCTCTTGTGACATCATGAGTCGCTGACTGTCTTCATTGTGCCAGGCAAGCAGGAAGCATCAACAGATTAGCTAGAAATGCTAGATGCCATTTCTTCCATTTTCTCGGACTGACATTAAATGCTTTACCTTCAATCACTTCCCCGGCGAATGCTGCACTTAGCTTTGAAAGATAATTTTTTAAAATACTACTTATATCAGGCAATATATTTATTTTGTCACAGTTTTTCTGAATTAGTAAAAAAGAATTGGACAGAGTGGTGGGAATTTCAGGTATGATATCAGCATAGGAAGAAATGTTTGTACAGGGAGATTTTCTGGCACACTTGAAAATACTCTAACTCAATCTCATCTGCCTGACTATTTGCATTTTAACCCATATTTGTTCAGATTACACAGAACTGGGGATACACTTCATGACATAATGGATAAGACTATTGCTAGGAAATTGCTTAGACAAAAGCTCTATAAAGTGCTCATTGTAAATTATCTACTTATTTGTCATTATATGTATGCTCAATTATTTTTAGAACAGAACATTTCTCCTCAATCTCTGACAATTTAATCCATCATGAAACAATTTTTAAGATCAGAATTTGGTTCATTGGTTGGAGCACATATGTGTGACCATATGATAGCACATTAAGGGATGATTGAGATTTTCCCAGGGAAGAAAACTTTTATGAGGTGCAATTCCAAATTAAGACAAAGGAAAGCATCATAAATTAACAAAAAGTTCTAAATTTTTACATTTAAAGGAGAAAAACATGTATGTAAAAACCATCTGTGCAATATGAATGTACAAGCATATAAGAAGATGCAGATGTTTCGGTAGCTTCCTCTTTACCTGGCTGGTGAAGGAAAGATTCCTGCTCTAGGGTTATAGGATAGCCAAACACATGACAATGAACTTGGATAGAGAGTGACAACAATTCATTAGTTACCTATATTCACAGTTCAGGAGAGGAAGACGCTATGTGGCACGGAGAATCACACAAGGGTGGCATTCAGGAGCAGGGTGAACAAGCCGGGGTTGTGAGGTCAGGGTTTGTAGTAACAAGAGGGTGAGTGCTCCCCTGGTTACTGAAGGGTGTGGTTGGTTTGCCTGAATAATTACCTGGGCTGGCAGGGAATCGAACCCAATACTTATGGACAAGCAGACACTGTGTTTGGTCTCCATGACAAGGATTGCCTTGGGGACCTTAGCCATGAGGGTAGAGAGGGCATTGGAAGTTATGGTAAGGCCATTCGAAACCCTCCCAGTTCCCCTCAGATGTCAAACCACACATAGTGTCAGGCCTCCGTTTGAAGCCTTATAGCACAGCGTGGTAGAGCTGTGCAGAGACACACAGGCATTACTGCCTTCCTTCAGAGTCTTGCTTATTTACTTCTCTTTCCACCTACAGTTACCAAAAATCATACCCAATTTTGTTAACCTTGGTTGCAAAATATTATGGCTATTGCCAAATCATACAAATCACTTATTTTAATATTACTCTAATTTTTACACATTTTGTTACACCATAAGCATCTGTTATGACTTCTACAAAGACAGTGTGAAGTGCCAGAAGAAAATAATTTGATCTTGAAATTTCATTATTTGATTTTTTTTTTTTTTTGCAGTAAAATTCTGATCTGAGGGAATGTCTGAAGAGGGTTATAACTAGATCATATGCTTCATATGTCACATTGTTTTATTCTCAAAGAAACTTTTTTGGAGGATGTGTCTAAATGCCAATCATACATTCAGCCTCTGGCATACAACAAAGGTAATGGACCCTATTTTCTCGGTGATGGATAGGCTCCTAGGCCAGGGTAAGTCAAGTCCAACTCTACAAGCAAGAGAATATCACCAGCCACCTGGAGCCTTGGAAAAGATGGGGGATAGGACCAGCCCCTGGGTCACTTCTAAGGAGTGTCACGTCAGGAGCAAGGTGGACTGGATGTTTGGCTTACAAAAGCTAAAGCAGCTCCCATTCACCAAACTCACTGGCAGCATGTACAGTGTTAAAGAACTGTTTCAGAAGTCATATGAAACCATTCTGAATCTTGAGTCATGGGAGTTTGAGACCGAGGCAGGAGGTTACAGTAAGTACCCAGCGGGATTTTCTTAATGATAGCTGTAAGGAAGACTAAAACGTCCCATTCTTCCTCAGCCTACAGGAAGCTGTAAGAGGAATGCCTCATCATGATTATATAGAAGATACATTTTTGTTTTGCTTTGTTTTTTAAAAAGCAGAGCCTCGCTCTTTTCTTTAGCTGGAGGCCTGTCATGGAGACCTAGACCCTGGAGATGAGCTCTAAGCGAATGTGCATAACTGCAATCCTAATTAATGACCATCCCATTTAATTCACCCTACAGCACTGAGGTACAAACCTGATTTAAAGGAGTGCGCTGGAGGCTACGGGGTTCGTTCACTGCGGACTGGGAAAGTATGTTTCAAAAGTACATCTCCCGCTGGAAAGGTGTGGACACTTTTCTCACTTCTCATAATGAAACATGGGAAGTGATTGCATAGGAGTCAGGGCACTGTTGGACTACTGAGTGCAGCAGCATTTCAATGAGAGACCATCAACAGAGTCTTCTAGACCAGAGATGCCCTTGCGTCAGCCCAGCCTGCCGACTTTCAAGTATCTCTAAAGATTGTGTACCATGATCTACATATAATCCAAGTCTGCAAAAGTCTCTGCCCACATAAGCCTTCCTGAGTGATCTCCTTTAGAACCAATTTTATTCGAAGAGACCCGCAGGCAGACGAGGAGAGTGAAGTCTGTGCAGTTAGCTTGCCAGGCTTGCAAGTCAGAAAGCCAGGCTTGTATATGGCTCTTTAGGGCATTATCTGCTCCTAACTACCTAGCCAACTAAGGAACTACCAATGGAAGAAGGAGCATTTGAACAACACATTGAATATGAACTGGGGAAAGCAGATGGATATTAAGGCAGATGTGTTCATGGGAATTGGCAGAGGGAGGAGACAGGGCAGCTGGGTGGCTTGGGGTAGAGGTGGTGCCATTTATGGGGTTTAGCAGATTATCTGGCTATCAGGATGTTGTGTTTTTATTTGTTCATTGTTGTGGGGACAGAGTCCCAGAAAGCAGTTTCCAGGCTCTCGGCCTCACATAGAAAGTTGCTGGCTCAGGTAGTAAATGGGCATCAACTGTGATTGGATGGCCATCAGCTGTGGCTAGTTGGCCGTCAGCATAACCAGTGAGCCATTGGCTATTAATATAACTGCCGTGGCTACGCTAGCAAAACAATGGGGGCTAGCAAGAGGATGGTGGCTGAGCCTGCAAGCCGCGGAGTGAGGGTTGCGAACAGTGTTGCTCCTGGTTCCTGTGTCTCCAACCGAGCCGCCAGCGAGAATATAGTGGTATGACTCCCCTAACTATGGCTCCGTGGGTGTTCCTTTTTGGCCTCACCATGTCCTGTGTTCTTATGTGGGGAGCGGGAGCAGAGACCCTGCAGGCCGCCCTGCACGACAAATGGTGCAGCGAGCAGGGTCTCCTGCACGACAACTGTTTTTTCAATAATGCCTTATGAAGCCCTTACAATATCAATGGACTTGTTGCTATATTTTAAAGATATCTTCACACTGAAAACTTGATCTATACATCTCTTGACTGTAGTGTTGGTATCAGAGGCACAGGCATATGTCCCAACTCATCAAATTGCATGCCATGAATATGTGCAAATTTGTGTATCAATTACACCTCAGTATCTTGAAAAAGGATGCCATATATTTTGAAAAAGGAATGGTTTATTCTGGAGTAATTATTTTGTTTTCTGATTCACCTAGGGAAATACTTAGGTTAAGATCGTTATTTTAAATTTCATATTTTGAAATAAAAACTGAAAGAAAAATATAAACCTGTGTGTGAACAAGTAAAGGATCGACAGGTTCACATATGTGAAAAGACAGATTTTCCAGAACAACAACGATTACGTCTTTCAATGACTAAGTTTTGCTCCTATAATATAAAAGCAACATATATTCTGCTCACCTTGTGAGTAGATGGTGATTAGCCTTTAAAGGAGATGATTTACGTTAAAAGTGTTTTGAAAATTATAAATGGTAATATACATAAAATGTTATTACTAAAATTGTAGTGATGGTATTCTCTAAATCTTATCTAAGCTTCCACTTCATTTACTATGGCTTCCACCATTTTGAAGCCTAGCCTCTGAAACCACCACAAAGTTGCATCAGAAAGAAAAACAAAGCAAAGATCACCAAGAAAAAAGGAAAAGAGATAAAAGAGTAGAAGAAAGAGAAGACGAGGACAATTTAGTGCAGCTCATTCTGCTTCTTGTGGGAATTACGCAAGGAACATTTCTGTTTTAAATAAACCATTTAGGAAGGTTGCTGGCATTTCTCCTTTGAAGATAATGGTAGCAATACTGAGAGCAATTAATATGCATAAAGAAACGTTGTATTTCGTTCTATGAGACTAGTGATACATATAGGATTCACCAACTGCAGTATATTCAGGAGATGTTCATGTGTCAGAAATCCACTTTTAACTTTCAGGTTTGGGAGGTCAGTCTGCCCTTCATTACTTGTAACTCCAGTTGGAAGCACATGAAATATATTTAATCTTGCTTCCTGAGTGTGACATGGGTTCCTCCTATCTCCAGTACCCGCGTGCTTCTTTGTTGTAGTAAGTTTTAAAAGTCCTTTTAAGTGCCTGGTGTCTAAATGTTACACATCTTGATTCTTATTCTATTTCTTTTGTCACTAAAAAAGCATTGCTGCAACTTGTGGATCCCCCAAATACTGTCCCTCTGCATAGTGTGAGAAATAGTAACTAACGTGACTTTTCAATGTTCACTATGAAATTTAGGCGCTATTTATTGACTAAAAGAAAGGTGGATGCTGACTTGTACTTCTGGAAGTAACTATATATGTTCTCCTTTGATCACTAAAATCATTCATTCATTCATTCATTCATTCATTCATCCATCCATCCACTCATTCATTTATTCAGGATAGTCACTGGAATCTTCCTGTGAGTTGAGCATTGTTCTATGCTGAGGACAAGGCGCTGAGCACAAAAGAAGACAGGAAATAAACACAGCGGCAAATACTAAGGCATGTGCTTTCCTTTAGTGGCAGATCAAGAAAAATGAGGCAGAACAAACTAATCCAGGGTGAAGGTGTAGAGGCAGTAAGTGCACTTCAATAAAGAGGTTGTGAGAGCCTCTGTGAGCAGAGACCCAAATGCAAACCATCTAAAACTATCTAGCGATGTTTCAGAAGGAAGATACAGCAACTGTGAAAGTCCTGAGCTAATACCAAGTTTGGTGAATGTGAGGGACAGAAAATGACGCAGAGTGGTAAGGGCTGAGGTAAGAGAAGTGGGTGGGGCCGTATCTTCTGGAGCACCAGAGGTTACTTAAGAAGACTGGATATTGTTCAGAGTGTGATATGAATACACAGGATCACATGAGCGGGCAAGTGATATACTATGACATTTTTTAGAGAGCAATCTGGCTGGCCCATAAGCTACAAAATGGTAAGGGGACAGGAGTGGAAACAAAAAGATTGGTTAGGAGGTAAGAGATGAGAGCTGGCACTGGTATGGCGACAGTAAGAGTGTTCTCAGAAGGAGTGGTGATGGATGGCGTGGAATGTGAGAGAAACACAGGGATGACACCCAGCTACATGCTTTGCACATAGGAGGTGATGATGCCAAGTGGAAGCCTATAGGAGGACACGTTAGGGCCATTCTGGTTAGGATTTGGCTGCAGACAAGAGAAGCCATTCTAGCTAGCTTACACAGAGAGGGAACTTACTGAAAGCTTTGCAAGGGTTTGGCGATCAACTTTGATGCTGAGCCTCCCAGGGAAAATGCCCGACCCTTAGACTCACACTTCCTCTGCTGTGACTGAGGAAGCTGCCAACACCATACAGAAAGCCATGCGATCAGAAGCTGTGTCCTTTGTCACGGGCCATGACTGTGTGTGCTTCACATAACTCCATTCCCAACCTAAGCCTTCTGCAAGTTTATCTCTTTGGCAGGCTTTAACTTCTATAGGGAAACCTGACTATAAGGAGGACTTGACAAATTAGTCTGCAGCTTCTCAGCCTTCGTAGTTCAGAAGAAGATATTTAAAAAGGATTGCAATATATACTTAATCTATATCTCAAGGCTATCCACAATGGGGTAGGAGGGATGATCAATGTCTATTAGACATATTAAGTATAAGCTGCCTCTTTGACAGATTTGGGGAAATAATGAGTAGTGGATGGGGAGATATGGAAGCCTAGAACTCGTGGAAGAAACCATAAACGAGAGATGAAAGTTAAGCGTCCTCAGCCTATGGGTGGTTTGTAAAACTGGAACTCACTGAGGTGATCTAGGAAATGAACATAGACAGAAAGGAGATCAGGCAATATGTCATGTAGGGGTTAGCAGGAGGAGGTACCGAGCAGACTGAGAAACGACGTAAGTGGGATGGGAGGAAAATCAGGAGAAGCTAGTGTCCTGCAAACAGAGAAATGATTTAAGAAGGAGGCCTGGTCACTCGCACAAGATGGGTGGGTGTTTAATACTATATCAGCAAAGACTGCGCAATAACATTTGACCAGACAAGCACTATTTCAGTGGACTAGCAGGGCCAGAAATCTGAGGATATTGGTTAAATAAAGAATGGGAGGTGAGAAAGTGGAGATAGTGAGTATACACAGCATTTTAGGAGAAACTCACTGCATGTATTTGAAGTTGGGAAAACCATCTGAAATGGTTTGATAGGTAGCTGGAGGGGGACACAGGACCAAACGGACAACTTAAAAAAAAAAAAAAAAAGGAGAAATGTTTCATTCACTGCTGATTTAACTAATGAATTGAACCCTTTGAGATTTTGGACATCTCTTCCTCTGCTCCCCATGCTTTTTGAGTACAAAGTGTTAAATCATGGCGTATTATGTCCTTTGGTACCTAGAGTCAAATAGGTCTGGGTCATAAAAATAACTCTTTTAAATAAGTGTTTCCAACATGATATATTTTATCATTTATGTAATTAACAGATTTCAACTACATGAAGAAATTAGTTTTGTAGGAATGATTTTCCTAATTTGAGTAATGATATCTCAACTAATGAGGCAAGATCTTTCTCTGAACAAGAGAGATTTATAACTTTGGGAAGACATTTAATTATCATTAAAAGTAGAACAAACTATAGAAATTGTGCCATTACAATGATTATTTACTGTTTTTTACTAGTATGAAAGTATTATGAATTTTAAAAAATCACAGGGGAAGTAATGAAGTCCAGTTACATTTACTTTTTGTAATTTGTAATTTGTTTTTGTTTGTTTGTTTTTTGAAAGAGATCACTGGAAACTTTATTTCCACACTAGCCCGCCAATGACTCAGGTGTACTTGGTCACCATACCCAAGCATAGTAGGCCTTTTAAGTTTTGTTTCAAAACTGGATTTAAATTTGGTGAGCACTCTTTCAATTTTTGACATTTGTGACTTTTGGGAAATGACTCAGCTTCTCCTTTGATCTTTATTTGTATAAAAATGGAGATGATAATATTTATCTCACAGCATTGTTGTTAGAGCCGATGCTATAGGACATAGATTTGGAAATTGTTCATAGCAGTGAAAGTTGAGAGCACAAGGCAGGCAGCATGACGCTGTGCAGTGTGTGCACTTGGGGGCTGAACACACATTGGTTTGAACCTTGCTCTGTCTCACAGTTAGTGTGAGCTGAAAGCTACAGTTTCCTAACGTGCAAACTGAGGGACAAAAGATAACCTCACTGGGTTCTTACGAGGGTAAAATGATAGATGGAAACTCTTTGTATAAAGTGGCACAATAAACAAATAGTTTAATTTTCTTAAACTACTTCATCATACATGAAGCTTGATCTTATGATTAATAAGGACAACAGGCGGAGGGGGAGATTCTCCCACAGTATCCACCAGAATTTGCCAAACAGTCCATGCCACTCCGTAACACTAACTTTCCATATATTGTCCCCCATTAGGTTGATGGGCTGCCCTTTCCAGATTCCTAGATTCCTCCACCCTCCTCCACGAGGTTCCTCATTTTTAAATTTGTGTTAAGATGAGTTAAGAAGAAGCAAGGATGTTCACCAAAACTGGTTTAAGAGAAAGAAAATGCGAGAGTTAACAATATCATAAAAGGCATATATAAATATGCATTTACTATGTTTTGGGCAGAAGGTAGTAGACATGATGGTTTTATCTCATGCTGGTTTGGAAATTTTTCTACTGCCCAAGGCTGTGCCCTGTGAAGTTGTGCCTCTTGGTACCTAGACTCTTTGGTTATGGAATTGAAGGGAAACGTCGATATGCCTATCTTAGTCGACGATCAGCCTATTGGCCTTGCCAAGTAAAAATGGCACCAGATAAAGCTGATCAGGTAAGGGAGACTAGCAAAGGGGGGGGGGGGGTGAGACTAAGCTCAACTCCCCTGAGACAAAAGTCTAGAGTTTTCAAGACCTGGGTGGAGGTTAATCACAGGTGTTTCCTATTGGCCTTGACCAAAGGAAAAGTCATCTTTAGGACAGGAAGTAGCTTTATAACGTGGATCAAAGCATCCTATGACATGAGGCCCATACGCTCCCAGAGACTGGGAGATAGGTGTGCTCTAGTGCTTTGATGTTTACGTAGCAAAGACATAGTTCCCACGTCCTTGAGAAGGACATTTCATGGGTCATAAAACTGGCAAGAGATTTTAAGGAGACATATGTACGTTTCCAAGGGGCAGAGAAAGAATTTACAATTACAAAATGCAGTTACATCTCTGAAGTAAATTCTCTAAGCAAAGGAGGTATGTGGGCTGTGTAAGGAAGAAACCTATGTAAAGTTTAGTAAAGGGAGGGGGACATTAAGGATTTCCAGGTCAGCCTTGTGGACTGAACTAACGGAAACCAGCAGGGGGTTGGGCAGTGTGCACTGTGGCGTGGGAAATCTGACAGATTCCATGAACAGACCATTGCGAGAGTTTACTGTTCATCATTTGTCACAAGCTCGACATTCACACTACCTCTCTCTACAGAACATTCCCTGAACCTACACTTGTGTCAGTACCAACTTTAGGGGCAACTGGAAGAATATGCCAGCCACACTAGGCCAGTAATATTAAACCAGTAACTTGGCTAATTAAACATAGCCTTCAACAGAAACACACGTTTTCCAGGTCTATGCAAACACCCCAAATGTTGTCAGGGCCTGACTGAGGACTTTAGCAAGATTCTGACACCCCTGCGGCATTGTGCGAATCTGCTCCAGGTCAAGACTCCCGTGGCATTTTGTGCATGTCTTTGTCGACATGTGTCCTGCTCTGGTGCATTTAGATGCTGCCCTTTGGATGACAGAGGCCATGTTTCCCAGTGCAGTTTTGGCTGTGTGGCACCAGTGAGCACTCAGTTCCTGGGTCAGCCTTTGTGCAGAAAAAGCAAGAAAACACTGCTGTTAAGGAGTGAATTGTATGCTCCGAACCCCACAATTCACATGTTGAAACCCTATCCCCCAATGTGAAGAGATAGGGTCTTTAAGGAGGACATTAAGGTTAAATGAGGTCATATGGCTGGGGCCCTGATTCAATATGATTGGTGTCCTTATAAGAAGAGGAGGCGCCACCAGGGCTCACACACACACAGGGAACACCATGTGAGGACACAAGCAGCTATCTGCAGGCCAAAGAGAGAGGACTCAGGAGAAGCCAACACACCCTGCCCGTTAACACCTCGATCTTGGCCTTCCAGCCTCCAGAACTGCAAGAAAATGAATTTCAGTTGTTTAAGCCCCTCCAGTCTGTGGTGTTTTGTTGTGACAGCCCTAGCAGACTAATATAACCAGCTTTGGAACTAGATTTGGATGCTAGTCCCGGCTTTGCCAATGACTAGTCTAAGGAATTTCACCTCTCTGAGCTTTGACTTCCTGTCTTATTCAAGAATAACATTTCGTCTCTTGCAAAGATGTGGTGAAGATGAAATTAAAATATGAGAGTACCAAGTCCTGTTACATAGGAAGTGCTCCATATCCTGGGATTATTATACTTATTAAAACTGTTTAGCCAAATGAATGAAAACAAGAATATGATCGGGATTTTAAAAACATGTATTTTGGTTTCTTTTTTCCCTCCCTACTTAAGAAATGTATTTTTATTATGACAAGTAAAGTTTTTCCTTGCTTGAAAATATTAGTCTATAAATTTGGTTTACCACATTTCAAAAATCGTAAAGTAAATTTACACACAGGCACCTGCTTCCACAACCCACTCTCCGCGGTAACTTGGGAAGGAAAATGCTGGGCTAGGATGACAATGATCCTGATGCATTATGGCGGGTCTTAAGTCCAGGACCACAAATTGATTCAGGTATCATTTCCACATGAACGGTTGTTTGTTTATTCGGATCACAGAACCGTAAATTCATTTGTGTGATCGCTGACTTCACAAGAGATGGCTTGACCAGTGTGTAGCTCATGTATTAGTCATGTTTAACTGAAATGATTTTAAAAAATGAAGACAGTGGAAAAATAACTTGAAATTATCCATTATTTAAATCTTAGACCTTGTAAGGTTTTCTATTTTGCTGTGACATTGCTGCTCAAAGGGTGACGTGGAATTACAGTCATGCAGTTTACTTGTCAATTAATTCTAAACAGGTTATTTTATATATTTATGGGTGAGCATGTATAACTGGGCTATATATGCAAGCTTTTGATTAATTTACCTGATAAAAGGGGCTCAAAATTCTCCTCACTGAGGTTGTTTGAAAACGTGATTCAAAATTAATTTAATTGTTAAATACCCCTAGTAACAAAAATAAAATGTAATTTAACACAATGATATTCTAGTCAGATTTAATCATGGAAGATCGGATAAAAGAAAAACTGATAAGCTTGGATTTAGTTACATAACCATTTTATCCTCTGAACTATGTGGGTATAAGGCATAAGAACACAGAGAGAAAAATATATTTGAACTATCAAAAAAGTATTAAATGTATTTGAGCGTAGGAAAAACAAAAATGGTAGTAAGGGGCATTACTGAGTTCCTGGACTTTGTTTCTTCCTTTTGAATTTAACATTTTCTTGGAATTTATGCATTATTGAATAATCATTTGTTGACAATTTGTCTTTAAGTAAAGAAGAAGCACTAATAGTAAAGAGAATGATGGAATGGTTTTATAGGATTTGCTGATAATTCAGGGTTATTCTAGGGTTTGTAGACTTGGAGAGAAACATGAGTACTTATTTAAGCAAATAGCTTCATTGCCCGGCAACTGAGCCACAGATAATGGGATCACAGAATTCTTTGCAATTATCAGAATGTAGGCGCCACTGAACATGGTAAAATGGAGTTTGTCTTATTTTATACTTTATACTTACATATTTAAAATTTTATTTTAAAGTAAACCAGTTCCTTTGCAACTGTACACAGATGTCATAGAACGTAGAGGGATACAACTGATTCATTATCTGTATCAGAAAAGAACATTTACATTAAATTGAACTTGAAGTTTTCCCCTCCTGTATGTCTTGTTCACCTTAGGTGCTGTGACACTAAGATTGTTCTCATTGTGATAAAAGAATACTGTGTGGATGGTACATTATATGATGACATCATTGTTAGCAGTACATTATTATTATTATTTTCTATATGTCACCACTAATCATAGCAAAGAAAAAAGAGCTTCCTGTTAGGAAACTTGGAAACAGTAAAATGTATCTGTGTAAATTAGAATTACAGTATTCCTATATCTCATGAGGTCTGCAGAAATGATGCATACTGATTTGTAGGTTTGCTTAATAGAATATAACCATGCTTTAAGACAGGAAGGAGCTTAACATTGATTGACATGCTGTGTCCTCAAAATTAATGTGTCATTGTTCAAGTTTCTTTTGGGGGAAAAGCTGCACAAACCTCCCCCTTTTTTGGATGTTTACAACATTGAGAAATGGAAGAGCAAGGAACTGTGATTAAAGAGTTATATTTTATACTCCTCTAGAAGCTCATAAAACCCTGCCTGATAATAGACCTTGAATGTTTGGTGTAGAGCTAATTATTTCTAGTTGGGCTCTGCCAGCTTTTATACAAACTCCTTTAGTCTCCTAGGTTGTTTTATAATAATGTCTTGAGTTAAGACTTAAATAATATTACACATATTATCCTAATAATGGCTCTATTTGGTAGTGCTTGATTTCATTAGCTTGGTGCCATCTTTTTTTAATTATTATTTTATTAAGGTACAATTGACATATAACATTAAGCGTGGTGCCATCTTAAGGACTTATTCATAGTGGTGTTTTTTTCTATATATTATGCTTTCTTAGGAAATAATTCATATCATTATACCTGTTCAGAGAGAGCATTGATACAATTAAAAATTTAGGAATAAGAAATGAAAAAAAGAGGTCCAATTTTGTGAAAATAAATTTTCAAGTGAAGTTATAATGCCAATTATTTTATTTGGATGAAACCTTTCTGAAGGAAATGATAACAAGTGCTGCCCGTGAATGTCTGCTGTTTGCCAGATTACAGAAACAAATTCATTGCAAAAACCACTATGTTGAGGGACACAGTAGAGATAGAAGTGAAAAATACATGCCTCCTGTCTTCAAGAAATGTGAAATATAATAATACACAGTAGTAACGGCTACATGAAAACACAGTATTTAAAATAGCAATGCATACCAGCTATAGAAAATTTCACAAGATTGATGAGTAGGTAGTATCTTTATTTTACAGATGTCATTTCAGATTTGAAGCTATCAGATCAAGCCATGTTGAATAAAGATGGCTTGGGAAATGTGGGATTTAATATTAGCATTTCTTCACAATTGAGACTGGCCTTGGTGCAGAGAACACAATGGACAAGGCAGGTGGAATAGATCTGGGAGGGAAGTGAGCAGAGAGTATAGAGGAGAGTAAGCATCTCTGACTTCAGTGGGGCTGGCGTCCAGGAGCTATGGCTGGACATGTAAGTTGGGACGCACAACCAAGGACAGTATGCATCAGAAAAGGAACAGAATCTTGTCCTATGGAAAAGAGGAATCTCCTGGCTGTTTTAGGGTCGCTTTTCATAAATGGTGGGCATTTGATGTGTGGTTGTAGAGTGAAGAATCCTATTGGGGTAGAGAAGGTAGGGAACTATTATCATTTAGAAGGCCATTGCAAAACGTTACAAGTTAAATACTCTCTTGATATTTTTCATTTTCTAGTCATGTTGTTCTTTATTGTAAACATGCAATAGTTTGTTTACACAGAACATTTGGCACTCTCCTCATAAATGGTTACAGAGAAATTAATCATGTGATACTAAATTGTTTTTCAAACTATGCTGAAAAAAAACTCTACATGAAATGATGAAAACAAGGTGAGGACAAATTTTAACCCATGAACTTCATTGAAAAGAAAACCCGAAATATATTTTTTATGCGTGATGTCTTTGGCCGTGCACACATAGCCTACAGTTCCGAGACCTGTTGGGAATTATATTGAAATATGAAACAAATACAATGGTCCTATAAAACGTGTCCATGGAGACCAGAAGTCTTTCACAGATGATCTATTTCACTCACTGTTACAGCCATAGACATTTCTGCCTAATGTATGTAGACTCCAATCATTTAAACAACAAAGGAGCAGTTGTGGGGTTAATATTTTCACTGGCCTTCATAATGCAGACAACTAAGAAATAGAAACTTAGTTTGTCCTTTGCCTCTTAGAAATAATCCTGCAACATACCATTTCTCACACCAGTTTTACTAGATATAGTTAATACCAGCCCTATTCTGTCAATTAAAATTATTATGTTTAGTAAACACAAACAATTCATGGGCAAAAGCTTTCCTGAAAGAAAGGGTTTATTGAGCCAAATGCTAGCTGGACTAGGATGGGGTGTGGAGCGTGATGTGGACACCCCAACAGGTGACTGGGCAGGAAGGGCCTCGGGACTGCTGTGCTAGGGTTAATGGTGCTCCCGCGTGGGTCCAGTTTGGGGAAGAAAGATGGAAGTGGTTTGAAAAGATTGAGATTGGCTACGGATAAGGGGGGCAGACAAAAGGTAGAGCAGGACACTCCTGGGATAGGTGAATAGTTCTAAGGAAGAAGTACTTGATGTTTATGCTTCTGGATTTGTCCTGGGCAACAGTCCGGAAAGTTCACAGGTACGCAGGAAGCAGAGGTGCCTGGTGAGCAGAGGCACCTGCTATTCTCTTCAGATAATTGGAAAATAGCCACCTGGAAGATAACTGAACGTTTCAACATCCATTCAGGAAAGGAAGCAGTCTCTTGTTGCTTTTGTCCTGCAGTTGTTAACGCATTAACCTCTCCTGTCTGTCCCTTCCACCCTCCAGCCTGCTGTAATTTCATTAAGGACAACTCAGAATGTTCTCCTTGTCACACTGTATGAATTTGTGAAACTCTCCATTTACTATTGGCGTCGAGATTTCTTTTTTTAATGCCTAGTTTGAACTATTCCAGGAACCTACAATAACATCCATTTAGAAATAATGAAAACGGAATCTATTTATCTATTTCTTTTGTGAATCCAAGTCTTCCTGAATGCATTCTTACTAACCATTGCTGAAGCACCCTCATTAGGCTAATTGACTATATTACAGTCCTTTTGGATTCTGTGAAATCTTTCATGTCCTTGGAAAGTACCAGCTAAAAAAATTACATGCACTAAGATATATACCAGTTGCAGAAGGGCACCTTGGGATGCATGCATTATAGACAAGAATTCATCACCACCTGACAGGCCCTTTATTTTGCTCACCTGCTCATGCGGTGTGCACCTGTGGCACACCGGCCTCCGCGTGGGAGCTGTTTGGGAGGCATCCAAGATGAAAGCTGCTGTTAGAGATTTCTTCTTTCATACCCACCTTTTGATTTTCTTCCCCTCACTATTACAGTCTGGATCCTAATTTGGATTCCTTTCACTGCTTGTCCATCATTCTTTCAAAAAAAAAAAAAAAAAGCTTCTGCTGCAGGGGTCTGAAGAAAGGACCAACTACAGCAGCTGAACCTCCTTTTTCCAGAGACGATCGGTGTGAAGGTAACATCACTGTGCTTTCCTTCCTTCCAGCACTTTCATGCGAGCATCCCGAAGCCCTTTGCTAAGCACTGACAGGTTCCCCAATGTATTTTGTCATGATCTTACAAAACGGATCAGTCCATGACATGCCAAGTGCAAGCTTTCTGGGGAGAGTGGTCTCAGGAAAACAATAGCAGTTTACAGATTGTGCATGTGTGTGTGTGTGTGTACACCAAGTGTTTTAAATTTCAGCATTATTTAAAAAAGAATTAATGTGTTTATCCAAAAATATTTTTATTCCATACCTAGGGTGTTCCAGGTGTCTGCAAGGTAATGGGTACAATCATGTTCCTTACAAGATGGACCACGTTCAGCAGCAGCCCTCAGACTTCAGGTGCGTCAGAATCTCCTGGGGGGGCCTGGTTGGTGATTCATGGGTCTGGACAGCGGCCCTGAATTTGAGCTCCAGGGGACCCTGACACTCTCCGAGAAACACTGCAGAGGTAATTGTATCTCCTGTGGTAATTTGACATTCGAGTATGTGGCCGAATAAAATGCAAATGTTGCTGTAAGGAAGGATGGAGGGGAGCTAAGATGGGCGCAGGAGTTCACGCTAGAGCCTGCCGGTTTTCCAGAGCAGCTTAGAAATGGAGAGCAAGAACGGAAAACCATCAAATCACTAAGGAGGTAGAAAACGGAGTGAAAGTTTAAATCACTTGGGGATACTGCTAGCTGTAGGGCTGTACGGGGGGCCAACAGAAAATGTGACTAAATAATCTAGGGTAATTTACAGGTATTGCTGGTATTTAAAAATTAAGATCTATAAAATCTACAAACAGTTTGTTTCTCTCTGGTCTAACAAAGAAAGAGAAGAGATGCAAACACAGATCCATACTCCACAGTTTTGACCCTACTTTTTGGACACATGGTAGATACGGATCCTGCAAAATTTAATTCCCTGTATAGTTGCATATTTCTCTTACACACAGATTTATTCGGAGGTATGAGGGTGAATGTGTAACAGCTGGTGAGTTTTGAGGGTTAGGAGGGAGTCCTCTTTCATAGCATTTGCCCATAGCCAATTTTTAACTGTCAACATTTTAAAATCCAGCTATTGCAAAATTCTTAAAAATTTAACAGTTAGCTCTTGTGATTCAGATCAATTACTCTTAAATCAGGTTAGTTACACCAGCCTAGGTTTAGATATTAAAAAGCATAGATGTGTTTATTGTAATCTTGTTGTTTTAATAGAAAAAGGCAACTTAATATTTAAAGAATATGTCTTCAATTATTAAAAAAATAAAAAATTAAAATGTCACAAGCAAAGGCATAAGTAAACCTCGTGGTGGCTGAGAAAATTTTAAAGTACTCCCCTCAAAGGCATTAAAATTAAAATCCCCTCAAAGGATAAAAATTAATTATCTTTACTGACTCTTCTAATACACCCATTATATGTTTTTAGAACTTTATTTTCTTTAAAAAGTATTCATTGAACTTCAGGGGAGGATAAATAATTTCCCCTCTACCCTTCTAGGTTCTTGGCTGAGACCCCACAATAAAAGACAGATTAAGAGGAAAAAAGAAAACAGAAGTTTGATAACATGTATTCCTTTTATAAATGGGAGCAACTCAGGGTAACTAACTCCTGAAAAGACCCCAGCCACTACTTTAAATACCTCCTCCAGCTAAAGACAAAAGACGTTGGGTTGGGGGGGAGTCAGACAAACTGTTGACTTAAGCATAATGATGGACATTCAAACACATATAAGGCTTTAGAAGATCACAGAAAATGAAACACCTATTTAAAACCATAAATCATAGGGGGCATGGACAAGTTTATTGGCCTTACAGACCTGTCATCAGTGTTCCATGGTCTCAGAACTATGTATCACTAAAGTGTGATTACCTCCCTTTTTGTCTTCAGCCACAGGAGGTGTTCACACTCACAGAACTACTCTTGGAATTCCAAAGTTATTCAAAACCAGTAGATTATGGATTGAATCTGGAAGACATTATTTTTTAATGGGAGGCCAATATAAATTTTTACCATGCAACTTAAATATCATTTCAATTTTTATTTTTATAGAAATAGCTCTTCTTTCTATAGCTACAGTATTGACACAAGATTTGTAAAAATAGTTATTTCATTGCTGTAATGAAAAGATTGACAATTAAATGAAAGCAAGTGATAATTCTTTTTTCTTAGCTTTCAACTGGAGATTTTTTATTTTATTTTGTTGTTTTTTTTAAGGCATAAAAGGAATATCCATTAACCTCACTTGATAGATTTATGTAAATTTACTTATTTTGATTACATTTTCTTTTCCAACAGTGAATAACAGAAACAAGTACTTTATACAGAATTTCATAGGTAGAACAGCTACTAAATAATTATGTCCATTAAGTTCCCAAATATTTATGTATCATTTTGAAATGAGAATGAGAAACATCTCATTATAACTGAAAAAGCTGACCAACCAATAAAATACATTCTCCACAGAACTCAGAAATTAACTGCTGCTTTATCCTCTTAGGCTGATGTTCACAAAGGAGTCTCATACCCTGAAATTTGCTTTTTAAGAGAAATGCTTTTAAAATTAAATATATTTATACATACATCATTAGTCATGTAGCTAGTTTGTTTTTCAAGTAGTGGAGGAGTATGGCTTATTTAAACAAAAGAAAAATGTACAAACATTCCAGCAATAATTGTCACCACCTACATTATGGCCATGTGTATGGTTTCTTTTTTCTTTCTTTTTTTTTTTTTACTTAGCAATTACTTATACAAAGCCTTTGGCCTAGCAGAAAATATGTTTTAAATTGTTGTCATTTTTCAGTATAAATGTAATAACTTTCTAGGAAACACTATAGATGCAATCCTTTATTTAACTGTCATAGGAATATATCTATAGTATGCACATTTAAATTATAAGCAGTATATGAATAATATAAACAGAAAAAATGTTTCTAGTCCTAGTATCATCTTATTTTTGTACTCTAATCAAGTAAAAAATTGTGATTTCTTTAATTCTGCAAAAAATATTACAAATCTAAGTATAATAATTTGGGTTCTACTTTATAATTCTTCAATGATGACTGCTGGGTATTTGATTTATGTACACATAAATGGTGAAAAACTAATACATAGTTTAAGAATGACTTCACATAACATGCAGACATAGTTGTAGTGAAGGATAAGTTATTAAAATAAGAAATTAATTTACTATAATTATTAAATCATGGACTAGATTAGCAACAAGTGAGTGATTAATGGACGTTTTCCTCTTGTGAGATTTCAAAACAGAATAGATGCCACAGTACTTGGATGGATATACATTTATCTTTCTAAGAAATTGACATTGGACCAGGAAATTTCTTACGGCCATTTTTATCCATCTGTTAATACTAGTTAAAATTATTTTTCAACTCGAGAAAGGTGCCCTTTAGCTTTAAATTAAAGCCAGTTTATTAAATTCTGTAAGTTTAAAACTTGAATGTCTACGTGATATTGAAGTCGGCCTCCATTTCTGTTTCAGATGGAATCCCTGCGACTTTGTCCGCTATCACTAGAGGTGACTCAGGCATGTGCTAGTCTCATCACCTGTGAGTGACTATGAATGGAAGTGGGTATATGCCTACTATTTCAAACATAAGAGGACAATGTTTTCAACTGTTCATTAGATATTTTTACCTTGAAATTGCTGTACAAATTTAAAAGGAATGACATGCGAGTTAAAGGAGTTTTGAGTTCCTGTGATGCACTGGGCAAGTTAATGCTAAGTCTAATGAACATCTTGAGAGTCCTATGGAAACCATTTCTCATCTCTAGTAGCATCTAAAAAAAGTGGTTAAATTATTAGCCTGTATTTCTATCAAGGTTTATAGTGGCAGGAACAAGTGTTTCTCTTTGCAAATGTGAAGCCTGGTATTGGCGACATGAAACATCTTAACGCAGTGACGGGCTGCTCAGCATTGGACACCAGTCTTGGAGGGGAGATGGAGTCCTGATTGGTAGCATTTGCTGATTTCCGTGGTGTCACTACTTTGCGATGGCGGAGTTGAAGCTACCAACATGCCAGTGAGGATTCACTGGGCAGAGTTGTGCAAAGATGTGCACACCGTTATTCAGTATTTCTAGCTTCCAGATAATAGCTTCCAGATAATAGATGTGAGTATAGTTAGTAGTAAAATGTGATAACAAATATTAAAAAGTGATGATTTTTTGCACACTACCTTTGTTTTAGCATAATTCAATTGTAAATTTACCTAATTTTTAGTAGCATTTGTGTTTAATAACATTTGTGTTTAATAACTGGCACACCAAATTCCCAACATTTTAACAATCAGCTTATACCATAACTGGTATACGCTACCCAGCAACTTAACTGCCACACGGAGCTCTTCTTGAGAGATCTTGAAAACAATGAGGTATAATTAGGAAAGCTAAATGTACTAAAGTGTTTATCAGGAATAGGCCCACTGACCAGATGGGGGGCATATTGAGAGGAGTTTGTACCTCATCCCTGGTGATTGCAGATGTGTGGGGAGAGATGTGAGGAAATTGTATAGAGCAGTTTAAAACAAACAGCCACAGCTCCTAAAAGATAACAATTTTCAAGCTATCCAAAGCATGTCTTTCAAAGATGTCCATTTCTTTCTTGCCTTTACCATTTAAGAAATTGTCCTTCTGGGCTTGTTTTTGTTGGTTTATGTCGAACTGCTTTCCTCCAAACTTTCCTGTTCCGTGCCGCACTTATAATCCCCCCTTACTGACTGGCTGTGTTTATTACCTTTTGTATGAAGGTTCTGTGTTGAGAGCCAGTTATGAGTTTCTGTCCCAGTGGACCCCATGATGAAGTTGACGCGGGCTGTCATTCAGCGCTGTGTAATAGCCTCAGATGGGGAATACAGAAGTGCCGGATTATATTGATAGAGTCATAGCTGCAGTTTGGCTGACAACTCTCATGTCTCCTAGGCCAGGTTTATAATATTGAGAAATATTTCTGGTAGCATGTCGTCCCATTGAGTCATTTGGAGTGGAGATGAGGATTTAGATTTCTAGCTGTTTATTCTGATAATTCTGATAATATGCACAGCGTTGAAATGACATAGTAAAGCCAAACCGATAAGTCAAATCTGCAGAAAATAACAGTAGCAAAAACCCAGTTGTGTCAAAAATCATCGTTCATCACTCAGTAGAAAGGATTTTTCTAGTTAAAATATTCATTGTCTAAATAATGCATATATCTTCAAGTTTAACAATTATTTCATAAGTACCTGAGGTAGAAATCAAGAGATAAGTAGTTAAAAGATTGCATTGTTTTGTTTTCTTTGCTGACAAGTAGATTATGCATTGGCACACCCAAGTGTCATGGTTACTATTCAAAAGTATTTTCTAGTTTGGAATACATTTTTGTTTTGTTTTTAATGCCACTCTATGGCCAACCTAGTGTGAAAAGAAAAACAACCAAAACTCTTTTTTCACATTATAAAATGCTGTTTTAAAGACCTGGTACTGACATCTTCCAAGAAACTGTAAAATAATTCCATCTAGAACTTCCTTATGCTGTATTTTTTATACATTCTTCAGATTGCCATCATTATATATTACAACAAGATTAGAAATTATTGTGATATCACAAAGAAATAACCAAACCTAATAAAGAAAGCAAGATAAGTATGAGGTTAAAAGCATGAGCGTGGTTGACTATGGCTAATGTTTGTGTGGGAAATTTAGTGGTTTTACAATCCTTTTCAAATTTCCTCTTTTTTTCACAGTATCACTAGCCACGTACTGGAAAACAAGAGGATTGAAATATGATAGAAGACATCTTTTTCTCCTCAGAAAGCACAGCTCACTTGTTAATAGAAATTACAGAGTGCTTTATTTTCCTCTTCTCTTCATCTTCCCTTTTAATCCAATGAAATTATAGTTCTTACACCCAGATATGGTTAGAAACCAAACTGATGATATGACAACAAAAAAGTATTTGATTTGCTTATTTTATATGCACTCACAAATTTCTTGGTGTGTGCATGTGTGCACACTTGTGTGTTTGTGTTATCATTTCCCTTAGATTTCTGATTCTGTAAGTTCAAATCTCAATGCTATAAAATAATTTGTAAGTCAGTGAAGATTTCTGATGAATGTATTTGATTTATAGTCAGAATTGAAGACATGACAGAGATGGAGAGTCAAATTCCTCCATTGATGCTGACTTTCCAATTATATTCAAACCAATAAAAGAAGTTGTTCTCTGGTGAAAGACGTTTAGAAGTGGGTAAAAATAACTCCTAACTTAAAAATTAGGAAGGATGAAAGTAATAAATGTTACTTTTTTATAGTTTAAATTTTATTTTATTTTAAAAGTCAAATTTATTGGAAGATTCTAATGAAAAGCAATACTTAGTGTCATGGCACTGTATCAAACAGGCAAGGTTTGTCACATTGTCAAGTTTGTAAATTAGGTGAAGGGAAGATGGGAGTGTTTGATAGAAGGATTATTACATTATCACTTTTTATTACTTTGTTATTGTCATGGTTTTCTGGTAGGCAAGAATTTGGCATCAGTCAAGTATGTATACTGCAACTTAATAATGTAGGCACTTGGCTGGTAATGACCGAGTAGAATGACATAATGAGTCTAGATGAGTGTCACAGTAGGTATATAATTTATATTCTGCCTGCTTCCAAAACCTTTCCATTGTCTTAACACACACACAAAAAAACTGTAAAGTAAAAATTCTCAAGATAAAACAGAATAAATAGATATCAAACCTATTAAATGAGTAAATTTTCCTTTGCATTTTTGACAGCTAAGATAAAAATTAGTGAATGCAATGAAGCACTTTATTAAACTGGATATGTGTAAGGAATAATTCTAGGTGTTTCAGGTGACACAAAGATGAGAATGTAATCATTTTTATCATGTGAAACAGAAGGCAGGTTTATGTGCAGAGTGAAACTTTTCTAAAACCTAAATGGTGGTGCCTCTATATATAGAACACTAGATATTTACCAATCACTTCTACTGTAGTTGGGTGAACAGGCAGAAACAGTTTGAAATTATGATTGGTTGCACAGTAGGCTCTTAATAACATCTGTTAATAAATTGGTGTATAGACAAGTGTTTGGATGAGTCATGTAAATATGTCTGTATATATATATATACATATATATACGTATGTATACATATATACGTATATATATATAAATATATAAAATATATAATATATAAAATATACTAAATAAAATATATAAAATATATTTATATATATAAATATATAAAATATGTGTTAAAACTGATGACATGATATTGAGTCAATGTTCTATGGAAACTGATAAAATACATTCAAGTATTTTTTTTAATTTAAAAAATATATAGAAATAAATCTTACAGAAATGAGAGAAAATAAATATTTTATCTGTCCATTAAATTGCTTCTCAGAAATTTGAAAATGCTTAGGCAAGCCTTACTAGGTATTAATTAAAATAGATTAATGATTGAACTATCTACGTATGTCATCAGCTTTGGGTAAGTTAAGCCATAGTGATATATAGCCACAAATTTTAGAGCAAACCAGGTGCTAACAATACAGAAACAGTACTACCATCCCTGAGTGGACATATCATGTTCTTCAAAACAATGACAAAAACAACAACAACACTCAATTAACTTAACAACTTACAAAATTACCTGATTAGCATGTCAGTGTTCAATGCATTACCAATGGACTTCTTTGCTAATTTCCTCTGTGGGGCATACACACTATGAATGTTTTTCACAGATGCCTAAAACTGCGTTTTTGATATTTATTTGTATTTTGGAATGTTGGACTTCCACTACATGGGCCAATTCTCACATTGCTTTATCTCATATATGTGTATGTTGGCAAGTCTACAGTGCCTAGGATTTGCTGATGAAATTGCTTTTCCATCTCGTTTCCCCTGATAAGCAAGCATCCCGTAGAATAGACTAGACATGGAAAACATCACTTTCAATCATGGCTCGGTCGTCAGTCTCAAAGAGTAAGTGTGGCGGAGGCTTCAACCCTGGCTTCTAGGGGTGCTGTTGATAGATTTGCTGATCTTCTTCACTATCACTAGCTTATCTAATTGCCATTTATCTTAACCACTTTAAAGATTGAAATAGGCACCTGATATTTAAACGCTACATATATGTAGAAGTGAATTGGACTTTCAAGTTGATGTGTCCTAGGCAATAATGGCTTACTTGTTGAAGACGTTTATACCACATTCACGTGCATATTGGTCGCCTAGTTTTGTTCAAGGTTTCTGACTGAAAACCAAAAATACAACATACTGTATAGTTTTGGAGACAAATGTGCCATTTAGTAATCATATTCTGTGAGGGAAGTTACACAAAGAAAGAAATAACATTGCTTGGAAAATGCATCAAGAGAGAAATTACTAGGAAGTCAGCACTTTAGCTGGGCTGAAAACATACCTGAGAATTTATTAGATGGATAAGCCAGCAGCAGTGGCTTAGATGAGGTGGGGAGCTTTTGAGGGCGAGACATAGTGTTTTCATAAAGATGTGGACGGCTGAAGTACTAGGATGTAGGTGGGATGCCATTCAGTGTGGCTCGCCTCTGGGGTTTGTGTCAGCGAGTAACAGGATATGTTCCTAGAAAGGAAGGAATAAACCAGAACATAAATAAATATATGCATATATGTCATGAAAACATTTGGTCTTCTCTTTAATGTTATGGCAGACCACTGAAGGGTTTTAAGAAGGGGTTAATCATGTTTGTAACTTAGAAATAACACTCTTTCATCACGAATAAAAACTGACTAAAGAGGAGAGGGCAATAGAGACAGAACTTTTAAGCTTCCTGCCAACCCGGACGTTCTCTGATTCATACGCTTTATAATTTGGCTCAGTATCTACTGGGAACCAGAAAGTTCTTTGGCCTCTCAGGTGTTATTGGGCATGTCTTCAGTTCAGTGGACATTGCTACTCTAATTGTGCTTTCAATTAATGTCCCAGAGAGCCGCTCAAGTCAGTAGAATTTCAAAGGGAATCAGTAACTAGTGCTGAGTGCAGAAATGAAATTATCAGGGATAGTTTTGCCTTGTCCCCACTCAGGTTTGGGAGTGAGAAATACCCTAACAGAAAGGAGGACAGAGTTTTTCAAATTGTGTCAGTTTAAATCAAATGAACATGAAAGAAAGGAAATAAGAATCCATGCAAGTTTTGTGAGAAGTAGGATTTAAATGCTGATTGCTTGCGTTATTATTTCTTTAGTTCTCATTTGTGTGTGTGTGTGATAATATAAAAATTAAAATGCTTAAACCATTATCTTTAAAAAATACAATTTAAAGTCTTTTAGTATCTTGGGAAAATAATAATGGAAATATTGTGCTCAAAGCTTAATGTATGTTTTATTTTTAACTTAGGAATTATTTTGTCAACTGTCTATAATTTCTGTCCTTAGAGGTCTTAAAGGTTAGCATTAAGAATGTGCTAAGCTTTGTGAATCACATTTAATTTTTATATTTTTTCATGCTATTGACCAAAGTAAAGAAATAATCAGAACATTACTACATTACTTTGAAATTTCACTGTCAGACCATGGAACACTGAATACCAGAATGAAAATAGAGTAAATGTTTTTCCTAACCTGTAATTTATGGGAAGACTTTTAAATCATTACTTCATAGAGCTATAAATTCATAGCTCATACACATATGTGGGACAATTTTTAAATATCTTGGATCTATATTTTATAAATTAAAATTACATATTGCAAATCAACCTAGCTACTTAAGGTCTCTGAGAAGTGAAGGAAAGCAAGTTTGTCTTGAGTTTATAGGGATTAATATATCGGCCTGCAGAAATTATAGGTATTTCCAAGGTCTATTTCTTGGCAGAGACTATAAATCTTTCCTTATGTGATTTCATTTGTAGACTATTCTTGACAGGTAAGATATTCTTGATCATTTTGTCATTCAAACTGAACAAAAATATGTCAAATAAGATGTGTATAGAGTAGGACATATATATGTGTATTCCATGCATACACATATCAATACATATATAAATTTAATTGAAAAATTTTTAAATCAATGCTTTCCGTTTGCATCTCTTATCAAGTCCCCATTAAATCATGTTTTATCTATTTATTTCTCTAGTACCTTTCATATATTTCTTTTTCTCTTTCCTTCTCACTTTCCCAGTCTTTCTCTATTGTAATCTAATAGACCATTAAAAAAGCAGGATGAGTACATTTATAGCTTTCTTACCGTTGCCTGCAGGGTGCTATAAATGCACAAACTGGATGTAATCGAGGCACATATTAACTTACCTTCTGTTGTACAGAAAGAACATAAGCAGGCTGTTAATGTGTACGCTGTTGAAACTCTTCACTTGGGGGATGAGAATTAGCTTGCAGGAGTAATTTGCTAAGCACCTGGGAAAACTGCAAGCTTCATTTCTTGCAACGTGGAATATGATTAAAAAGAGAATATATTATTATCATGGGCACCATTAAAAAATGTGTAGACAGCATTCTATGATGTGAAAATGGAAATTGGAAGTTGTACTCACATGTTGAAGATGCTGCATGTTAATTACTGTCTACCACAGAGCACTGCAAGTGCAATCCAATTATTTGCTTTGTCAAGCAATATTTTGATGAACCTGAACTTTAATTTTGTGCATCTAGTGTTTTTCAGATTGAGAATGGTACATTGTCCTGCCAAGAGCCCTCTGAAACCACCAGACATGTATTCACTACCACAGGAATCCACATTTAAATCTAGATATCAAACATTTCTCAAATTTAGGGAATTTCTTTTTAAATATCTGACAGGGAGGTTTTAAAAAAATCTATTCTGCCCTGCAGCTTTATGCTGGGTGCTTATCATAACTTTCGTTCTTCCCAAAAAATTTTTGAAGTGGGCGTTACCATGCCCATATTTGATTTGAAGAAACTATGGCTGAGAGATGATAAGTGAGGCCCTCACGGTCACTCAGCTAGCTCTTCGTGGAGTCAGACATTAGACAGACGCTTACCTTTGTCCTAGACTCAAGCTCTAGGAGAAACTACCTCCCTGGATTTTAAATCTTATTTGCTAACTGGGATTTTAGAAGAAGAGTCTGACTACCCCTTGTTTTATATTTGATAGTATTTTTGCACCACCTAGGACAATGTAAATAATACAGTACTACCTTGGTTTTCGAATGTCTCCATTGACAAACATTTTGGTTTATGAACTCCGTAAACCTGGAAGTAAATGCTTCGGTTTTCGAACACGACTCAGAAGTTGAACATGTCATGCTGCCTCTGCTGAGTGCAAGATCCTGAGGCCTAGCTGTCGGCTGTTTTCGAACGTTTCAGAACTCGTGGATTATGTTCGAAAACCAAGGTACCATTGTATATTGCAAAAGTATTGCTTTTCTGCAATTTGGGACTCATATTTGGCTAACCATTTTAATGGTTACTGAATAAATGGCCTTTTATTCGCTGATTATTCAGTTTTATTTAAAGTCAGTTGCCACATCTGACAAAACAGTTGATCGCTTGGCTTCTGGTCCAAATGGGCAGCAAACAAATAATAATAATCTGTCCTGTACTTAGTTTGATCAATAATTCTGTTATAGAAAATGATGCAAGCAATCATGTACTTTTAAACTTAACTAGGATAACCAAAATAATACATAACTTCTCTGGTTTTTTCAACAAAATTTGTTTTTAGCATCTACCAATTATCTCTCAAATTGTGCTGTTATAAAGATAAAATGATGCACATGACTTTTTAAAAAAGAAGTCAGTATTTTAGCTGTGCAAACCAACATATAAATGGTCCACCATGTAAAACTATGATTAATGATACAAGATGAGACAGAAAAAAGAATGTTAATTGACCACTAGAGGAGAGGCTCAGGTACTCTGCCTGAGGGAGTGCAGTGGAATATGCAGTTTGTGCAGAGAAAGGTTTGGGAGCGCCAGGGAGGAGCTGCTCCAGAGCAAAACCGCTTATTTCCGGGGAGAGGGGCAGGGCTTCCTATGAGCGTGATGAGAAATATAGTGTATAAACTCAACACCAAATACATAATATACTCGTGCATACATGCAAACACACACACATCAGTAAGCCATGTCTCAGTTTTCGCTCTCTCTCTAGCTGTGTTACTCTTTATACACACCATCAAGCGAGAAAAGTGTGAGATGTTTACACAGGGCAGCATGTGTGCGCATGTTTACTTAAACTTATGGATGGTATTGATTCTTTAAAAATTAAGCTTAACAAAATTTAATAAAGCTTAATATTTTAATTCTGGATTTTTAAAGAAGATTCTTGATATATGATTTATTTAAGGGAATAGAAATCTACAGTCTATCAATTTTCCATTAGTGAAATCCAAATTGGCAACGCTTTGAAACAAAAGCATAGTATTTTAAAAAATAAATAAGTATGGATTGGCTTATTTGAAAATTAACTAGTAAGTCAACTATTTTATGTGATGCAACTTGGTCCCAGTTTACTAATATTAATAATATAAAAGTAAATATTTCAAAATAAACAATTTAAACAACCAAAATTTCACTTACAGTGAATGGATATCCATTTATATTTCTATTTATCTATCATTTTCTGATTTTTTACAAAAATTATAATTATTCTGTTAATAAGGAAGTATTTGTATATATAATTTTGAATTTACCATTAAAATTTATTCATTCACCCAAAGGAAAAATGGAGGGGAATGTCCAGCAAACATTCTTTAGATGTCAAATTGTAAATGATAACTATAGCTTTTTCTTAAATGGTTTTCAATAATATGGTAATTTAGCACTAACAAGTTACAGTATTTTTATGCTAATCAAAGCTTATTGACATCATTATGTGATTTAATGACATCATACTTTGTAGATTAAATGACTTAATGAAAAAGTATTGTATGATCTGTCTTATTGAACAGTGACATACTACCTTTCATTGAAACTTTTGTCATAAAAAAATAGTTCTTAGATGTAGGATCTGTATCCGGATACTAGTCTATTTCCTGGCATGTGTAGCATATATGTGAGATATATAATACCTACCACTATGTAATAGGCATTCAAATTAAAGCAAATTGCAAATGACATTTTGTCTTTGCATATATAGTTAGATAGTGAACCAGAAATAATTATTAGAAATCACTTTAGCATAAACATAGGTGCATGGGTTGTCAAATATTCTGAGAATGGACGATATCCAAATATGTTATTCTGAATATAATAATAATGAGTAATGAGGTTATATATATATATATATATATATATATATATATATATATATATATATATATATATATATATATATATGAAAGTTGTATTTCTAACACTACGCCAAAAAGCTGAGAGCTGTCCACTCCATCATACTTTCTTCTTATTCAGGTAAACTGGTCTTCATGGGTATGAAAACTTTACCTGTAAAACTGACTCAGATACACAGCCGAAGCATGTTTGCCCTCTTTCTCATTAACTTTGCTATCTGTCTAGCTTATAATGACCCCAGGTTGGGAGAGGTAATTAAGTGATTTGATTTAATAAAAGGCATTCCTTTTTAGCTCTTCATAACCAGCTGTAGCTGACCAGCTCTCATGGGTTTATAAGATGTAAGAAATAACCTCACATTTACAATGGAAATAAATTAAGTCCTGCAACTGAACATCGTTTCCCATGAAAGCTCTCTTTAAATTCTTCAATCAGAAGTGTACGATTAACATATTTTATTTATTTACTTGTTTATCTGTTTGGTTATTTACTTATTCACAAATACTCTGTCTCAGAGAGCTCTGGGGCTACAGAACCTCTTGAGCCCAAGGCAGAGGCTGATGGGGGCTTCACAGGCTCAACCAGCAGATTAAGCCACAAAGAATTATTATCAGGCCTTGAAACCTGGTGAAATGGCCCTGCCTGGGCTTCAGGCTTGCTTTAGATGTGTGACGGCTTTATTCCTTCCATTTCTTCTCTTTTGAAATGGGAATATCTATTCTACACCTGTCCCACTGTTGTATTTGAAAAGGAGATTCACTGTTTTGTAGTATCATTGGTCCACAGATGGAGAACAATGTTTCCTTAGGATGTTCATATTCAGAGTCTCTCCCATACCTGATTTAAATTATTTAAATGATGAGATTTGGAACTCTTTGAGTTGCTATTAGGATGTATTTTTCAGTTTTAGAATTAATTCTGGAATAGGTTACAAGTTTTGGAAACGTTGAGTTGGATGTCAATTTTGAGGAGCCAGAGGTCACACTCTACTGGGCCAAATGGTATTCAAATTCATGTCCATTTGGGACCTCAGAAAGTGATCTTCTTTAGAAATAGACTCTTTGCAGCAGTAATGACTTAAGATAAAGTCTTACTGGATTGGGTGGGCCCTATATCTAATGATTGTTGCCCATATAAAAAGGCCACATGAAGTCACACAGATAATAGGACACCATGTGATCATGGAGTGATGCATCTACAAGCCAAGGAAAGTCAAGGATTGCCAGAAGACTACCAGAAGCTAGTAGAAAGACCTGGAACATATTCTCCCTCACAGCCCTCAGAAGGAACTCATTCTGCTGACATCCTGATTTCAGAGTTCTGGGCTCCAGAACTGTGAGAGAATAAATTCCTTTTGTCCTCAACTACCTAGTTTGTGGTAGTTTGTTATGGCAGCCCTAGAAAATGAATACACCAGTTTCTATCACATCTGAAGCTGCAACTTTAAAGCTTAAGACCCAGAACTCTGATGCCCCCTTGTGGAGAGTTTAACCAAGCTATTCCAAGGTATTGCTGCCTAAGCATCCATTTTGTTTGGCTAAGTGGCCTGCAGAGGCCTTCAAGTGACAGTGGCCTCATTTTGCACACACATGCACTACTAGATAACAGCCTACAGAGTCACAAGCAAGTATAACTTTCTGATATGAATCACCAACAGCCCTCTTGGTCAACAGCCTCCTCTGCCTTCCAGCACCTTCCCCTTCTACATGGCTTAGATAAGACGCTCGTGGAGCTTGCTGAAACACTGCACTTTTGGGTTTGAATTGACTGATCCAGCTTTAGCCTGGGAACCACAAAGCATTCCACAAAAGGACCCTAATAAAAGCATGGGACGGAGATCCAAGATGGTAGAGTATATAAACATTAGGTCTGCTTCCTTCCATGAACACATCAAAATTACAACTATATAACAATCAACCTGGAGAACCATCTGAAGTCTGGCTGAACACAAGTTTTGTAACTTAGGATATAAAGAAGAGGCCACGTTGAAACTGGTAGGAGGAGCAGAGGTGAGAAACAGGGTGGCCCGAAACCTCCATGTGGTGGTTGAAAATCAGGAGGGATATCTCGGCCGTGGAGGTTCCCCCAGAGGAGTGAGGGACCGCAGCCCCACACTGGGCTCCCCAGCCTGGAGTACTGATGCCAGGAAGAGGACCCCCACAACATCTAACTGTAAAACACAGTGGGAATTCTGACCATCTGGGTGGGATGGAAGGCCGCGGGAAACCCAGGCGTCTTCTTAAGTGGCCCACACACATACTCGCTCGCAGGCAGGCACTCACCTTGGGCTCCAGCGAAGAGGCATAGAGGGCGTCGGAGGCACATGGAAGGCAGACTGAAGTGTGTGGTTTCTAGGTGAGGGCTGGAAGACAGCCGCCATTTTCCCTGTGGGGCCTCCTTCTCCTGTGCAAAGGGCAGTCGGTGCCATCTTTAATGTGTTAAGCCCGCCCCCACAGGCCAAATCTGAATCTGATTGGCCTGGTGAGCTCTGCAGCTCCGCCCTGCTGACTCACTGGGACACCTGAACCTAACTTCCCCAATGCCTGAGGCACTGTCTCTGAGACAGCTAGCCCTGCCCACATTGCATTCTTTTTTGGAAAACTATTAGTCCGCAGGATGTGGTAGACAGCGATGGCCTCCGTGTGCTCTGAGACTTTTGCTGAGTAGCTCCAGGCTCAGCACTGGCTCCTAACCAGAATCTAATTAACCTGGAGACCACAAGTCTTCCCACTCTAGTGACTCATTTTGACCCTGCCTCATCCAATTTGCATACTCCAAGAGGCTTTATCAGCGGCTGAACCTTAAGGGATCCAGCAGGTGGCAGCAGGCCTCAGGGTGTCCTGGCTATTTGTGAGCTACCCCAGGCCTGGTACTGGTGGTAGGCATCCTTGGTTGGCAGTGTGGTCTCTCCCATGTGCCTCCAGGTTTAGCACAGGAAGCAAACAACTGAGGATCACTTTGTAACTCCTACAATGTAGTCCCTGGCCAGTCACAGGCAGTAGGTGACCAGAGCCCCTTTTAAGAGGCCCTAGAACCAACATACTTGGAAGTTGGCTTCAGACCACAGCAGAGTACTGCTGTCCAGTTAGCCCACAGGTGGCACACATACAGGCACCAGAGTCTGACGACCCCAGTGGGGTAAGCTGACTCAGTGGGGTGAGCCTCCCACACTGAAGCCTGTAAGCTGTGGACATGTCCAAACCCCACAGCCAGTCAGCCTGAGGGTCAATGCCACCCACTGATGTGACAATAGCAATCAAGGAGGGCACACACAATGATATGGCAATGACTATATATAGTGCCAGAGGGTAGCAGACTAGCCGGGGGAATCACTTATTAAATTATATAAATGTCTAACCGCTATGCTAGACACCTGAAGTTAATATAAAATAATATCGAACGTCAACTGTAATTGAAAAATTTAAAAAGGGGGGGGGAAGGTGAAGGGGAATAAGAGGCCCAAATTTCCAGGCATAAAACAAATTAGTCAGGGGGATGTAATGTACAGCATGGGGAATATAGTCCATAATGTTCTGATAGTGTGGTACGGTGTCAGATGGTTGCTGGACTTATGCCAATCACTTCTTTAGATCTACAAATGTCTAACTATGGTGTACCCCTGAAATTAATATTGCATTTAGCTATATATTTATAAAATTCTTTAAAAAATAAATCAACAAACAAAACAAAGAAACAAATCAAAAAAAAAAAAAAAAAAAAGCATGTGACCTAGGTCCTCCCTCCCTGTCCGCACACTGCCTTGACCTCTCCATGTGTCCTCTCGAGGCATACCTTGTCCTTTCTCCAGGACCTGTGAGCAATAAACTTCTCTATTTCAGTTTGCCTTGTGTGGTCTTTTGCTGAACCACATCTCACCATCTGTCACCCTGTGCTCCACTTAACAAAGTCATAATGTCCGTCAACCATGAATTCTGCAGTTCTAGATCAGGACTGGACACAAGATTCCACCATGTCACACCACCATTCACTTCCTGCCTGATGGGTTGTGTTCCTCTGTGGGAATCCGTGGACTCACCCTGGTAGATCTCTGAACACTTTCCTAGAAAACAAGAGCAGCATGGTCCTTTTGCTGAGAAATTCTGCTCCGGCAGACTTAGCATGTATGCTCTCTGTCCTTCGCCTTTGTTTAGGTTGATAATAGACCCTAGAAATTAGGGAAAAAAAAATAAAAATAAATATATATATATATATATATATATATATATATATATATATATATAATTTTTTCATACCTTATGAATTCTTAATGTGCATAACTTCTTTCTTTTTATTTGTCCTCTTTTATTGCCACTAAAAAATATTGTGACACAACATCAGTTTTAAATAAGACTGCAGGACAAAAGTGCCATGGTCTCCCTTTGTAGTTGATTTTCTAACATCAAAATAAAACCCATTTATTAAAACTGTTAATTTTGATAAATGACATGTCATTGGTTAGGAAAATGAAATAAAATATATAACATCAAATGATAGTTTTATACATTCCTTAATTATACACAATCCTCATCTCTATTTTCTAATAAATCTTTTCAGTAGATATTTTTCCCCTGTGAATTCACTAATTATTTTTTATGTTGTGCCTTCACCAGTATGGTTGAGGACATACATATTGCTTTGAGCACACACAGCAAAAATATTTCGCTGATTCTCTCTGATTTTTGTCCTTGACATAGTTTGATCTATTTTTAGTACTTTTATTAGTTCTGTCTAGAACATTTTTCCCCAAGATCATACACATACTATGAAGTTGTGAGATCTTCTTCCAGGGACATTTTTATTTCCAAAAGTACATCAGGACTTCAATCATTCAAATTTTCTATTATCTGTAAGATGGGCAATTGGTGCCTAGCTCAATGAGTCAGGCAAGATAGTGGTTGTGCAGGAATATTTTGGAGATTCTTTCCTTCACCATTAAAAAACGAAATGACTACTTTTAATTGGAGAAAGTTTGATTTAATTTCCCGTTTCATGATATCAAATTAAAAATATTCATCATGCTTATACATTCCCCCATTCGCAACCCTGTGCCAATCAATACGACTTTAGATCATATCCTTTGATTTCAGATTCTTAATGATAATGTGCATGTCTTATTTAAAGCCACATAGAAGTGATCACCATTGGTATTTCTCTTTGAATAAGAAATTCCCTCTTAGATCTGCCCCAGTGGGATTGATGGAAAATGAGACTTAGTCCTCATAAATCTGCATTAATTCTTTTCCATAACGTTTTCAAGAAGCTGCTTGGAGTTTTAGCCCAATATAACCAAGAAAGCCAAGACAATATTCTTAGCTGAAATTCGCAGAGGATAAATAATATCACTATTAATATATTTTGAATGCGTTGATCTCAGATATGAGTCACATCAAAGCTATCCTTTGATATTAAGTGGCAGATTTAGTAGCAGTTAATGGAATTAAGATCAGTGGAAAATATAGAGACCCCTTGCTTCATAGTGTAATACTCATCATTATTTTTTGTTTGTTTTTTTGTTTTTGTTTGCTCATTCTGTTTGTTGTCAATATTCTGACTTGAAAACAAAAAAGCATGAGAGTAAATAACAGAGAGTGCTACAGTGGTTTCTCTTCAGCCCTTTGCGGACAGCTGAAGTGCAGCCCGTGCTGAGACTGGGGTGACATTTGGATCTGATCACATTGCTCCGGGCTAAGTGTTGCCCTGGGTGACACTGCTAAAGGCACAGAGTGAAATAGCCCCACCTGTGGTTGTGAAGGGAGAGGATTGGCCTCGGTGGTTTCAAAGGATGCATGCTACACTTACATTCTCTTTCCCTATGTTCTTGGCACTTGACCCACTCACTTAGCATAGCCAGTGTGTGTGTGTTATCTACATGTTCCTTTAAGCTCAGCTCACTTGACTTCTGGTCAATATATTCACATTTACTTTTCCAGGATATTGACTGCCTTATGGCACCATCAAGAGGGAATTCTTTCTTTCTACTTACTCCAAAGAGATCTTCTCCAAGACACATTATAATAACACTGTCTAAAGTCAGAGACAAAGAGAGACTTTTAAAAGCAGCAAGAGAAAAAAACAAACAAACAAAAAAACAACAACATTCCTCGCATAAAATGGAACTCCCATAAGACTAAGTGGGTTTCTTAGCAGAAACCTATAGGCCATGAGAAAGTGGAATCAGGCATATAATGATCTGATGGACGAGATCAGTTCCACAGTTGAGTTTTTACAGTGGGTTTACGGGTGCTAGAAATGAATGTTCAGCATTAACATGTTGAAAAGGACTTCCCATCTCCAGAGTTAGCCTGAGTACTGCCAGGACTGAGTACCAGTCTGCCAGTGGAAGAGACTCCGCTGAGAGGCTGATATGTCTCCACTCCCTGAGGCCAGCCTCCACTTGGCATGTTGCTTGTTTGACATTTCCATCAGGGGAACACTGTGGTTCTTCCTCTCTAGGTTGGACTCTTATTCTGGATATGGATTTAACTTCTCTGTCTACCATAAGCATTTTTATTATGCAATTAATTAGCAAATTGCCTTTTAAAGGAAGCCTACATTGAATATAAGTTTTCTATTGGCAAGGTCACGTACTTTGTAATCCACTCCACTCCCAGTGTCCATCCCAGCTCTTGGCCCATTAGTAGAAGATCAATAAATATTTGTTGAAACAACAGATACCTAAAATGCATTAAGGCATCCTAGAATAGAAGTAGGTGGGAAAGAGAAGGGACTCATCAAATGGATCCCCAAATGAGACTAATACAAAAATCAATTCTTAAAAACCTTTACCATTTGCTATGAGTGGGCCGCAAAGTTGGCTTTCAGCTTTCTAGAAGGTAATATGGAGAAGGAAGTGGCGTCCATTACACAGGTCACGGTGTCCCTAACTCAGGAGTCCTGTAGTCAATCCTGATTTGGAAATATCTGACTTTACAGCATCCCTTAATATAGGCCTATTTCCATCATAAGACAAGACAGCATTTCTCTTAAGGACCCTCATAAATTATAGACAATGTTTACTGAAATTAAACATCTGTTTTTAGAACATCCCTCAACGTAGCCCTATGGAATAAGTTCAAGGGATACAAATGAAGGGGATGTGTCAATATTTCCCAGTCATTACCTTTGGTGTTCTGGTGGATATCCTTGAATTGCCTCTGTGGCCTATTTCAAGGAATAAATAAAGTACACATATTTTAAGCAGTCTCCCATAATTATTGCTGTTTCAGCTGAGTTACTGAAAGTTAATTGGCATGAGTGAGCATGAGCTGTTTACTATCTTTCAAGTTCTTGGAGTTTAGCTCTCTGAGTTCAAAATTAAATTTGAAAACTATAATGCATAATAATAATATTCATTTTTTGAAATACTTATAAATGCTGGGTGCCATGATGAGTGTTGTATATATTCTATCATTGATCCCTTCACAATAGCTCTGTGGGCTTAAGGTCTATGTTTTCAATTTATGGATGAAAAATACTGATTCTCATATACAATATTGACAGAGGTCACATGTCTAGAAAATGCAAGGTTAGAGTTAAATCCAGGTCTGTTTGATTCCAAATCAATGTTCTTAATGTTCACGCAATATATTTTTTTTCCTACATGACAATGAAACTTGTTAGGAGAGTAAAAACCTCCTACTAAAATTAAGATGCAAGAATAAATCTGTAAGCCTGGCCAGAATTCTCTGTAAAAATAATTTTGACTACTCTAATTTACAGATAATAAATAGTTGAAGCACTAAAATTTTATAATTAAATGTTGACAGCAATCTTGGTATGGAAACTAAAGTGCTTTTTGTTGAGCATTTTACAATTATTTTTTTTCAAACAATGCAAATGGTCCTATACAATGACATGTGTTATTATACTCCAATGACAGTTCTGAGGCACTTTTCAGTATTTTTTATTCAGCCTTTCAGAGTTCTCTCTCTCTGTCTCTCTCTGTCTCTCTCTGTCTCTCTCTCTGTCTCTCTCTCTCTGTCTCTCTGTCTCTCTCTCTCTCTCTCTCTCACACACACACACACACACACACACACACACACACACTACCTTGTGACCTTATTCTCAATACCATTGTATTGATGTAAATAATTTAGTTATCCAGTGCTCTGTTGATATTAATAGATGTCTAGAGGGTTTCCTGACTGTTTTTGTCACAAACAATGTGCCAAAAATACTTTGCATTTACACTTTTGTGGCCGTGCATGAGTATATCTTTAGAATAGACGTCTAGGAAGAACAACAGGTCCATTGAGGATGTAATTGCACATGGTAGATGCTCTAACATTCCCTCCAGTGAAGTTGTGCACCTTTGAGATCACCCAGCAGTGCCTTAGCACTCCTCCAAGGGTTTTTATAAAAATGGGGTCTATGAAAATTTAATCTGTGAAGAAGGCTATTCTGTTCTTTGGGTTGCTATTGATTAGTATAAACGTGTCTGCTTTCACATGTGTATAAATCACGTTATTATTTTGGAGGACAAATGTCATTTTTATAACCATAGACTGGGGTCTTTTATATTTTGATTTATAAGAACATTATGCATTTTAAATACATTTATCTTTTACCATATATTGTGAATATTTTTTACATTTGTTGAATTTTTTTTCTGGTTCCTAAGAAGCATTTTACAATTTTCACTGTCTGGCCCATATGTTCCTTTTGATTTTATTCCTAGGTATATGCCTTTTTCATTGCTACTGTAAATTGGAACTTCATGCTATAATATCTTCTAACTTTCTGTTTATACTTCTGCTATTGATTTTATAAATACTAAATTTATAGCCAGGTATTCTACTGAAGTCTTAGTTTGAGATAATTTTAAAGAGATTGCTTAGATTTTTCCAGAAATAAAACCAGTATTTTGCAATGTATACTTTGTAATTTTAAAGACATATTTATTTTAATGCCATAGTTTGTACACAGACACATTATTTATTAACAGTTTGAATTTCAGAGACAGATCTATGGCAAAAGCCCTATATGGTATCCTAGAGAAAGTCAATACCTTTTTCCTAGTATCTCTGACCATTTCTTTCTTTCAGAAACATGCATGTAACTTAGAAATATATAATTTGTTGTACACAAATAATAACATCCTATAGATATTGGACTGTAATTACTTTCTTTGGTTCTACATATGACTGTACCTAATTTAATTGCATAAATGCATAATCTAAAATGCTGCTTGGTAACCATATTTTGAGTATGCCCTTTTTTAAATTAAATATATTAGTTTGCCAGTTGCCATGGATGGAGATTTAGATTGTTTTAAACTTTACACTTATAAACAATCTCGAGTGATCATCTCTTTTCATGCCTACTTGACATATGTATGATTTTATTCTCCACGCCACCTTCCTGATTAAGGTGATACAAATATTCTTGGTTTGGGAGCTTATTTCAAATTTTAAGACATATGGCCAAATTGTCTTCTACAATATCTAATTGCGTGTAGAAAAGCAGAGAGGATTTTTGTTACTTCTTTGTGAATATTTCCCTTTGGAAAATGAGCCCCATCTCCACCGGGTTTGGGGAAAGGCGTTGGTGATGTGTAGTTAGGCAGGTGATTGCCAGGAAGCAAATCAAATTGGATGCGCAGATGGGCACAACATGAACGAATACAGAAGTGAGATGCTGAGAGAGAGACAGAACTTCAGTCCTGCCATTCGCATCCCTGCACAGGTCATTGCTAATTCGATGCCTGGACTTCCTGACTTCACGTGCCCATAATCATCACAGTTTGGCTTAAGGTGAGTTCACGTTTTGTCCTCGGTACCCAAGGAATCCAGACTAACACAACCCCTGGCCCGGGAACATGAAGAGTAAAAAGAGGTGCTGACCTGTGAAGTGATCTGAGTGAGAGGAGGTAATAGGACATATTAGTTCTCTGTCCTCAGCCAGGAAATTAGCCGTCTTGGTAAACAGTGGCAAAACTGCTGGCTGTTTAATAAACTGTCACCTGCAGTGATTTGGGACTCATATTTTGGCATACCAAGTTTGAAGTTTTGGGAAATACAGTAAAAATATGTCAACACTTTGAAATATGTTGACCATATTCCATAAAGTTTTATAGGACAGACTCTATGATCAGGCTATGCTGGCATATCTGAGAGCAAAGAGAAAAAAAAAAAAAGATAGTAAAAGAAGCCGTTCAGGCTGGTGTGAAATCCAGGATGGTTGGGATTTTTATAATGATGAGCTTTGTTTGGTTGCCAGAAACAATTACATGTTCCCCTTCCCCCACCCCCTAATCAGCACCTAGACTTAGGAAGAGAGAGAAAGTTTTAGGACCAGGGAAATGCTAGAGACTTAGCTGACCCCCAGCCTATCCCTACACCCCTTCTCTGCCAATGTATAAAAAAACCCACTGAGAAGAATCGTGTGGCAAATGAAATGCCCGTGTTCTCCAGAAGACAGTTTTGCGTTTTCTTTTCCAGGTCAGGTATTTAAGATAAGGGCTATGTAGATAAACAGAAATCTAAAATCAATTGTTATAAATGATAGAAGGTCCCATTCTGACATGTAGATCAGGAGTCGACAAACTTTTTGAATGGCCAGATAGTACATAGTTTAGGCTTGGTGGGTGGCAGGTCCTATCACAACTAACTCAACTCTGCACGCGTGGAGAAAAAAGCCAGAGGCAGGAGGTAAATGAATGAGTGTGACTGTGTCCCTACACAACTTTAGTTATGGACCCGGAAACTTGAACTTCGTATCATTTTCTGTCAATCTGCAGAACCAGAGACAGACGTGTCACTTATAAAAGAAACCACTTGAATGCATACTATGGCATCAAATCTTTGTCATCACTTTCCAGCAAATTGTGGCTACATAATATGTTATTTCTTCTGTTGGCCTTTTTGAACTGGCAGTTTTCATGGCAGTTACTTCGTTTTCTACCCATGCCATGATACTGGGTCTTTTGGAATAGTTTTACTCATTCTTTAGCTACAGATTTTCAGTTCACAAGCAGCCAGTTTGGGAGCTGAGAGAAAGGCACCTGTCTAGTAATCTGATCTCTGGGATTGAATGCAGTAGCTATGTGTCATCTAAGTATGTTATTTTATGCGTTAACAAAAGGGGGCTAGGTGTGAATGCTGAGCCATCCAGGAACCATTGTGGCATACCTGCTTCTTTGTCTGCCAGCATTTTTCTCTCATGGGACCCCTCCATCCCTGTGAGCAAACAGGGATGCCTAGACCAAGTTCTCCATTCCTCTGAGCTCAAATCATGGTCATATTTCTGTACGTTAACTCCTTTCACTTGTCTAACTGTAGTCTAATACTTGTAGTCTAATAATCATAGTGGCTAATACTTCCTTCAGTGTTTCAGACATTGTCACTTACCAACAGCGGATGGGACTAGGGGAAGCCAGGTATGAGGGAGCTTTACTCTTGTAAACACGAGCCCAGAAATATGTGTTGGTGAAACTACAAAACACCATGGAATAAGAAATCCCTCATGGGCATGACTTTGAGAATAATTTTTCTTTCTTCAAGATATTATAACATGTTTTCCTAATATGCATAAGGGAAAAATAGGTTGCCTTGTTTTAACAAATTAAGAATCTATACAGAGGTTTAAAAGCAGGCAGCTTAAAAAATATGAAGAAGTTTTGATTTTGAAACAGATTTCTTACTCCACTTCTTTCTGTAATCAGATTACAGGGTAAATTTCTGACTTCCTTATGTTTTTCTTCTTAGAGATGTACATCTAGATACTCTGTGTATTTGTATATTATTAATCTTATATAACTTAGGTTTACCATAAGTTTATTGACTCACTGCTAAAATATCATCTCTCAAAATAAGAGGTTTTTATTGTTTTAGCATCATTTCTGTCACTAAAGTTTCTGAAGGTTAGATGAGTATAAATTCAATTCCTAAAAGAGCTGCTTGACAACATAAGGAAATAGTTAAGAAGTTAAATCTTACGTGCTAGTGTTTGCGATCTGGCTTCTACCCAAAACAGTATATCCGATGCCTGCCACTATTTCCAGAATGATTAATGATGAGGAAATCCTTTAGTCTTAATGTATTCATTTATCATTTATTCATTTAGCATTCAATGGAAAGCTAATATTTAGTACCCAAGGAAAACAGTAGAAATAATAGAGAACATTTAAGCATTGGATGATCGGGATTTAGTGATTTAAAAGTTCAATTTAAACACTGAAATACTATGATCCTGTGCAAAAGTGATCATGTTTAAGTTCCACAGGTGGCTGTTCACTGAAGGAGAAACTGAAATGCACATTCCTTAAAAAGTGCTCAGAGATGTTATAACCTTAGGGAAGACCTTGTGATGGCAATAAGATAATTGACACATAAATGAAATATGGAGAAAACGAAAACCAATTCTTCCCTAAAAGTTAACTTTTAATATTCCAATTCAAGCCTCAAAAAGGTGGATAGTGGTCTCTCTTTCATACTAAATTTGAAGAGATACACTACTTGAAGCTTCACCCAACTAGAGAGGAGTTTTCCTCCCCACTGTCCCAAGGCCACCCTGAGTGGGGCCATCACGCTGTAGCCAAACACTTTCTCCTGGTTCATAGAAAATAAACCATCTGTAAATTAAGCTCATTCTTTCCCTCTTTAGTCAACTCTATATAGGGAAGTTCCAATGTGTGTTGAGATGTCGTAAGAATCAGAATGCAGTTTTCCTAAGGACTGAAAAGAAAACAAAACGAAAATACACTTAACCTCTAACTTTAAGAATTTTCGTAAGAGATCAGGAAGTATTTACTATAAATTAATACTGTCAAACACTGAGAAAGCTACATAGAGAGGTGATGTAAGTGACTCTTGGACTTTATAGAACAGCCTCAGCTGATTTTTAATTTTCCTACAGATGTTTAAAATCTGTTAGAATCACAGTTCCAGTGGGATCACCTCTGGTGACTCACTGATTGTCTCTATGCTCTCTCTAGCAGATTCACCAATGGGATCCCAATGTTGGTATTCACGTGGCTACAGCGTCAAACAAAAGAAAAGAAAGCTTGCCCAGCTGGTTTGCCAAGTGCACTGAGAAAGTGTTAAGGCAAAATAAAGCTTTCTGTGAGGAAACTGTGTTGTTGCATTTCTAAAAAAAAAAAAAAAAACAAAACCAAAAACAAACAAACAAACAAAAAAACATGATGGAAAATACAAATTTGAGTGTTGAAAACTTTACAAAATTACTAACATGAATGGATATGGGTATCCTCATTTTCTGACTCTAGAACATAAGCTAATGTATTGGGAATCACAGCATTGCACAGGGGCTGTGCAAGGTATGAAAAGTCAGTAAAATAATATTGATGTTTATTTTACTAAAGATGCCTGAAGTTCAGGCAGCAACTAAAAATCTGCGAGCAGTGGCTGTCCAGCCGAAAACGTCTTAATCTCATGAACAATGTGTGCTTCGACTTGTTTAATGTCTCGTCAATAGAAATCACTTAATACCAGCGGATTGAATTTTGCCAAATTTTATCTTACTTACCTCTAAAATATTTTGGGGCAGTGAAGTCATTATTATTAGGTCAGGGAAATAAATTAAGAAATAGGTGCTTTAGTAAAAGTCTATGAAATTGTGTTCTCCTCTGGTCAATGGGTCTCTTCTTATACCCTGGAGAAAGCCAAGCCATTTAACATACAAGGTACTTTTCTGTTTTAATCTAGACACACTTAAAATTTTTTCAGAGGTATTCTTTCTCTTCCCCTATATCTTGAGCTTGGGATGATAAAAGTCCACACATGCCTACAACTGTATAACTAGGCTTGCAGACTCCTCAGTAAGTCCCAGGACCTAACTGGATGTACAAGTGTGCCTCACCCATCCAGGTGCCCGTAGAACACGGAGAATGGCTGACTTGCTGAGCAGGCACGGAACCCTGCTTGGGGATGCCCACCTGAAGGTGTACAAGACAAAAGACCTGCACATCTGAATGTGCAAAATAACAGTCAGCTAATAAAGCCATACATGACCTTCCCCAGTATGATGAAAGGAATCTATTGGATGACAGGCTCTTGTCAATCATAACAGCAGTGGCACTTCCCATGAGCTTGAGTGAGTAAAGAGCAGCATAGAACCTCACTGCTGTACTTCCTAATGGTCCAAGGGATTGCCGTCTCCCCTCCTCCCCCACCCAGCTTTCCCCCTACTGCAGGCAAGCTGGGGAGTATGTAAGGGAAAAGTTCCAACAATCAACAATCAGAAACAGTCTCAGAGACATAGAGGAAAAACTGAGGGTGGCTAGATGGGAGGGGGGGTGGGGATAAGGGGGAAGGTGAGGGGATTAGAAAACACAGTTGGTAACCACAAGATTGCCATGGGGTTACAAAAGTTAATTTGGGGAATGTAATCAATAATGTTGTAAAGATTTTGTAGAGTATCCGATAGATACTTGTCTTGTTAGGGAGACCACCTCAGGGATGGTGTAGATGCCTGATCACTGCACTGTACACCTGAAGCTGAAGCTGAACAATAATGAATGTCAACTATAAGTTTATATATATATATATATATATATATATATATATATATATACACATATATATGTATATATATATGTATATATATGTGTATATATGTGTGTGTATATATATATATATATATATATATATATATATATATATATATATATATATATATAAAATGTATATAGTTACAAGAGGCGGAGTACAGCATTAGGAATAGAGACAGTGGAAATGTAAGGGCTGTGTGCGATGTCAGAGGGATAGTGGATGGGGGGAGAGGGGTTGACACAGTGTGAGGGATATAAATGATAAATGTCTAACTATTACATTGTTTTGTGCACCTGAAACTAATAAAAAAAATAAATTAATTAATTAAAAAAAAAACAGAGGAGCCCAAGGAAACATGAATACAGTAAACCTATATTAAAAGAAATTAAGAATTTTTTAGTATATGTGCTGCCGAAGCGAGCACAAGAATTTTTTAAACTGATGAATTTGAACGAATAATGCAGCAGTATTGTCTCCCTTATTATGACAACAGGTATCATACTAATATAAGATTGAGTAATGGGCAGACAGTATGAAATATATGAAAATTGTACAATCTTCATTTTCTTCTGTACATCTAAAATAAATCTTTTATTAAAGAAAAATAAACATTTGGGGCAGAGGGTCAGAATCCCTTTTGTCTCACATCACCTGCAATATAAAATTAATTCTAACTTCCCACGGTTCTGATTTTCCTGGTACAAATACAGGAATGACAAAGTAATTTTTGATTTATTTTAATTTTTTTCCTAAGTATAGAATGATATCAATCTATTTAATCTGAACATTTCATAATTACATGGAATGTATTTTTTGAAATAAAATTTTAATTTATCAGAGAGATTTTCCTCCATGTACGCTCATGGAATTACAGTAGCCGTACTCCTAAACTAATCCAGCTATTTTTATGGGCAGTTTGACAGTCGTCCTGACTCTTACTGGGCTGGCCAGTCAAGCAGGTAGAGGCTTCATAGTTATATTGGGAGTGAAAATCAGGAGATACGGCCCCAGAAGAAATATATGCTTACAATCCTTTTAAAAGGAAAGTCCCAATAATTCACTTATATTTCATAGAAAGCACTTGTACTTATTTCCAAATAACCTTCTGTCTCTATTAGGAGATGTGTGTGTGCACATACATGCATGTACCTTTAAGACTTTTAACCTTCAGCCACTCTAGGGGAGGGTGTGATGGCAGAGATAGCAATCATATGTTTAATTAGGCATATTTAGATAGTTACAAATATGTCAGTATGTGTGCATTTGTAAAATTGAATGACATATTCCCAGATTTTAATAACTATTACCTTGAACCAGTGGATAATTGTAATTTTATCCTTTATAGTAATACTATATGGCATTCATTATATCTTTTACAATAAATGTAAATTACTTGTACGAACAAAAGGAAAGTTTTTAAAAAAATATTTAACATTATATGGAAAGAGCATAACACAATATTTTGGCAAATAAATTTTAAAGCAACACGATGATTTTTTTATGCAGTGTCAAATATAAATGCAAATATAGATATTTGATATGATGATTCAAATTCCAGCTCATTAGCATTTTGTAACTCCACTCACTGCCAAGTTTCATGAACATTTTCATGATAAAATCATTAGCAAAAAACAACAATAAAAGTTGGTTCTGGATCAGATTGGTGGAAAAGAAAAGGGCAATATCTTAGATCACGTCTTCCGTTTTTTCTTTGAAGAAGTACATCGATCACATTAGTCCTCTGAAACAGAGGAGGCTGAAAGTACAGCAGTTACGTGGAGAATAGACAACTGGTTCTACGTGGTAAATGTTGTTTCACATTGCCTTTAGAGACAACTAGTTGGAATTGCCAGCAAGATAATTGGATATAAAAAAATCTAGATTTCATAAAAGAAATCCGGACTTCAGATATAAACGAAGATTTGGAAGAAATAAAATTATGGAAATGGCGTGTATAAATATAGTCTCATTCACTCACTATCTTCTATGATTTGTATGCATAACATCATCGTAAGATTCTGGAGAGTCAAAGTAAATGGAAGATACGTATTCCTTAATTTCTAAGAAAACAAAACACCTGAACAGTGCATAAAACCATAGACCACCCCGCAGGCTAAGCATTGCAACAGCACGGGGAGGGGTATTCTGTATTCAATAACTCTGTCATCAACCATAGAGCTTACTGTGTCGGAGGGCTGGCTTATGACCCTGTCAAACTTGAGTTAGTGCTTCTGGAACGCTTGGTGTGTTTGAGGTATCTAAGTGCTTTGGATGCTGTAAGTAACTCGATCCTTACAGCAATCCTGTGAGATATTATTCTATTATCCACATTTTATAGAAGAAAATCCTAAGCTATAGGCAGGACTTTACCCAAGCCTGCTGAGTTAGTGTCAGAGCTGGAATGAAACCCAGCCTAGCTCTAGAATCTCTTTTATGGAGACTGTACAAGATAATGATTCTAAATGTATTCTTCACAAATACTCCTTGGAATCAGAAAAACAACAACAAAAAACTGTACTATCATAGAAGTTGTTTGTAGCTTCTGAAGTGTTCATTTTTAAGGCAAATCCATGTGTGGGTGACGTTTTTTTTTTTTTTTTTTTTTTTTTTTTTTTTAAGTAAGAATATGGGAAAATGCAGAAGAAGAATTCCAGCAGGGTATGAATGGTGAGCGAGCCTGCCAGTGCTGCGTCCCGTAGGAGAAGGTATGGGAGTCTGAGTCTGGAATACACTTCTAGGGGGCTTCTGAACGGCTGGTGAGTCACACAGCGGAGGGGCAACAAGTATTAGGGGCACTGGGATGGGGTTGGGAGGTGGGAACTGCATGGCAGGATGTACTCCTACCCGGGAGCCCTCCTGCCTTCAGAAATGTTACTGCAGAAAATGCTGAGTGTGTTTTGATTTCCTGGAAAACACTGTGAAGACACAGAACAAATTCAGGATTTTGTGCACGTGAAATAGCTGAAAGGGATTTCGAAACCTGCATCGAGAGATGCAAGAACTCCAAAAACTCAGGATTAGTTTAAGGTTTGCCTACAACAGCTTTAGGTTCGCTGGACTTAACTGCTGCCTTTGGAAAACTGAGGCTGAGAACTCAGTTTCCAGTCTTCTGAGAGCGGAAATGACAGAAGAGCTGCCCTTCTCTCAGCTCTGTTTAGCATCATTTCCGTGGCGTCTCCCGATGCATCGCTGTGCAGAAGCCAGGCCTGCTGGGATATTCCGAGTCGGTGTCGCCACATGTTATTAATGTTCCCCGAGACACTCAGGGATTTCTGCACTCCTTTGAAGCTGTAAAAATAAGCTACCTAAAGTAACACACTTCTCTGGGAAAAACAATCAAGTCATTTATTAGCTCCACAAGTCTAGAAAAAAAATTACCTTGCCACTCACAACCCATAAATTCTTAGTTTAGGGTGGAAATTAATATTTATTGTTGACAGATATTATTTGTGAAATGCTTTTCTCATAGGTTGAACAGTTGTGAAATATTTCAATTTCATTAAAATGATTACTCCATGATAATTTATTAATATCCTAGGTTCACAGTATAATGCAGTTTTAAGGTAATAGTTAAAATACTTATTATTAAATACAAAGTGCTTAAGTAAATAGAAAACATCCTTCCTTAATTCTATGGATGTATTGTGGGTTCACGTATTTAAAGTTATAGATTATCTATCTATCAATCATTTATCTATCTATCTATCTATCTATCTATCTATCTATCTATCTATCTAATCTGTGCATTTTCTTCCTGGACCAAAGACCCTCTGGCTAGAAGTTAATACATTGCATTATCTTCAAGCCCTAACCAGCCTGGTTTTAAGTACTTTTTCAACATGGATGAGGGTTTTTTTCATATTAATTTTGACAAGTAGCATTAGCTCCCCCAGTCTCTACTTCCCATATACACATTTTCAAACATAAAGAAATGTTGAAAGAATACTGCCATGTAGATTTTAAAAAAATGTCAACAGTTAGCAATATTTGTCCTCTCTCGCTCTGTCACACATGCACACACACACTCTTAACTGATGTACACGTGAAAGTACGATGCCTCTTCACATCTAAATACATTGGCATTCATCTCGGGAGAAATGAGGACAATTGCCATAATCTAACAACAGTTTCCCAAAGGAACAATGACACAAAGTTGCAAAATGTGGGGTTTTCACCACTCCTTCTACATGAATTGGATACCAGTTTTCTTGAAAGAAGATCTTCACTGTTTTCCCATTGTGTTCCATATTTTATGGGGCTCTGTAGATTCTTGGACTTTTAATTATTTAAACTAGCAATCACTAGTAGTACATTTATCAAGCTTAAAAAAATAATTTTAATGTCATTTAATATTGAGTCCCCATTCAAATTTACTCAATTGTTATAAAAATATTTTTACGCTTTTTAAAATCCAAATTAGGATCCAATCTAGGCTCAACCTTTGTAATTGGTTGTCTCTTTAATTTCCTTTAGACTAGGAGAAGCCCATGCCTTGTATATGACACTGACTTTTTAAAGACTCATTGACAGTTATTTTGTAGATAATTTCTTACTCTCACTTTGTCTGATTCCTCGTGATGTTTCATTCCATTCTCTATCCCTGCATTTCCTAGAAACTGGAAAGAAGCCTGGAGGCTTGATTGTATTTTCATTAAAATATTGGGGATTTGATAGATAATTCTCTGTATGACCTACCACACCCTATCAGGGGGCTCCAATGCCAGATGTCCCACTATTGATGATGTTCAGTTTGATCAATTGGCTGTCCAAGGTTCTTTAAAAGAGTGTCACAGTCTGCACTCTTAGTTGCTCTTGTTCTCTCTGCCTCAAGCCCTCTGATGCTTTTAAACGGGTGGTGTTTTTGTGTTTTATTTGGCTTTCCTCTAGTTTCTGTTAGGACCTTTGGTTTGCTGCAAGTGACACCACCTCACCCAGATAAGCAATCTTCTCTCTTTTGATGTGTCTCTTTAATTCCTGAGCACTCTCATTTCCGGCATGACTAGATGTCCCTGGCTGGTTTTTGTTCTTCCTCCCTCTCAGTCAGACATTTCCCTAGGAATCCCTGTTTCTTTTTGTGGGGAACGGTATGTGGCTGCCAAGCAGCAGTGTTCTCGTTACAAATAGGATGTTATTGTTTCACGTCTCTTCAGTGATGGCCTTTGCTTGTTTCTTTGTAAATCTGTCACAGACATGCTCTGGTCACCATGTCACTGCCCTGCCCGCCCCCCATGTCACTGCCTGGGCCACCCCACCCACCCTGCTCTGCACAGCACTTATTAGCCACCTTCTTGTTTTCTCCAGTCCTTCCTCACACAGCCCCAGGCTGTCTCTTCAAGAGGAAAACCCCATGTTACAGATTCACTTAGCGAAAGACAAAAACATGCAGCATGGCCATCATCCCAACACCCTGTCGCGTCATCTCCTCCGCCTGCTTTGGACTCTGGCCCGATGCTCATTCATTCATTCCCTCTCATGCACCATGATGTCATTACCAAAGGAACTTCCAGTGAGTTGTTCATGCGGCTGGAATGCATTTCTTTCTCCCCCTCCCAACTTTTTCTTTCTGGATATAAGACACATTAACAAACAAAAGAATATATAATAGTCTGAACTTATCCATGGTTTTGCTTTCCATGGTTTCAGTCACCCTCCAGTCAACTGTGGTCCAAAAATGTCAAATTTCCCTAGCCATCAACTTCACCTGACGATACCCAACTGTTGACCTTATCATGGCTCAATGATCCAGGGTCAGGATCAGGATCTGGGATCATCACTGAAGAAGATGACCCTCCATCTGATATATGTATTGTTAGAAGGTCAACAGCAGCCTAAGGCTATGTCACCATGTCACATGCTTCTCTCTTCATCTCATCACATAGACATTGTGTTATCTCACATCATCACAATAACAAGAAGGGGGACTACAGGATGATCAACATGGAAACAAACACGTTGTTAGTATTTGAATCTGTGAAGACATGTGACAGGTGACATGAATCCTACAGTCAGTCACCAGTTGTCAGAGAGTCAGAGGGCAGACATACATTCCTAACAAGCATTTTAATCATCAAATGCTCATATTCCAGGAAATAAGATGAATTCAGAAAAAATAAGTAAATGTAGGAATAATTTGGGTCAAGAAATAAAAAAAAAAAAATGAGAAACTGAGAACAAACAACAAAATAATGAACATGTGTTAGAAATATACTTTAGGCCAATTTAATTAGAAATGAGACACACTATTCACCCTGAGTTTCAAACATAAGTCATTTTTGCTTTAACTATTAATCGTGCGTTGCATGGGCTCAAATAGACCTCCATGACCAATACAGTGAAGAGCTAACATTCTAAGAACTAAAAACACATTTTTTAAAAAAGCTGGGTCAGAAATGTTCATTATTTTAAATAGTTTATTCACTAATCTGTCAGTCCTTGCAGCAAAGAGAGAAGGGAGTTAGGGCGACCTCTTGGGGACCCATTAGGGGAAGCACATACTGTGTGTATAACGGTTAAGGATTAACCCACGTGTCTTAAAATACAACCTAAGGACAGATTAACAATGAACTGAAAATTATGGGGTAGATCTATAAATGAATTAGAAAGATTTATGATAATTACTATAGATAAAGAGAAGACAACCAGCAGATATAATGGAGCAGATATTCTTATAGGCAAAATATACTCTAAAGGCAAGTTTAAAAGGCAATGCTTTTAAAAGCATCATTATTTATTTTTCTTTTTGCCAATTGGGTCTTTGATCAGTAATTACTACTCTTGTGAAAAGAAGTGTAAATTACTTATACTACTCAGTAAACATATTTAAATTACCACATTTTAACTTTGTTGTTTTGGTTTATAATTTCCTTAGATGTAAAAAACAGACCTAATTGACTTTAGCACATGGAAAATATGCATCAACATATAAAAATCAGAATGTAATAGAAAAGAATTCTCTTGCCTACTCCTACTAATCCTGTCTCATAAAGAAATTATAAAGCAATGAATTTAAAATGGGGCAGATGAAAGCCATTTAAACTGTGATATATGTAATCAATTCAAGTAAGTTAGTGCTACAGGCTTATTGAGACAAATCCTTTATCAAGATATAAAGCACTAATAAGAATAGAATATGGGGTTACTGTAGATAATGCCTTGAAGACAACGTAATTTTACTTTATGACGTTACTGTCATCAACATTTTCCCTGTGCCCCGTGGACACACACCACTGCAGTCAAGACCCCTTGTGGAAGGGAGAGATGATCCATCTTACGTGTAGATACAACTTCCAAGGTTTTGCAATCTAGGGAGATGCAAATCATTTCCTTGAAATAATAAACAGCTTTCCATATGAATTAGGCTTCTAGATTAAATAAGTCTTCTGGAAATTTTCCCCTTGCAATGTGGGGTAATGGCTTTGGTGAGGGCTAATAAACACGTCTTATATAGTGTGTTGGTTCATGATACGTGCTGTGGGAAAACCATTAAGTAGAGCAGGCTAAGGAAAACCAGGGGGAGGGAGTGAAGGCAGTGGTATCATCTAGGCTGCTTAAGGCAAGCTCAGTGAGAAAGTGACATCTGACCAAAAAAGTCAAGGTGAGTCTATCTAGAAGGTTTTTGCCAGCAGAGGGCCAAGCCATGCACTCCATCTAAAGGGGGAGAATGGTCTGTGTCTGAGGAATGGTGGCCGTGTGTGTCCAAAGAGAATGAGAGGTTGTGAGGAAGAGGTGAGGTCAGAGAGGTCCTGGGGGCGGGATGTGTCGGACTCCACAGGCCATGGGAGGGGTTGGGGTTCTACTCTGAATTAAAAGGGGAGGGAGGCAAGGAGAGTTTGGAGTGGAGGAGTGACATGATCTGAGTTGCGTGTTAAAAGGCTCACTTGGTTCTCTGTGAGGAGTTGGCTTTAGGGGAAGAGGAGAAGCAGTGAGGGGGAGACTGCAGTAACCCTGTCATAGATGAAGGTGCATCCACAGAGCCAAGCCAGGTTACCATTAGAGCAAACGGATGAGGGGCACTCAGGGAGTGGGGTTTTGCTGACGATGCCCTTGAATACCAGAAGGCACTTTTTCAGAGGTTATAGAGAAATGGAGACAGGTAGAGGCTGGGGGTGTCACAGGTGGAGTCGGGGTGGTGATCATCAACGCAGCCATGACTTGGTGGTGATCAGAGCCCCTCGACCATGTTAATGCTTGTCCATTTTCTGAACCAGAGTCTCCCCCTTGCCCTTCGTTCAGAGTTTCTCAATATCCTGGAGTAACACGAAAGGGAAAACTTTCTCACATGGCGAAAAGACCCTTACAAGACAAGTGTTTGGGTGAATGTGTTGGAGCCTCTCTTTGTCCCTCTTGGTAGAGCTCCACTTCCCCTCATTCTTCTCCCTGCCTGGCCTTGACCTTCAAGGCCTGCATCAACGAGCCCCTTGGCCTTCAAGCTTCTGGTGGCATTGCACACAAGGTAGGAACTAGCAGAAGATGGGACCACAGAGAAATGAGGTCTATTCCTGTCTCCCTCCCTGCCAGGCTGTGGGATTTTAGAGACTGTATTTCCTTACCAAGGACAATGGTTCCTGTCAGGGGGCCTCGCCTTTATCTGTGGCTCGTTCCTTCTCTGGCCCTCCAAGTGGTGATTAGTTTCCCGTGGCTGCTGTAACAAAGTGGTACAACCCGTAGCTTCAAACAATAGACAGTTATTCTCCCACAGTTCTGTGGGAAGCCAGAAATCCAGGGGTCAGCAAGAGCTGTTCCTTCTAGAGGGCTGTGAGGGAGAGTTTGTTACATGCCTCTCTCTTGGTTTCTAGTGTTGCCAGCCATCCGTACGTAGTGTTCCTTGGTTTATACACTTGTCACTTCAATTTTGCCTCTGTCATCACATAGTATTCTCCCTTGGGTCTCTGTCTCTTCTCTTCTTAAAAGGATATGAGTCACATTGGATTAATGTCACCACGCAGCAGCCTAACCGTTTGTTTCCTTGTACCTGCCCCCAAAGAAAGGAGAGTCGTTAAGATGGATCCTTTCAGGGACTTTACTAAACCTTTCTGTTTGCACCTGATGCCTCCCTGTTTGGTCCCAGAAAGATGACTGGACAGTCAATGATGAGTAAGATTCCTCACGGAAGGAACAACTCAAGCCACGCACAGTCAAGTGGGGACCAACAGGGGAACCCATAGGGTTCATAGAGTGGGGCACAGCCCCCCACCTTCCTCAGGCTAAGGAAAGCCTCAGCCTCTGTGGCTGCCTTCCTTCCCAAAACCTGCAAGGGATGTGATTCAATGAGGTGCTCTCCATCTATTCATATGGATATAGGTTTTGTCCCTTGGGGAAGAACATGCATCCTGAGACTTATGGTCCAGCTGCCTGCAGGCAAGGGTGATTGGCTTGAATCAGTTTCCTGTTATGATGTATGGAATTCACAGATCTTGAGATTAAGAAGCTTTATTTCCCCACCTAACTAATAGAAGCTGATGCTAGGGCCGATTGGGGCATCCAGTCCTTGAGACTGGGGGTCCCTTGGTCTGCTTAAACTCTATTCATGGCTACTGTCTTTTCTTAACCCTGCACCGCCCTCCTCGCTCCCCACATCTCTCCTTGTGCAGGACGCCACAGATTAAGAACCCACCTACTCCAGTATAACTTCATCTTAATTACCTCTGTGATTGCTTGATTTCCAAATGAGGTCAGATTCTGAGATTACGGGAAGGCCATCGATTTTGGGGGAACGCTACCTAACTCAGTTCAGGTAACAACAGCTTTTCTGCTCTTGCTAGCCTTGGGACGAAATGACTGCTCCTGCTCACAACTTTTAAAATACTCCCTTAATTAAATTTTCCGCTGTCAGACTCTGAGTGATAGAAATAGACCCAGGGTTAAGGGCTTGAAGAATTCAAGGACTGAAAGTGAATATTCTGTACTTACGGGTGGCGATGCCATATTTAACCAGAACTAGGCAACTTAGACAAGAAAGAGAATGAAACCCTCAAAATCTTAAATCCCTAGCTCACGTAATAGACAAAAACTGAGGGCTTTTCTACAACCATCGGAATAATTTCTTATCTCTTCCAACCCTGTGGCAAAGATACTTAAAGAACAAACTCAAATATTGATTTTGCAGGTGGCCAAGAAACAATATCAGTAAAATTCACAGTCTTGCAAGGTCTCTTATAAAAATTTAGTGCATTGATGATGAACGAGTCAGAGCCTGAAGATTGAAAATGGTGAAATATAGGATCAGAGGACTCAGAGAAATGAAACTCAGTACAACACTAGATTTCCTATGCCAGCCAATCATGAGAAGCATTTTAAAAGATTTCTGTCGATGAGAGAATATAATTATAGAAAGGGCTGAATCTATTAGTGCAAGTACGCTTACTAAAGATTGTTGATTCTATGTGCTAAACTAAGTCATTGGGAGAGTTCTCATTATTTCCATGACACCTAAAATTCTTGTTATAATGAAAATAACCCAAAGAATTTGGAGCCCTGGAACACTGGAATGGATTCATTGTGTGCAACCAAACCTTCACCTCCTAAAACCATTCCTCTTCTAATCTTTTACAAATACACGGATGCACAGTTGTTCTTAGGAAAGCACTATTGTGGCCGATTGTTATAGGCTGGTGATGCTGGGAGCACATACATTCACATGGGCTCCCTGAGTTCATTAGGCACAGTGGGTCCTGGATTGGACCCCCAGAGACAAGGCACATGCGTTTTTATAGTTAACGATACCGCTTGAGTGGTAATCAGAAGGATTCAGCTCACAAGCTTTTAGGTAATGGTGAGTTGCTGACTGGTTCCCCGGAATAATACTTGTTGGGCAGCCCACTAAAGTGCCATTATGCTTATATAAATACCCAAAACTCTAAGCCTGGGAAATAGATTTGACCCACCAAAATAGAGAATACATCTTCTGATTTTCACAATTCTGAGTTGATTAAAAAATGTTGAGCTCCTTCAATGAGTGGTAGAGCTTAATAACCCTGAGGTTGGAGCTGGCAAGACTATTGTTGGGAATATTAATGGGAGATGTGATACATAGCACCCAGTTTTTGCGCCAAATTTGAAGCAATTGGAGCATAGATATGGCTATCTATTCAGGCGATGGGCAAAGAAAATGCCACTTTGACTACTGATAAAGGGGTGGATTTTATCTGTGAGCAAGTGGACTTTCTAATGTGGACTATCAGGGATGGAGAGAATTCATGCAAAGACACCATGTGCACCAGGCATGTGTCGCAACAGGAGAGTCTTTATGTGTAAATGTATGACAGGGAAGAACAGAGGGGGACACGTTTTATGCTTCTTGCTGGCAGCTCAAGCACTAAAAGAAGGGGGCTGAACCCAGCATGCTCAATTTATTCTACTCAATTTAATAATCAGATATATTCTGTATGCTACTGTAATGGTGGGTACATACTATTATAACTTGGTCAAAACCCACAGACGGTAAGAGTGAACCCTAATGCCAACTGTGGACTTTGGGCGATAATATTGTGCCATGTGGTTCATCAGCTGTAACAAATGTACCATCTGATGTGGCATGTTGATGGTGGGGGCGCCATGCTGGTGTGGGGGCAGGGGGCATATGGGAACTCTGTACTCTGCTCAATTTTACCATGAAACTATAACTAAATAAAAATAAAGTCTAAAAAACAAAGTCTAAAAAGTCTAAAAAATAAAGTCTAAAAACAAAGAAAGAAACAGTTACTCCTAAGGTGCCATAGTTTCATTCATGTGCTATTGTGGTCCTACTGGGTGCTGCGCCCACCTTGCCAAATGCTCTCTCTGACAACGAGATTACACAGTCGGCCCCTCACAATAGCATAGCTCTCTTGATTCCGAAGCTGCCTGAAAGTTATATCAGAATTGTCTTTCCTGTTTTCCTATGCTCTCTTGGGAAGTTCCAGGAGAGTAATGAGTGTCATTATTAACCTTTTACAGAATTTAATTAAATACTTCATGTTCAGTTATCAACCTCCCTGTCTCCAGGCGTCAAACATGCATCTTCAGGAAGATGGAGGTTCAGCTCACCTGGATGGTGAGAGGAGCTCATGAACATCAGAACCTCCATGTGTCTACTGCCACTGTTTCTGGAAGCTTCTCATTTTATGTGAGGATTTGTCCTTGCCTGGCGATTCCAGTGGCTGATGTCATACTCGGCTCCATGTCTGGCACATTACTGAATCACTTTATATTTTCCTTGGTCATGATAAATTCAGGAGAAGGCACTTGAGTGCTTTGGAGCCAATAGCCTGCTGTGACACTTTTGCAGAGGTTGTGGTTGTTGCACACGGAGACTGAACCTGGACGGATGCGAGGTGGTGCTCCTAACATGTTCTTGTCACCTCCTGGAATCTGAGCAACACCCACACCACCCCAGGAGCTCCCATACATGGGGGCCAGCAAGGTGATTTTCTGCAAGCTGCTGACTGATTTATCATAGTAAGTCATCAACAGTAACTGCGAAGATCCCTTCTGTTCCTATTTATTTCATTAATGCAGGTGTTTATATATTGCATTTTCTTTGAAACAAAATATAACTTTAAGTTTTTGTACATACCTTTATTTCTATAGATGTAGGTAAATAACTTCTATTTTGTATTGGAATGTGTCAGAAAGCCAATTTAAAAATTATAGTCTACAAAAATCTATTCATCAAAGATTTAAAAATACAGTAGATTTAAATACAAAAAGTGTTTTTCTAAAACTCAGTTTTTCTAATTTTTGATGGCTTGTAACAATCTAATGTGATATCACTGTGTTCTGCATATAGCAGCAACTTTTCTTATCAGTTATGATTCAAGGATTTTTGCCAAATGAACCATCTGGAAATCAATGTGATATTTTTAGCAAAATGCATCCAAGTTTTCAATTTAACTAAGTGATTTAAAAAGAAAATTCTACCATTCTGAAGTTAATAAGCAATTCTTGGGGGTCCCATTCTGAAATTTTATGCATCCTTTATCTTAGAATACTTTTAAAAATATAACTAATACAGCTATAATGTATAGTTCATAGAGTTTTATTTTTAAGAAATGGGATTTCTGACTATCCTTACAAAAACTATTTAATAATCAAAACTTACTCCTGAAAATGGGATGTACTTTTGATTGCTTAATTTAATTTTATACTTTATTTCTTCCCTGAGAACCAATTTATTTGTTTACAAATTTCTTTGATGGAACTTATTTTGTTTAGCTTCAAGTTTACTTGAACCTTGTGAATTTTAAGTATCAATTATTTTTTTTATTAAAATTGTGACTTAAATATTAAGGAAAATGCTTTTCTTTTTTTCCTCTTCATATTAAAGACAAGGTTTTCTTTGTTTTCTAAGGATTTGCTTCCCTCAGCACCTTCTGTTGGAAAAACGCTGGCATCATAGCACATCCTGTTCAATTTAAAGTTCATTTACATATAATTGGTAGAATATAACTTTATACTTCCAAAGAAAATCTAAAGGTCTTACGTTTAAGATTGGAAAAGAGTTCCTGAAGATTAAATAAGACTTTCTTAAAATATTTTCTATGAGTGAGGTAGAAACTACAAAGAATAATAGTTTTAATTTCTTCTAAGTAAAGATAAATCATAACAATTAAATAGATGTGTAGGTTTCTGAAAAAAATTGTTACATTCCAAAAAAATCTAAAGTTATAGTCTAGTATGGTGGCCTCTAACTCCATGTGGCTATTTATATTGAGAATTCTAAGTAATTAAAACAAAATGAAATAAAATGTGTTTTTTCTGCCGCACTGGCTACATTTCATGTGCTCAGTAGCTCCAAATGGCTAGTGGTTGCTGCAGTTCAATTACAGAACATTTCATCTTCCATCACTGAAAGTTTCATTGGACAATGATAGTCTAAAGTGTGATTTATTTGCATTTCCCCCCAAAAAAATTATGAGAAGACATGTAGATTATTATTTTGTAAGTCATATTTCATATTGCCATGCCATTAACATTTTCATGACAATTTATATGAACTCTTGAGAGAAGAATTCATATAGAGCCTTCTGAAGCACTCAGTAACTGCTTTCAAAAGAAACAGAGAGAAGCCATGTCTTAACATTGAAAGTCCTGTTCTTCTAGTGAATAACTGTGCAAAGATAAATTTATTGATCATTCATGTTTTCTACCTTTTGTAGCATAAATATAAGTCTCTGTGACGCCTTCAGCCTGAGGTTTCAATAATTAAGTTGTCTTTGGATGTTACAGGAGCCTTCTTAGAACCTCTGTTTGCCCACAGGACTTCGGGTGGTTAAACAAAATGTGAATGATGACACACTTTTCATTCATAATTCTGACTAACTCTTATCCAGATTGTGTAACTAAACTTAAGATAAGATCTATAGGAAAATCTCTATAAAAATGACAGGTACTAGGTTTGAATTACCATCAAAATATGGAATATGAAGCTACATCCTCCTTTGGAAATGATAGAGTTTGCAAGAGAAATAAAAGGAGAGATGACCACTGTCTTTCTATTGTATGACACTGGAATTGAAGATGAATTTACTTCTGTCAACAGAAATGAAATGAAATTCAGTGGAGATGATCGGAGAAAGATTGCAGTATGAGAAGATGATGGAGGAGAATATTCTGGGCAGAGGGAAGAACTAATGCAAAGAACTTAAGGCAGAGATGAGGTTGCTCTGATGGAGAAATAGGAGAATATCAAAACCCTTGGAGTGTCACCAGTGGGGGAAAAGTAGAGTGAGTCAGGGATGGGAGTAGTGGAAAAGGAGGTGACTTGGCAGAGCTATGTAAATGGAAGTTTCCTTGGGTATTGACAGCTTATAAAAAAGTTATTGTAATTTGTGAGTCAGCCAATGAATATAAGACCTCATCTCTAACTAGCTGCTTTCTAACCATCTTTATCTCAATTTATATCTAAATCTATGCTAATATTTATTCTATTTTATATCTGTGTTTATATCTATATCATCTACATATATGTATATATACGTATACACCTGAGTGGTCCCTAAAATTCCAGCCATTGAGCATCTAACTGCCTAACTGACAACAGCAGATGAACTTCTAATAGACACCTCAAATATTTCAGAACAAATAGAATCTAAAAAAATTTCCCCTACCCAATATATTGCTATTCAAAATACATCAGCAAACTACTTGTATCTAAGTTGAGGCATTATTCAAGATATCTCTTTTTCTCAAGCACTTATACCTGATCTATTGGCAAACCTTGTCAAATCTTGGATGGGAAGAAATTTCAAATGTGTAAATTTTGCTATTCCTTCTAATATAATAACGCCTTAGTCTACCACTCTAATTCTGGTTAGTAAAACTGTAATTGTCCTTCTCACCCATCCAGTCCAAGCCTCTCTGGCCCTGTGGCACGCTGTAACAGACTTGGGACTGGAATCCCTGCTTCCACCAGTGAGCCCTCCACCCTTTCTCTCCACAGCAGCCTCCATGATTCAGCCTTACTACATCACTCTCTTGCTTGGGTGGGTTTGGGCCAAGCGAGTTTGGCAAATTGCTGAAACGGGACATAACTTCACAGCTCCATATCCAGATGGTGGAGGAATTCCCACGTGGGACAGAGCTCAACCCCGCAACACAAGAGAGTGAATGCCAGGAGGGCAATAAAGGGGTCACATCTCTAACCACAGTGCACAGTGAGCCACATGTTTCTGGGTGTGGACTCTCACTGAGGGGACAGAGGGGTCACACTGGGCAGGACATCTGCCCTCTCTTCCCTCCATTCAAACAGCATGGGGATAAATAAGGTTTTCAACATGAACCATATAAGGCCATTATTTAGCTCAGTGACTTGTCAGCAGGCATCACACAGCAGAATGCCTCATTCAAATTCATCACATATACTGGGCCACCCCAGAAATTCTGACTTAGTGCATTTGTGTGGGATTAAGTATTTGGGTTTTTAAATGTTGCACTGTCCGTAATTATGATGTTCACATCTATGTTGGAAATAGCCAACTTAAATGATCTTCTTTTTAATTATATCATTAGATATAATTACCTCACATTCTAATTTAACTTGCATCATTACCTGTATATGATATTGAATGGTGACATAATCTAATTATAATCAGCTGAAGATGAGATGTCAGACATTTTTATTGGCTGTGTTTTCAGATTTTTCCCTTAAGAGAAAAAGTTGACGTCCAACATCTTATGTCACTTAAGCTTTCGGGTTAGAAGGAGAATTCCCAATACAGAGTGGGTGAAGATCTGGCTATTTTTTCCCTGGCCAAAACACTGTTTAGTTAACTGGCAGTAATAAATTAGATTTCTTTTTCCTAGCAACTAATTTTTTACTGATCAGGCTCTTCATTAAATTTATATATTGGCATTTGGGATTACCAAAGACCTGTCACCCCAGCACACAAGCAATGTAAGAAATTTAAAAACAAAAAACAAGAGTTTGGTTGTGGGGGAATTACATTGTGTGGGGCAGCCTCTAAGGAGGCCCCAAAGATCCCTGCCTCTCGGGGCTCAGAACCCTTCTATCGCCCCTTCCCATGGAATACACGATGAGTTTAGTTATTTGCTTCTTACTAATGGCATATGGCAGGAGTGATGGAATGTGACTTTGGAGAATACTTGATACAAAGACTGTGGTATCTGAGCCGTGGTTATAGAAAACTGTGGCTTCCATATTGGGAAGTCCAGGCCCCTCTCTTCCTCCCTGTTTCATATTGCTCACTCCTAGGGAGGCCATCTGCCCTGGTGCGAGACAGCCTTGTGGAGTGGGACTCGGGCTGTCAACAACCGAGAAGGAGACTACACTTGGATCCTCTCCCCACCAGTCAAGACTTCACATCAAACTGCAGCCTCAGACAGCAGTCTCGTGAGGGACCATCCACCAGAGGCCCAGCTAAGCTGCATGCAGACTCCTGACTCTTAGAAGCAATGAGATAATAAGTATTTGTCATATTAAACCACTAATTTTAGTGTAAATTTTAATAAAGCAATAGCCAGCTAATATTCGTTCTATCAATTTCACATCACATGTTATATGCTGCTTCTGGAATTATCTTCTGTTTTCAAAACTTTGTCAATAATATCTTTTTAAATACTGTGCACTGGTAAAGAGCAGATTCTGATTCAGTGAAATGAAAAGTTCAAACAACATGGTACACATATGCACTTTTTTAAGCTGTTCATGGGAGAAATTTTTTGCAAAAGGGTCATTATGTGCAATTCAAATTAGAGATATATAACAGCTTTAGTATTCAAGTGAAAAAATACAAACATTGTTTCTTTTTCCATCCAATTTCTCTCTGTGCATGTATTGATCTACTTATATACGCATTCATTCCTTTATTTAGCCATACCCTGAGAGGAAAGTGTTAACACAGCAGATCTGCTTTACTCAACTCTTGCTGACCTCTGTAGCCACTGCAATGACCATGGGTCAAGTTCTGAGCACTAAACTACAGAAATGTTCACATAGTCACTGATTAGGGATACTCTGGATACTCAAGGAAGTGGGTGGAGATGCACAAAGCTATTAGCGTTGCTTAAACATAAAGCTTCTAGATGCATACTTGGTGATTGTTTTGGGGTCTGCACAAGGTCTGGTCATATACGTAGCTCTGTGAATGACTCCGTTTAAGAGTTATGGATCCAAGACGTGAGTGGGCTTTCTTGGGTGGACACATCTTGTGTGTGTCTTTGTTGTTTGTGGCTGGACAGAAAAGGAAGACACGTGATCGATCCTTACAGAGAGAAGGAGGCCTTAGAAGCTGTGACAAACCGTTCTACCATTTCCTATGTATATGCGTTTTCCTGCTGGTCCTGCACTATGTCCTCTGCTCTGATGAATTTATCCATGAGTTAACTTGCTGTGGCATCACAAAAGTCCTTCCAGGCAATCGCCAGGCTATTAGGTGGTCATGGGACCCCTGAAATACACTCGATGTCCTATTACAAAAAGATAAAAAAGTGCTACAGCTGATGAGAACTGGGAACTGGCAAACTAAGTTATGAGATGTTTTCTTTATATTTAGTAGAATTGAGTTTGTCTTGTTTCTAGCACTGTTTAGATAAAATTTTGTTTAAAAGGTATTTATACATCCACTAGGGCGATTATTACAAAAACTATTTTAAAGTGTTGGTGAGGATATAGAGAAATTGGAATCCTTGTGTATTGCCAGTAGGAATGTAACATGATGGAGCCACTATGGAAAACGGTATGGACATTTCTCAGAAAAATTACACACAGAATTACCATGTAATCCAGCAATTCTACTTCTAAGTGTATACCCAGAAGAATTGAGAGTAGGAAGTGAGCCAGGTATCTGTGTGCCCATGTTTATAGAAGACTTATTCAGAATGGTAAAGGTGGAGCCACCCAAGTGTCCACTGACAGACGAACAGATAAAATGTGGTCTCCACATACAACAGAATATTATTCAGACTTAAAAAGGAAGGATATTCTGAAACCTGCTACAACATACAAGAAGAATCTTGAGGACATTATGATAAGTGTAATAAGCCAGTCACAAAAAGACAGATACTCTATGATTCTTCTCATATGAGGTTCTTAGGTTAGTCAGATCCACAGAGACAAGGAACAGAAAGGTGGTTACCAGAGGAGAGGGAAATGGGGAGCCAGTGTTTAAAGGTGGTTACCAGAGGAGAGGGAACTGGGGAGCCAGTGTTTAAAGTGTATGGAGTTTCAGCTGGGGAAGATGAAGGGAGTTCTGAGATGGATGGTGGTCATGGTCACACAACAATGTGAATGCAGTCAATGCCATCAACTTGTACACTTCAAAATGGTCAAAAAGATAAAATTTTATTTTATGTATTATTTTACAATAATAAATATGTTTGTAAAAGGTAATTTTTATTCTATTCTTAAAATATCTCAATGTAATCATAATATCACTATATATCCTATTAAATAGCTATCCATCTATAGATATAGATAGATATAGCTAGGTACCTATATCCATCTATACATATGAAGCAAACTTAGAAATACTATACCAATGGGTCAAGGAATAATTAGATTAGGTGTTTAAGGTTGTTACCATCAACAGCTCTTTGATTTTTTAATGGACTGCAATGCATTTGTAATTAATATTCCAGAGACTCACATTCTTGCTGCTACAGGCAGCAGATTGGAGGAGGGGGAGTAGCTCCCAGCTGTCAGGATGTCTAATGTAATAAGAAGCAAACTTCAGCGTGCAGAAATGTATTACTGGGAAAATGCTAAATTACTACATTTCTGAGAGAGGCACAAATGTGGAAAACAGGTATTCAAGGATTGAAACTTCTGTCATTCCATCAAAAAAGATAAATGTTGAATCCTTCCCTAATTAGTCATACCAGTATACAGCCTCAAGACAAAACTTGAAGATCAGGGTGATAAATTGTCAACATTTCTGAGTCTCAGGATCATGATCGGAATGAATAGGCAAGGATTAAATTTTTGAAGACTTGACAAAAACCATTCGACCTTCACTTACCTTTGAATACATATGGTCACGGATCATAAAGAGTGTAATTGCAATGAATGAGGATCACCCTAGGTCTTTTAATATTTTTTCTGATATTCAGATTTTTTAATTAAACAATTGAATGTCTGGATGCACTTAGCCATCTGTGGCATTCATTGTATCCTTTCATCCACAACCAAATGCTTCTAACGTTATATTAACAAGTCTCCAAAATTGTTCTTCAATGAATACTTTTCTCTCTGTTACAAGTGCTTTTAGTTGAGACCATTATATTCCTTATCGGGAACACAGAGATAAAATTATTATTTTTTTAATTCCTGAAAAGTCTCCGTGTCATACTCATCACCTTCATTGCAACTAAAACTGCCATTTTAGGAAGAGAGATCTTAACCAATCTTAGGAAAAACTTCAATAGCTCTCCATAATTATGGAAAAACCAAAGCACTTTAACTTCTTGAGAATATGCCCACTTTACCGTCTCACTTATTGACACTTCCTTAATTGTACCCTACATTCTGCACATAGTAAGCGATTTGAGCTTCTCTGAGCTTATCATGCACAGTACGTCATTATGACTTTGACTTGCTATTTCTTCACTCTGGTTAGTAAGTCTCTATTCACATAGTTGCTCCTGTATTACTGCTATGGAGTCTTCCCTGACTTGTACTTTTTCCCCTTTTAATACAAGCACAGTGTGTCACTAAACTTTTGGCGTATCTCTTAATGTTCAACACAACATAATCTAATTGTGAAAGTACATTTTACCTTCATCTTTAAACTATGAAGTTCTATGTCAGGAGTCTGTGCGTCTTTGTATCCCATTGTCTCACAGGAAATCCAAATGATAGAAAGTAGTAATATGTAACAGTAATGCATTACTGTATGCCTAATTTAGTTATGGAGTAGACTCACTCCTGATAGAAGAGAATTATTGGGATTGCTCAGTAGAATATAACCTAGCCATCACTCAGTAGAATTAACTGATAGGGATGATAAGAGAAATCCCGAACTGCCAAATTAAGAGTGTGCAATCATTGCCATGCTCGTTGATTGCTACTCTTCCTGGCTTCCTAAAAACAAGTTCACGCCTAGGTTTTCATTGATTCATTCATTCAACTAATATTTACTCATCAATTGCTGTGCTTTAGGTACATTTGATGTCACTGAGATAAGAATGCCTTGAACAAGATAGAGGTAACCAATCCCCTCACAGAGGTTATATTCCAGTATGGAAGATAAAAATACTCAAATATATAACATTAATCTGTCATATAAAGTTCTATGAAGCAAAGACGCAGGATAATAAAGTTGGTAGGGTGAAGAAAGAAGTATATTTAAATAAAGTAATCATAAATGCATCGTCAGGAGGTGACATTTGAGCAAAGACTTGAATGAGGAAAGAGGGAAAGCTGTGACAATCTGCAAACAGCGCCTCCCTGGCCTGGGCAGAGCAAGTGCAGAGCTCCTGACCTGGTGACAGAAGTTGCGTCCCCTGGAAGCGAAGCCTGAGACGAGGATTTCTGTCCAAGGCAGAAAGAAGGGGACGGAGAGAAACGAGATAAGTCAGAGAAGGAAGCGAAGGGGAAATGTGATCACTGCAATCATAGCTAGAAAGCAGCTTCTGTCCAATTCCAAGAGGAAGCTCGGTTACAAAAGTTGGACTACAGAATTAGCTCCGTCTTGAAGCAAAGAGGCTGATCTTTGGTATTCCGGTGTAAAACAGTCATTCATTAAGAATCTGTCCCCATATTGGTGATCAGAATACTAGCCTGTGGGTGAAACAATTCCCAGTTGGGATGGGAAGGGGTGGGGGAAGCTGTGAGTTGTCAGCCAGTACGACACATTTGAGGATGCGTATACCGGTCATACAGGTGGGAATGAGTTTGGATTCTTCAAGTGAAAGGAAAAAGGGCAACTTGGCTGGAGTGGTGATTCTCAAAATTTCCTATATATTTCAATCACCTGGGTAGCTTTTTAAAACTTTGTTATTTTTTTCTAACTTTCTTGAGGCGTAGTTGACAAATACATTGTACATGTTTAAGGTGTGCAAAGAGTTGTTTTGATATTCATACACCTTGTGAAATAGTACCACAATCAAGCTTATTAACATATCACCTCACATAGTTACCACTTTTGGGGGTTGTGTGTAAGAACATTCAAAATCTACTCTCTTAGCAAATTCCAAGTATACAATAGTTTTATTAACTACAGTCACTATGCTCCATGTTACATCTCCAGAACTTATTTTTCCTGCATAACTGAAACTCTGTATCTATAACCAACATCCCATTTTCCTCATCCCCTAAAAGTTCTAGTTATAATTTAAATTTTTTTTGAGGAATCTCTATATTGTTTTCCATAATGATGGTATCAGTTTTAATTCCCACCAACAGTGTAAAAGGGTCCCTTTTCTCCACAGCCTTGCCAACACTTGTTATCTCTTGTCTTTTTGATAATAGCCACTGTAAGAGGTCTGAGGTGGTATTCATCATGGTGTTGCTTTGCATTTCCCTGCTGAGTACTGATGGTGGTCACCTCGTTATATACTGGTGGCCATCTGTATGTTGTTGTTTTTTGAGAACTGTCTATTCAAGTCCTTTGCCCATTTTTAAAATTGGGTTATGTAGTTCTTGCTATTGAGTTGCTTGAATTCTTTATCTATTTTGGACATGAGGGTATTAGGTATGGGGAATAATATTTAAAATGGGGGGAATAATATTTAAGAGGGGAGAAGGAACCAAGAAGTAAATCCTGGAGCACTAAAAAATTTGGAGTTTCTGGAAGAGAATAGAGAGTGAGCCAAGGAATTTAAAATGAGATACCTGTGGCTTCCATGGGAAACCAGCAAAGTGTGGTATCCTAGAAGCCAGGTGAAAGAAACACTTAATCAGGACTAATGCTATTGAGAACCAAAGATTGAGATTAAAAATAGAGAAATGGATTCGTCAAGTATGGACATTTGTGGTTTGATATGACCAGATTCAGTGTCATGTGGGAATAAAAGCCTAGTCTGGGTGAAATGAGAAGGAAAAGATAACTGGTGAAGATTCAGTGAGTAGAGAAAGTTACTGAGGTATTTTATAATGAAAAGTAGCAGAGAAATGTAGTGGATGAAGGCCACAGACTTTAGGGACCGTTGTTGGTTTTATTTAAAACGTGAGACATTAGCATATTGGGTCTTGAATAATCGAAAACATTTTAAAAAGGAAATGCTGATGATAGATGAAAGAAGTTACTTAGACTCAAAAGCAAAGCCCAGATTTCTGGCCCAGACAAGATGATGTAGACTGATTTCTCCCTGTTCCTCCTAAGTACAAATGTAATTCCTGAAACAATGCAAGAGGGAATCAATTGTTAGCATGAATGAGATTTAAGCTGAGAAAAGAAGATAGTGAGAAGAAAATGGGATAGTTGAAATTAAAATGTTAGAGGTACATGATTATTGGTAAAAACTGAAGTTTTGCCTCAATAAGGAGACGTTAGGGAGCAGAAGGTAAGTACGTAAAAGAATCAGTGGGCCGGGATATTCAACCAATAATCTGTATGGATGTTGAAATGATCATAAAAGTAGTGCCAAAGAAGCAAACAGTAAACCTAAGGGCCAGGATGATTTGGTGGTCAAATAATGGTTACGTTCTAGAAGAGTCATAATCATTCTGCTCCCCACATAACACGCATAATCATGAGATCACATCTATTCTAGTAACACAACTAAAACTCCATGAGGTTTCTAGTTTTGTCAAATGCAGACTTTATACATAATTCTGGATCCAATTAATTTTATTTGAAGGACAAATTCTATTAATAGTAACTTAATTATTCCTTAATACAGAAAAACTAATGTTTAATTCAGAAATTAAAACTTTTGATCATGATTTTGCAATTCATTAAGTCTGAAAAATGGACGGGTATCATGCTTGTTCTCACCATTAGCCTATCTCCTGTTGCAGACTGTAAATGTTAACACATTGTCATATGAAGGGCTTAAGCAGAAATTAGATACACACAATTGGGACACACAGTTCTAAAGTGATAATGAACTCATAGCATCTTAGAATATTTGTATATTACCAGTGCTAACCATATCTTGGCATTTCTGTAGCTTCTCTTTTGTTCTTAATATCATGTGCAGCTGCTCTCTTATTTCTCTGCCCTTTATAATTGAAACATTTCAAATTACCTGCTTTGTCCTGCACTGCGTATTTTTTTTCATGTTCTCTCGTCTTTGCTGTTCTCATTTTCTGGAATGGAATTACTCGTCTTGTGTGTCTGGCTAATTCATCTGTCAAGACACAATAGCATGTGAAGACCTCTCCGAGAATTACAGCATTCCCTTCTTTGTATCTTCCGTGCCACTTGATCACCCCAAAGTGTTATTTTTTGTTAGCACATTTTTTCCCTTATTAAACTCTGACATCTTTAAGACAGAGATTATTCCTTATCTATAGTTTGTTCCTAGAAACTAGTACAGGGTCCTATACATAGTCCCAGGATCAAAGGATGGATGAATGAATGCTTGAATGAATAATACTATTTTTTACTAGAATATTTTTTATATTAAAGCAGTATGCAAACATCTGAATAGCAGTAATCAGGGCATTTGGAATTTATAATGACAAAATTAAGAATGGGAGAAAAAGAAGTGAGCAATAAAACATGAGTATGTGGAAAGGACTTCATTTTTCACAGGAAACAGAATAATCATTCAAATTGGATACTACAGCACTTTATTGCACCCCTTGATTATATTTAATCTCATTAAAAAACTGTTGAAAAATAACATTATTTAGTTGCTAACAGGTGATAAAAAATTCATTTTTGTTAATGGCACAATCGGATTATATTTTATTGCTCAATTTTTATTGGTATTGATAAGCGGACGGTAGATTAATTACATATCTATGTCACCATCTCAGCAACATAGACAATTATATTTGCTGAAGAAAGACATACTAAGATCAAATAGAGTTTTGCTGTGTGTCAATCAAATGATTTCTAAGAACAAAAAGTAATAATGGAGCAAATTTAGTACTTTTTAATTCCTCTTGAATATGGTATTCAACTAGGTAATTCATACAAAAAAATATGATGACATTATTGTTAAGACAAATAATGGAATTGAAATATTCTTACATTTGTAATAGTAAAGAAACTAGATGCAACTTGCAAAAACTAGCCTTGTAATGGTTTTAATATAATAAAAGCAGAATCTTTGAAGGGGAATCCCTGAAGGGAACGAAGGATGGGCAACATAAACAGAAGTTTTACTAATGTTTCCTGAAGTTTATTTTCCTGGAATCTCCCACATATTGTCCATACTGTTTCTACCGTGCACTCAGAGAAAACATGGCTACTGAAATGTTCCAGCAACCCTCCACACACTAAATCTCATTGAATTTTCCTTAGTATCAGAGACCAAGCTGAAACATATGAAGACATATTTACTCAATAAAAAGAAATAAAGAATGCTAACTGTGACTAGCTCATGTCTATATATTTTGTTAGACTGTTCCTTTTCAAATATCGCAGATGTCTTTCAGGTCGCCAAAATTACTTGTGGTAGGGGAAATACTCACCTCCAAAACAGCTGCATTCAGTCCCTCATAGTACATCTGAGAATATGCGTTATGGATTGAATTGTGTTCCCCAAAAGATGTTGAAGTCCTAACTCCCCATACCTGTGAATGTGGCCTGATGTAGAAATCAATTCTTTGCAGATTATCTGTTAATATGAGGACACTCAGTTAGGCCCTAATTCAGTGTGACTAGTGTTCCTATACAAAGGGCACCTTGATGGATACATACAGAGGGAAGACACTGGGAGACACCATCTACAGCCATGGAACACCTGAGACAACCAGAAACTGGAGAGGGACATGAAACAGATTCTCCCACTCAGGAATCCACTTGCTGACTCCTTTATCTTATACTTCTAGCCTCCAGAACTGCGAGACAAAGACTTCTGTTGAGTAAGCTACTAAGTTTGTGGTACTTTCTATAGCAATCCTAACACACAAATACAATATGTTTCTGTTACCTGAGAAAGGGAATTAATTGCAGATAACTATTACCGATAGAGTTAAGTTTGTTAGCTAGCTGACCTTAAAATAGGGAGATTATTCTGGCGTATTTGGGTAGGCTAACCAAATCACATGAGTTATTAAAAATGGAAGAAAGTAACTGAAGAATAGATCAGAGAGACGCACTGTGAGACAGATTTGACCCTCCATTTCTGGCCTTGAAGTTGTAGCAAAGGAGGCCACAAACTAAGAAATGTGGACACCAGATCTAAGTAATATTAGTGATAAAAATGATCCTTTCTGCCAGTGTGGATTTCTCCCTCACCCTTTTATGCAACACTGCTATTACGACCTTAACATATAATTTCTGCATTTCAATAATGATTCACGTAAAATTTAGATAACATTGATTCAAGATTTACACAAAAAAGCATTATTTTGTTCTACATTGGTTTGTAGCTCAGAGTATAATTTTCTGAAATAAATAAAACTGTTTTCACTCAATACTGACTGACACAGCATAATTACTTAAAAAAAAAGAAAAATGAAGAGAAACAGCAATAACAACAAACATCTTTAAAAATTATACAATGTATAGTACACATGTTAATGTTTCTCTGTGGAAATATTTCTAGCATCCCATTGTATAGTATTTTTAAAAGACTTCTTTCAAATATTACAGATAAAAAGCTTATGTATACAATTCTTATAATTTTGATAAAACTCAACATTACGTGTGTTATTACTCAGTAGTATTTCCTTTCATTATTTCACTCTATACATTTTTTATCTCTCCCAACAATGATGAGAATTTGTTCCTTTTTCATGGTTTTAATGTTTCTTCTCAATCGCAAATAAAGCAGCTAATGGGTAATTGTCCAAAGAACTACTCATCAATCAATACTCTTACTTCTTCTTTTCCTTTTTAAACATTTTGGAAATAAAGCTATTCCATAATTAAGTCCTCTAGTATTTTATTTTCCACAGTTACTTTGTTAAATCACTTGCTTCTAACACCCATACTCATTCAGTATACTAAGTATTCCAGGTATCATTTTTTGTGTAATTTTTTTTCCAGAATATACAATATACCCAACACTACAATTATTTTTCTCCTCTTTTCTCCTTAATGTAGTTTATTTCTTAGTTTCATTATACTTAGAAAACTTTTTAAAACCCGGATTCACTTAATGACCTGCATCTCAATGGTGTTTTATTGAACAGCAGGTAACATCACGTCATTGCTGTGCTGTTAACAGTGGGAAGAAATGCTTTCCAGCATCGAAAATAATCAGAAATATTTCAGCCTCTTGAAAAACAGATTGAAAAAAGTTAACGTGATTTTTGGACATTATCTAAGGCCAGATGACATTATGAGAAAAATAGCTCACGAGGTAGAATTTTTTAAAAATTATTTTTAAAAAGAACTCCGTGCAGCTACTGAGAGTTCCAGTTTCCGCTCCCACATGTAAAGAGCTTGAAAGTGTCACTCCTATCGTTACAATAAGAAAAACCAGGAGCAACTGAGTACCGGTGACTTTTTGATCCACCAGAGAACTGACTGGTAGGGTCTATCTATCACCATCCTGTAACCCGGACAGATGTGACATCCTGAGATGTCACAGTCAGCTGACGCTTGTTTCAGTCTATGAGATTGAAAGGTGGGCCATCTAAAATGTCTGGAGTCCTGATCCACTCAAACTGTGCAATGATGAACTTGTGTTGCTTGGATGCACTGGATTTGTAGTCATTGTTACACAGTAGTAGAAAATGAATATAGAGATATCTAGTAAGAGTATGTTTCACTCTTCACACCGTTCACTAAATAGGCTATAAAATCCATGCAAAATAATGTATTAGATATATTCTAGTGCAACAGAGGCATTTCTTGTTATTATTGACACATTTTATATAATGTTTAATTAAACTATAAAAAATAAACTATTTACCTTGTGATCTTACCTTTATATTTGTTGACCATAATTGTATCTAAGCATCCTTTGAAATAGGACTAAAATAAAATTCTTCAGTGATACAGCTTTGAATGAAAATTATGAAATATTAAAAAGCATAGTATGTCTTGGAAATAAATAATTGTATTTCCATAGTAGTTGCTTGTGCACTGGTTTTGGCATTAATTTGTACCAAGAGAGAACTGACATCTCTGTAAATGTACGTTTCTGGGCTTATTCCCCATTACAGAAAAGTGAGAGAATAACAGTGACTCTTCCTTCCTAAGAGGCAGGTGTGGAAACGGGGGACTTAGAATGAGAAAGCCAAAGTGATTCCTGCTGACGGTGATCTGTCTGGCAAAGAGCAGAGCCTCAGCCCCAGGAAAAAAAGGTACCTGAGATGAGTACCAACGTAAAAGGGCAATTTTGTTTTTATGGGACTGCTGAGGGCGTTGCACAGAAGTAGCCATGTGCCCTCACGAGCATGTGATTTAACGGAGTCTTCAACACTTTACCCCTCAGACCACTTCACAAATGTTAAATCCTAGCTATAACATGAACTCTTCTTCTAGATGAAGGTACAGCTATGACTCCAGTCTTCAAGAAAGCCTCATCTCTCCAAGTAAACTCTGGTAAGAAAATGAACAACTTTGGATAAATGTCAGTTACCTTGGGTAAATTTCAGGTATTGAAGAATCACGATGATAATAAAGCACTCTTACAGGTAAAGTGGGAACTAATTGCTAATATAAATAATCCCACCATGCAATGAATAAATGTGAGGAAAGAGTGCTTTGTTACAGATGTAAGAGATAATAAGAATACCTACATGATAAAGTGGCAAGGTGGGATAATTGCGTTCAGTGTTGTAACATTCACAAATTGTTTCTATTTCATGGTGTCAAGAAACTAAGTTATGAGAAATAGTGTGAGTACATGGCCTGGAGAAAGGTAGAGAAATGAATCCAGCCTCTACTTCCATCACCAATGCAGTGACCTACGGCATTGATTGTATAGTTAGATAACTGAAAGGTATCCTGTAAGGCTTTAAGGTAGAAGATACGGTAAGAAGGAGATGGTGACCATGCTAGCCTAGGAGACCCGGAAACTTCTGGGCGTATTTTGTCATTAGATTATGAGCCATCAAGATGTGTGTGAGGGAGCAAGATGTGGTTTCAGGGGAGCTTGGGCAAAGTTTCAAGTGTTTTGTTTGTTTGTTTGTTTTAAAATATTCTACTGGTCACATAGCCAAGCAAGGTGGAGTACCTGGTTAAACCAGTTATAACTTATCAGCCTACGTATACCAAAACAGCATACATAGACAACGCCAGGTGCCCCAAAGGCACTGAGAACTTTAAACAGCACATTATAAATAACTAGTTACCCCTTTGAATCCATTATCTAGGTTCTGGGTCGGTACTAGACTTCTGGCCATCCCTGGAAAGAAACAGAGGTGTGAGAAAACCCTCTTCATCGCTGCATTCTGATTGGGCTGTACCTCCGCGTCACTTCCCCTGAAACTGGGAACTTTCAACCTCACACGTAACTCTCTCTCCAACAACTCATTTACCCCTAAACTCCAGATATATTTTTGATAAAGTGCTGGATATACACCTTCTTTTAAATTGTGTATATGTTAAAATGTAAATATGTGTACTCCTATCATACAAGGCATAAAAGCATCTCAAATCTGATTTTCTCGAATATGACATTTTTCACTCAAAATTACTTTCCTCATCTTGCATAGCTGTGATATGTGACAAAACAAGTATTGTTGGAGTCAGCTTGGGCTGCAGTAACAGATCACTCCAGATGTGGTGGCTTAAATAGCAAGAAATTGTTTTCTCATAAGTCTGATGGCTGGAAGTCTGAGACCAGGGTGTCAGCAAGGCTGGGTTCTGGAGACAGACCACTTCTTGGTTGCCTTCTTGCGGTATGCTCACCTGGCCTTTCTTCATTGAACAGAGACAGAAAGTGAACTCCCTCTGGTGTCTGGTCTTATAAGGACGTTATCCTATCAGATCAGGGATCATGACCTCTTTAACCGTCACCTCCCCAAGAACCCTGTCACCAAATGCAGTCACACTGGGGTTAGGGCTTCGACATATGCATTTAGAGGGGGACACAATTCAGTACATGGCAAGTATCACGTATCTGAGAATTAGCAGTTAATAGATAATTAAATAATTCCACATAATATACAAGCACACAAGAAAGGGAGAAGGGAGGAAGCAAGGAAAATCCCATGAGTTTCATGTATTAGGAACAATTGTTCTGTTTTTAATTCAATTGTATTCTATATTGATCAAAAGAAATGTATTTTACCCATTTTCACCACTTTGGTTTCATATCAGTTCTCTTTGTCAGTGGACTCTCTCTTGGTTCTAACAGCCAGCGTCTGGCAGGATGCTACTGGCTTTCCTGGACAAGCGTCCTTGTTCCGTTGTCTGCAGTGTGTGGCTGACACATGTGGCTTCTCTCTGCACAGCTCTTCACGATTAACCCCTCAAGTTCTCTCTAATTCAGCCTCACCATGATACCATAGCACTTTAAAAGCGTCATATGATTTTCCAGGGAAGCTGGCGTAATATTTAAGAGAACTTTTTCCCCAAAGTAGTGCACTAATTTTACTTAGTGATTGCATTGTGACAGGAAATATTAGTTACTAACATATCAGATTGGGTTTTGTCATATTTAAATTTTTAAGAAAAGCATTTAAATGATGTTGTGAAATTTTTGATTAGGAATGGAGGCATTTTAAGTTGTAAAGTTTCATTTAAATACATTAAAGTTATGTTAACCTTTTTATGGACATCTCAAGGACTCAATGAATAGATTTCAATGGGCATGCTCGTTTCCTCATAGAAAAACAGTGCTGCTGGGCTGGTATGCTGCCTGCCATTGCCTGTGCAGTGAGGAAGGGGAGATGTGGGGGCCTGACTCAGTTTCTCGGATAACATCTGACTTGAATTGGATGAATAATCGTATATGAGAAACCCACTTGTCTTTAGATTCAGCTGAGGCCAAGTTGTCAGTGGGAGACCCTGAGTAAGAAAACTGCACTACTGGCTAGGTGGGCATGGGAATGATTCAGTTCTCACAGAAAAGAACTTTCAAGTGGACCAAAGCGTATATTGTGAACTTGGACTTATTCTACAGAATTCAAGGTCATTGAAGTACCCACAGCATCAGGTAATAATTGATTCAGGGAGTGAGGGACAGGACTTCATGCAAAGTGGGGGGATCAGGTCATTTCAAAGTGGGACAGAGGAAAAATACAAAGGCTTAAGTCCACGTTTCCTTTTCAAAACTTCTCTCTGAGCATGATAAAATATATTCATGTTGTTTTTAAATGCATTTTATCATTTTAAATTTCATAGAAACTCATGAACGTGCAATATAAAATGTGGGTCTAGAACTATTAAATATCCATCTTGCAAATGGGTCATAAATAGGCTTCCAGTGTTTTTCCTAAGGGGTCCAGACAGCAAATCCCTTAGTAATATTTTCAGCTCATTTTTATATGATTACAATACTGTCCCCTTACTAGAGCGAGACATTCTTGGAAATGTGCTCCACTGCCCACTATGTGAACCCAGCCCAATTTTGACCAAAGACAATATAAGTAGAAATATGATTTATTAGCAGATCGCAGAAGGTATGCTAGCGTTCCCAACCACTTTCCTTCTGTCGTTAGACACAAGAAAGTGGAATGTACTTTTGTGGTTAACTAAGTATATATTGTTAAGTCTACAAGACCTGTTTCATTTCCCTGCGGTGCTTACAGCCACACCTCTGCAGTCCCTTCTAACAGCACTGACAGATGTCACTTAGACCATCTCTCCAATTAAAAGCAGCAGTGGTAACAGGATATTCCCCTCTTAGACTGATTAACTGGATACGGCCGCCACAGAAACACTCACAACTTCAGGAATCAGAGTAAGCAAAGGGTTGAACACTGATACCTTATTCGGTATTTTTCCTAAGATAAGAAAGAAAGGTCAGTCATTTTTTTTTTTTTAAATTAAACTATTTATTTTGATATCACAGATTTACATGCAGTTATAAGAAATCTTATGGAAATTGTGCTGTACTCTTCCCCTAATTGTTTTTTTTTCTTTCTTTTTTTTCTTTTCCTGCAGAAACAGTTTACACCATTAGAGTACAATATTACAACCGTCAGTTGTCATCAAGATAGTCAAAACACAGGGCATGTCCATTACGACTTTCGTAACCTTCTCAGGGGCTCCTTAACTCCTGTCCTTCACGGATAAGTTCACCAGAGACATGCTCTCTTGGTTGCTGCATTTATATAGCACGCCTTCATATCTGGCACAATTATTCCTGTTATTTGGGCCTTATTTTTCAGAATTTTTTAAAGCTATTCTAGGGCCCACTCTCTACTTTCCTTTTGTGATTCCAATAATATGGAACTGGATTTTCCATTATTGTCCCAGAGGTCCCTGAGGCTCTGTCACTTTTATTTTTAGTCTATTTTTTTCTCTTTATTTGGATTGGGAAAATTATTTTGATCTGTTATTAAGTTCATGCTGTTTTTTCTCTCTTGTCATCATTACCTACTCTACCATTGAGACTAGCCAGGCAACTTTTTAAATCATTTTTATTATAGCGTTTTTCAGCTCTATAATTTTCATTTGGTTCTTTGTAATGTCAATTTTTACTTTTGTTGAGATTTTCTCTCTTTTCATTTGTTTCAAGATAATTTGCAATTGCCTCTTCAAACATTTCCATCACAGTTGTCTCAAGTCCTTTTCAGATAGTTTTGATATCTGATTCATCTCAGTGTTTAAGTCAGTTGTTTTTATTTGTTTATTTATTTTTAAATTCAGCCTGCGATTCTCCTAGTTCATGTTTGGATGGGTGTTTTATTATTTTGTTATAGCTACTATGTTCGGAGCTTCCGGGTCCAATTCCAGTTTTCCAGTAGCATGTAATCATTTGCTTAGGTACAGCACACAGATCCAGGCTCACATTTGATCTGCAGGAGGAATCAGCCCCCGCTCCCCCAGCCCATCTGCTGCTGCTTGTTTGGGGCATCAGGACATCTGGGCCTTGGCCATTTTCCTCCATTGGAGGTGGTTGTAAGATGACCTGTTCCTCTCGTCCTAATGTCCCTAACCACTCTGCTGTCCGCTTTGCACATTTCAGAGTTACACTGTGGTTGTCCCTTGCATTATATCCGGGTTTATAACTGCACTTCACCGGGAATAGCAGGAGGAAAAGAGTGCACACAATTTTGTCCAGACTGGACGTCCAGTGCAATTTTACGAGGTATTCACGTTAGGGCTTGCTATAACATAATCACACACTGAACAATTAAGGGTCAGTTTTAAATATCTTTTCGGAATGGATTTCTTTCTCTGTGAAATATCACCTGCAAATCATGATGGTTCTAAAATACAGTCATTTATGGGAAACTTTGAAGTGAATGCTATGGAAGGTTTCAGAGTATATGCAAATGTTCATTTTGCACTTGTGAAAATTATGTTTATTAGTACAGGTTCTTATATAAGTGTCCTTTAGATTTTTACCATGTTTGATGATTCATCGTTGTGACATATCACAGCACAGCTGGTTGCCAGGAGTGACATTATAGCAAAGATTTATATAAATACCTAAAAGTTATGTAGCTAGAATGCTTCCCCTCCATGGGCAGCGCCATCTATACCCACTTACAGCATAATAGCTCTGGAAGACAAAAGTCCCCCCCACACACACACATAAACACACTCTAGTAATGAAACTACTTGTCTCCAACATTCTGGCCAATGAAACATGGCTATAAAATTTGTATCTAAAAATATACGGCGCACACAAGGAATCAACATTTGAAACGTAAAAGTCAATCACTAGTTTAACGGAGGTCTTGTTTGGAAGGATGGAAAGTGTACATATTTTTAATAACATAATAAATAAACTTTATTTTAGAATAGTTTTAGACTTATAGAAAAACTGCAAAGATAGTGTGTATTAGTTAGTTTTTGCTTTCTAAACCATTAGGTTGTTGCAGTTTCTTATGATAAAAATTATTTGGTTTGAATTGTGTCTCCAATTTTGTTGACAAGAAATGACTAAATCTATACTGCAAATGGATGTAATCTTGCATTTATGATTATTGTAGAAATGAGTCAACATAGATTTTGCTTTCCATTACCTCCAAGTAAAATTTTGATCAGAAGATTTTCTTTTTTTAAAGTATGATATGCACATTGTTATTCCCTTGAGTGTTCAAAGCCTACGTAATACAAGGGGGAGACTCAGTCCTTAGTATATTTCTAGCTTTTAAGATTTTTCTTTTAATGCCTCCATAATTAATAATATATATGATCCTATCAGAGAGAATTTTAAGCCAGAAATTCCCTAAAATGTCTAAAGAAATGCCACTTGTTTTTTTCTTACATTATCATAATGAGAATCTAAGAACCAAATGGAAAGGTTAGAGTAAGGCATTATTTAGAGGAAAAACTAGAACAAGATTTCATTTCTGACTTATTTATATTATTTATTACTGTAATAACTTGTGGTCTCTAACCTTTATTCTAAGGTCTCTTCAAATTAAACTATTCATTACATTACTTTGATTTAGAAGAATTAACTCAGAGTATAGTGGGAAAGAAACAAAACAAATGACCAACTAATTACATCAGGGAAAATGCATGTGACTAAACCCAAGGCAAATTTATAATTTAGAAATGAAAATGTACACACAGAATAGAAGTGAGGGTCCCTAATCTGAGAAAGAACATCTACAAGTAACTATAGGTAGCGTAAGTCTTCACGTCACTTCCTGGCGATACACTGACAACATTCCCCCTGAGACTGGGAGTGAGAAGATAACTGACTGGCCCCCTTTGTCTCTAACATCGCATTAGACTAGAAATGAAGCTACAAAAAGACACAGAAGGGATTAAGAACTGGAAAGAAAATGTGAAATACCATTATTTGCAGATGTTGTGCTTGTAGAAAATCCCAAGAAATCATAAGTGAATTTGAAATGTTAATGAACACATGGTTGATTTAAAATGAAATATTTTATAAAACTTCATCAGACATAAAGGCAAAAAAAAGAAAAAAAAAAAAAAAGGATTAAGAGTAGATAGTGTGCAGAAATACCAAAAGTCATTGGTGGCATTCTGCTTCTGTGGAACATGTAGGAAGCTGCAAGAGAGCGCTGTGATGGTCTTAACAATGAGAGAGAACCTCCTCACCACAAAACAACCGTTCTCGAGGCCGCCAGGGTCCTGAGGTCACAAGGCCAACAAGGGACTGAACTACAAAATGGACCAGGCCCTGCAAGGGAACACCAGGGATGCTTCTGCTTCGGCAGAGCTCGGGAAACAGAGGTGACCACAACCCAAGCGGGTAGCAAGACCAGTAACGTTTTAAGGAATCGTTACAGGCCGCGTGTGGGCCCTGCCGACTGCG